>NC_061802.1:33407858-34007858 GCF_021462225.1 Girardinichthys multiradiatus
ATGATTTTTCAATGAAACTTTTCTTTCTTTGTGGAGGTGCCACTTCTCTTATGTCAAACACTACCAATATAACAAAAGAATAAAGCACAAAAGAGGCAATCTCACAAGCCAAGTGAGGTAAAGTTTGGGTCAGTGTACCTTCACTGAAGTGCAAAAACCATCTCATATTGAGTGCAAAACAGCAGTACCAAGTCTGAGCTTTGCAGTGATACTGACCTAAGAGGCTGCCTTATACCAAGAGACAACAAAGAGTCCTAAAGGTGACTGATGATGCTAAACCAAATCAACTCATCTAAAACTTGAAACAAAGTGCCCCCATGATACTACCAAGCACTTTAATGCCATTTTGCATCAGAGCTAAAATACATACAAAAACACATTTTGATCCTGTACTGTAAATAACTAATACATCTTTAAAACTAGAACTGGCTGCAAAAGTTTCAGTTTACTGTATATTTTCACAAATCTACACAGGAACAAAATCATACATACAGGCTCAAATATGCTCCAACTAACATTTGAATAAATATCATTTTCCAAGTTGTAGAGACTCCACACAGTTTTGTGACCATCAACAAGCCTCTGGTATAATTCTGGAGGAATATTTGACCACTCTTGCTGTGATAAGAAATAAGAGCTAATTTACAATTGGTCGGTTTCCTGCCATGGACCTTTTAAGCACCTTTTAAGTTTCAAATACTATGTCACTTTTATTTATAAAGCGCTTTAAAACAGTCTAGCTTATAATTTCAGGGTAATTTGACCAGTTTGGAGGCAGTTCAAATAATTCCATCCACTTGGTGCCAGTTCACAGAAACACTTGCAGCAAAACAGCCCCTCTGCATGATGCTACCACCGCCGTGCCAGCTGTTCTTAGGTTGGGAGGCCTCAGAGATGTTTGGTCTTTAAGACCAAACCTCTCTAGTTTTATCTTGCTTGAGCATAAATTATTGCAAGAAGGAAATCTGCAGTAACACTGGTGTTGCAGCATCTTCTAGTTTTTGTTAACATTCTAACTACCATTCTTTAGTCTGAGGGTGACGATGTGGCTCAGGTGCTTGCTATTAGTATTTTGCCACAATGGCCTAGTATGCTTAAGGGTGACTAGGTAAGGTATTCCAACCAAAGCAGACTATAGCAACTATCCCGTATGGTGGTGATAGCATTAAGCTTACAGGTATCTTTTGTTCCCAGCAGCATGCACAAAATGGATGGAATAATGAAGAAGCACTAGCTCCAAATTCTTCACCGCTGCACAGCTAGACAACTGAAACCTCAAAACATATGGATTGTTCAACAAAACAATGTACTTAGTGCTTCTCAATGCTCCAAAAGCTGACCTAAATCTTACAGAGTTAACCAACAGCAAAGGATAAGAGACCCACTAAGATTTTATAGTACAAAGCAGAAACTGAATGTCATCAGTGTAACTTTCACACCAAAAAAAAGACTGTATCAGAGATTAAACAGGACCTCAGATCACTTCAATCATTGGTGATCTTTTACATAAAATATATATATTGTTTGAAAACATTCTGGGTGATGATGAGTAGCTCCAACTCCTGAACACGTCATGTATGAGAGATAAATTACTTCCTTGAAAAACCAGTTCCAACTGGTCTAAGATGGAGGGAAAGCAGAGGCTGAACCCACCCAGAAACCAAGTTACATGAACTGAGGGAGGATAGAGGAGAAACAAATACTTTCCAAATCACAGCTACAACATAAAACACAAAGACAAACTCTATTATTGTTGCTCTCAAAACAAAAACAACCAAAACGAAAACAAAAAAACCTAAGAGATTCCCAAAGCATTCTTAAGTATAAAAAATGTAAGGAGTTTATTTTACCTGGGGAAAATAGGGCTATTTGTGACAGGTCATCGTGATCAATGGTGTTAGCATAAAAATAGTTTGTTGACATAAGTTTTATGATTTTGGTCTTTTTATGAGTTGCTCAAACGTTTGTGTGTACTTCAATTTCTGTGATGGACGTTTTAATGGTTTAAACACAAAAACACAGCATAATCTATGAGTGTTAAAAACTGATGTTGAGCTGACAAAAAAAGACAAAGACACCTTAGGTTTTTTTAAGCACTCTATGAAGTTAAACACATTACATGTCTGCCGCATATTTCTCCACCTAAATGTTTAGACTAGAATCCGGACCCACTTTTGACTGTTAAATGCTTCTTCTGCACATGTCTTTACAGACTTTTTTACAAGATACCATGGAAAAAAAAATTCAGGACAAAATGCAGGTGAATACATCAAACAATTAGTGGCAGCCCTAGTTTAAAAATGATTTGATCTATATTCAGGATCGTAGGAATGTCATCTTTAAAGACAGAAATGAAGCAGTTACTTGGAAAAAGCAATGTAAAAATTCATTGACAGTCATTGTTAGCTGATACAAATAACTAGCTTACGTCTTGGATGTTTGTGTCTGGATGGAGGTCTAAGATAGTCCGAGTATAGATGGGAGCGGCAGGATACCACAGGACCCTATGAATTATGTTTCTTTAATATCAATTAGCTAAACACAGTAAATGCTTGACCTTTGTAGCTGACATTTTGCTGTGTTATTATGCTGACTCATAAAAGAAATACCTAAAACAAAGCCAACTTCATTTAGCTAACATTCAGGACTGCTGGCATAAACGTTTGAAGTATTTAGAAGGGACCCAGCTTGGTTACACAGCAAGGACAGATGTGCCCTGCTGTACCATGCCAGAATACAAAGAGCATTTATCTACCAGAAATGACAGCTTGTGTGTGGGAGTGTGGCGCACACTTTAGAAATCAAACTTAAACCAAGACAGAATTTAGTAACGGTTTCACAATTAGTGTGCACAACACTGTGGTGAACTATGTCAGATATAGAAGAGTATTAACCTTCGAGGTAAGGCATTCAGATCTCCATGTGACCAGACAAATTGCAGCCAGTTTCAAGTTGAGACAAGTGGCAACCTTTGTCCTGGAAGAAAGGTACAGATAGCGAGGCCCGTATTCAAAAGTATTAGGTAGATGCCCTGACACTCAGTTTTTGCTGTGATCCATATGTCAATGCGTTTGTTGAACATTGAGATGATAAGCCTTGAAACCCAATGGAGGCCTTTGTGTGCCTTAGATTCCATCTGGTTTACTTATTCAAACAAACTGCCCAGTGAAGCACTGTCAGTGGCTCATTCAGACATTAAGCAGATATTTGAGCTGAAATCCAAACTCACCAATTTTCAGTTTAAACCACCATATGATGGTTGGAAACTCAAAAAGTAAAGTATTTTCTGATCAGTAAATGCACAATACTGAAGCCACTAAAAGCTATTAATGCTAAGGAAAGCCTTAAAATAGAAATAAAATGTCAACAACATAATCATTTGTTTTTTTTTTTTACATTAGTGAAACACTGCTTTAGAGTTGCTGCTCTCTCACATACTCACGGTGGAACGTCACCTCTGCGCATAACAAAAATAATCCCTGCTAACAAAATGAAGTATTAAAAATATTGAACGCTGTTCTTAAATCTTCTAATGTTATAGATATCAAATAGAAACCGGAATAAGCGTAACTCAATATTGGCAGGTTAAAGCTTAACCACAAAATTCTGATCGCTTCTCCATACATTACAACGGCATAAATCAAGCTCTCTCTGTCCTGGTTGAAAATAAGTCAAACTTGAACGTCAGAAGTCTCTTATGTTTGCCAGTGAACTACAACTAAGTTCTAAAGCAACCAAGCAGCACAAGTCTTGGCAGTCTCAACCTCTTTCTTCTATGTGACTCTATAATCACACTAATGACCCTTTTCCACTGGCTCGATGTAGCCGTACTTGACTCCACCCGGCTTGCTTAGCGATCGTTTCTATTACTGTTTTTTCTGTACCGGTATCATGTTTTTTGGTCCCTGCTCCTGAGCAGGTCCGACCGGGGTTAAATCAGGACATGGGACCAGGAGAAATGAGAAGGTTTTCGCTGAGGTGGTACAGAAAAAAGTTAGTTAAACTATAGAGCAACTACAACAATATTAAGGACCACAACGGCCAGAGCGGGTCATACTGAAATATAATTTTTCTATCTACAAATCATAAAACATGCCTGAAGGCTGAAAGAACAAATCAATACATCAGCTTTTCAAATTACACGCATGCAGAGCGCTGTATTTAATAAAATCAGCTGATCACACATACAATCAGCTGTTCAGATGCACAAACATTTCCCCCAAAACACGCAAAACAATACCATCATGAAACAATGTGTTTGGTTCGCAAATTTATTGATGGTCCTGAAGCGAACCAGCGTCTGCAGGAGGAGGGAGCAGGCAGAAAGCAGCTGCCTGTAATCAGACTGCCTACATCGGATCAAAAGGGAGGAAGTCCCGCTAAATCCATGGAGCACAAATATCCAATATCCAGCCTTAAACCAATTTATCCGCGATCAGAACTACGTGGTTTGCGCTTTAAAGTCCTTGTCCTAATTATTGCCATGACTGAGACAAAAATTTCCTCATAAAGCCTAAAATGTAGCTTCTTCAGGCAAACTTTGGAGCTTCACCAGTCCAGACAGCAGCATCTCTCCTCTCTGCTTCTCCTGCCACCTAAAACCATAGACTTGTGACCGCGGTGAAGTTCAGCTCCCGTTTAATCTGATGCAGGCAGTTTGATTACTGGCAGCTGCTCTTGCAGTTGGTGGTTTGCTTAGGGAGCGTCGATTAATTTCCGGACCAAACGCTGTTGGTGGTGTTATGTGTTTTGGGGGAAATGTTTGTGTGTCTTAATGTTTTTATGTGTGATCAGCTGATTTAGAATGCGCCCTACCTGCGTGTAATTCAGAAAGCTGATGTGTCCTTTTTCCTTTTCTTTCAGCCTTCAGGCATGGTTTACGATCTGTAAATACTGACAGTATATTTTGGATTGAACTGCTGTTGTGGTCCTTAATATTAATGTAGTTGCTCTTGAGTTTTCTTAATGTTCCCTGCACTAACTCTTTAAAAACATTCTCATTTCTCCTCATCCCTTGGCCAATCAGTAAACAGCATCCTGTTCAAGTCACATGTAGTTCTACTCAGCCTTGTTCATACCTGCTCAGGAGCAGGGACCAAAAACAGTAGGTACTAGTACAGAAGAAAAAAAAACACAGTAATCGAAAAGCTAGCGAAGCGACCAAGTGCAGTGGAGCCGGGCTAAACAGAGCCATTGAAAAGGAGGCATTTGTCACCATTTGTATGAACAGTAATGTTTCCTAATTTTACCTCAATGGGTGAAACCTGATCATTTTTACAAGATTAATCACACCTGTACCCAAAGTCCTAGGTCTAGCAAGAAGACCAGGAAAACAGTAGGTAATCCTGTGTGGAAAAAGACAAAGAGAAAATATGGGTAGCAAAATACTGGACGTACAGGTTTTTGAGAGGCATGATGTTTTAGGGGTAAACACGTCTGGTCTGCTGCGCTAAAAACTTAAAGAACACATTGTATGGAAAAATAAGACAAAACCAAATTATATTGGGACAGGTTATGTGGTGACACTAAACCTTATGAGCCAGCTGCATGTTGAAAGCAAAGAAAACAAACTAGTCATCAGACAATGTTACCTATGACTGCCAGCAAATAAATACATTTTTAAGAGAATCCTACTGAATAAACATCAGCTCTGTCTGCTTTGTCCAATGAATGAAAGTGGCATGCAACACAGTGCCTTTACTTTTAATTCAGACGTTTTCTTTATACAAAAAAATACTTTGTAAAACAAGAAGAAAATCATAGGAGAAACAAATTACCATCAGTGAAAGTGTTTAAATATACATATTGCTTTAGTGTTTACCTAAAGTATTTACTGTAGGAGATAAAAAGTCAACAAGACATGAATGTTGTGCTCGTGTTTCTAACAGAAAACTTAAAAACAAATCTCACCAATTTTACAATTATTGAGACATAATGGTCCAATAATTATTAGTAACCCAAATTTAAACTGAGATACATCTTAATACCATGTTAAATTAACTATGAGGGAAAAAGAGTATGCTTCATGAACTCAAACTTTAATTAGAGTACATTTATTTTGTGAAAGGAAATAATTCAACACTTTGTTAGTAATTTTCAAAACTACAATAACTATTAGTGCAAGCCTTACAATTCCTATAAAATGAACGTAATTGAGGCATTTTTTTAAATTATATTATATCAAAATAACCTCGCTTTGATCCACACATTTATATTTCTCTGAGAAGACCCTATAGCCTAAATAAAATGTCCAACATACTTGAGTACAGTACAACAGGATAAGATATGCTCGCCTAAAAGCAAATGGAAATCTGTGACCTGCACTGACACTCCATGCTTGACCCTCAGTCGCTCTCCTTTTGTGTCCAGCAGCTCGCAGAAAACGGATCAATGGCAAAGGCTTAACCCCTCAGGTAGACCGCTCGCCGCTCATCTCCAGCACTGTAATGACCCCCCCACTGGGACTGGACATAGTCCGTGAACACATTAACAGCCATTTTAAGGCACACAAGCTCCTCAGCTGCGTCCTTAGGGTTCAATACAAGGAGAAACAACAATTATATTGTCCAATATAGGTGCCACAAGTATGAATTATTACAGCCCAATAAAAGACAACAGAGCACTAAGTCATTTTTGGGTAGCTAAGAAGCACTCGCCTTTATTATATTGATTTAATCCCTCACACTGACCAACTACACTATACAGGATACGTCTGTGTGATGATCTTAAATGTAAGGCGGCAGCTAACAAATCATCACCACTAATGATTTTTCTGTGCTGCTGGTTTTACTAATCCAAAATTAAAAATATCTGTTCTCAATCATCCTTTTTAAAAGGTTAAAGGTGATGAGAAAAGAGGATCTGTTCTCTTATAGATATCATCTTTATAAAAAAGATCAGACTACTTAAGATGGTTTGTACACCAGGGTTGGAATGGGGGCAGGGATCAAGCTGAGAAGGTGCCATGGTTGGGGGAGGGAGAAGAACGCAGAGCGCATGTGGTTAGCTGAGCCATAATCTAACTGTACCCAAGTGGGAAAAAAAACAACAAAAAAAAACAACCTCTTCCTTGTCTTCTCTTTCTCACTGACAAGCTCACTCTCCATCGTACCCCTCCCTGTCTCACACACACTCCTTGCTCGCTTGTTCTGTTCTGTTCTAGGCTCGGCAAGCCCAGAAGTCTCTGAGTGTGTGTGTCTGTGTGTGTGCCCCTACTGGTTGTGTCCCGAACGCCAAGGGTTAAGCCCCTGCCATTTTAACGCCACTGACAGATCAGACCATTAGGGTGTTACCTAACAAAATGGAAGCCTTTAACCCTGAATCTGCCAGACTGTCTCTTTGTGTGTGTGTGTGTGTGTGTGTGTGTGTGTGTGTGTGTGTGTGTGTGTGTGTGTGAGTGTGTGTGTGTAAATGAGAGCCAGCACTACAAAGTGTATCTATGTGTGCGCATGTCTCCACCTGGATTCTCCCCCAGGAACATGACGACGACGAAACACCAACAACACCAGGAAGTATGAAAATCCAAGACTTCTGTACATGATCACATAAAAATGCTGGTACACATATGGCCACATTTAACCACAAGAACTCACTTGTTTACATTACACAGACACACTTGCACTTAATAATGTAACCTCTTCACATAGAGACCCAACATCACAGTCACATCTAATCTGGATTATAGCAGGCAGACAAGGAACTTCTGTAATGTTGTGGGGAAGAGTCTGCACAGTCCACCAAAAATACACATATACAGATGAAAAACAGCTCACATAAAAGAAACTACTTAACATCTCATGCCAACCCCAGGTATCACTCTACTCTACACATGCAAAATTCCTAGATACATTTTCAACCACAAATATTTACAAGCCACAATATAAAAGAACAGCTAAACATTCTCAAAAACCTACGAAAGGGCGAATCTTAAATTTCAGCCCAATTGCTTCCAAATGGTCCCGCTGTGATCCTGTAAAACCAGAAGCGCATACACTCATACAAAGCGGAGGGCCAGCACACACGCAGACTGCTATCAGATTACATTTCTTAGAAATGGATCTTTGCTGGAAGTGACCAGAGCAAAAGGGGGGGCCCTCAGGGAATCAAACAAAACTGTATAAAAAGACATTTAAAAGTGGAGAACATGAATACACAAAGTATTATAAACAATGTTTGTTACAATTGCTGCATATTTCTGAGGTAAGACAGCGCATCGCAACGTTTAAATGGATCTCCATCAGATGGGGTCAGTCTAGGTTATACCACCACAAGAAACTGTTTCAATAAGAGCAAAGATGTGAAAACAAGAAGCAGGCCATTAGATTCTACTTTTCAGACAAATTTCATGAAAAAAAAAAAAAAAAAAGATTTCAGATACACAATCTGAGCATTAGACATCAACTACCACTAGTAATGATTATTTTAATGCAGGCGTCTAAAAAACAATAAACTGCTTTTACTTTTCTGACCAGCTGAGGAGTGTAAAAGGTGGCATCTGATAGAGGAGGAGGTTGACTTAATGTGCAACATCAGGGTATATTGTAGTGACAAAACTGAATGTACAATTTAAATTGCAAGTATCGAAGTAGCTCCTAAATATGTGCGGATAGTTTTTGCTTTGGTTGCTGCTTCAAGCTGCCACATTTTGACATCTACATCCAAACAAGCATTAAGAAATTTGTTATTTTCTTTATTACCTAATGAGCTCTCCTTTAAGCATCAAACATATGCCCTCTATAACAGGCTTAGAGCCTAAACTCCTATTTTGTGTTATAGTGTAAAAGAACATCACCATGTTTCCTTTTTCTTGTGCTACTTCCTGCTTCCACATTACACCCAGTGTTACCATTTCTTCACAACCTCCATTCAGCTATCATCCTCTACTTTTCTGAGATCGAGTTACAGGGGTAAAAGGTCCATGAGGGAAAGAGACATCCATCTCACCAGTGACATTCCCAGTTCATGATGGGGGATCCCAAGGCATTTCCCAGGCTAGAAGGGTTGTCAAAATGATTGATATTTCGATATAATAGATAACAAAAAAAATAAGAATTATTTAAACTGCGGTAGTTGGCTACTAAATAGTGAGGCAATGAAACAAAATGAAACAAAACATCGAAATCACCAGGAACCAGAACAGAAACTAGGAATTTAAATGATTCCCAACCCTATTTATATTTCAAAGAACTGTTTGGAGTGCAGTAGCTGTTGGGGAATATATTTTAAGTGTTAATATATCAGTGTTAGGAACTTGCATTTTACATGCTAATGTAATATTTAACACGTTGGACAGTCTCACGGCAGCAGATGATCACATTGAGCACAAATGATATTGCTCAAAATGCTAAAGGTCACAGGGTAGGAAGGACCGATGACAACGAGAGCAAAGAAGAAAACAGGCATATATTGCAACATATATTGTCATCGTAATATTTACCATTATTATTGCCATCGCAAGATTTTCCAAAATCGTGCAGCCCTATTCACAACCCAGATGGAAGTGACTAACAAGCTTCCAAAATCAAGGTGTCCATGAGGTTTCCAATCAGATGCCCGAATCACATCAACCAACTCGTTTTGATGCAGAGGAGCATCAAGCTCTTCCCGATGATGGATCTACTCAGCCCGCCTCCAAAGGCTGAGTCCCAACAAACCGCCAATCACGTTTTTCATCTCTTGCGCAGTGCTACCATCACTACTGAACAACACCAAGATGCTTTAACTCCTCCACTTGATGCCAACACTCTCCTCCAACTCAAAGAGCGCAATTTGTTCTCCCAGTGTAGAAACTCAGCTTGGAAAAGCTGACTTTCATCCCAAACACCTCTGTAGAATAGCCATCTTAAGCTGGTGGAGGTGTTTAAGCTCTATGATCTTAGGTGCAAATCTCCACAGGGGAAACCGATGAAAGTTACAAGCCACAAAAATAACTCAACTTATTCTGCATGTTTTGTGTCTAAAATGGTGAACTCAAACTCAAAATTATTTTGGAAAACTCTTTAATTACAAGGTTATTATCAAAATGATCAATTTAGCGTTTGTTTTATGGCTGTGTTAAGACTTTCTTTCCGTTATTTATTTTGAAGCCTTTTCTGTGCAACACCCTAATTGTTTAATGTTCATTCTGTTGATTAAAAACAGAACCCACACAAACATTTTAACTACAATGTTGAGCAGATTATGGAAAGACTTGAGGGTGTAAAATGTCCAATTTGGCAGATTTCTTATTATGTTAAATGTGCTAAACGTCATTTTTATCAATTATCTATTATACTGCTGTGATCTAGCCCTAAACTTTGATTGTTCTCATGGAACCACAAACGTTTATGAGAAGGAACCATTTTTATATAAAACTAACGGACAACAGAGCATTACGTTTTTCCATTAAGGTTTGTTCTTGGTTTTGGTTGTAAACATTTTGTTACAAGTTCTGGCAACACTACCTTGTGCCAGTTTCCTGTAAACAGTACACCAAGTTTCAAAATCTCAGACTTTTCTATCGAATTTCTCCTACTTTTAACGATCCTTTTAATAATGAGGTGACAGGGAAAATGTTGACCCAGAGTGATCAGAGTTGCCTTTGGCTTTAAGGAGCCTAAAATAACAGCATTTTGCTCTTTTTTATTTGCCGCTGCAAACTTCTGGTCATATAGCTGAAAGAAAACCCTTTATCTGCAAGAATACTTTCGGTTGTTAGGAAATACTTTCAGTCAAGGAAAACACAGACGGTGATTGTGTGGAAACAACAAAAGCATAACTCACACTCCTATTAGCGGCATCATTTCTATAAAACTACAAGTCATATATCTGTTAAGCAGCTGACTGCAGGCTATACCAGAGCAAATAGGTTGATTAACCAGAAAATATTAGTTTGTTATATTTATGTTTCTCAATAAAGACCAAAAAAGTAAAAAGGTAGAATATTCTGCGCAATAAATAAGTTTGATTGAAAACTACTATTAAAAGTTTTTATCCCTAATGTATGCCTAAGTCCATGTATACAAATAATATGAAACAGATATTAGAACTGTAATATTCAATATCTGCATTGTCAAAACAGTTTAAGGTGGACTTATGGTGCCTTTTGGTGTCTCCATGATTTTTGTGGACGCACCAAAGGGGGTTGAAGTCGGCCCACCTCTGTTACGGCTGTGACTCAAAGCGAAGGAGCATCAGCTGACTTGTATAGATATCTTTGTGGAGTATGTGACCATCTTGTTTTGTATGAGGAGTGTCTTATAAGCCCATGCAGGCTGGGCACCAAACATGCATAATAAAATGATCAATCAATGAATTGTATAAGGGCATGCTGGCTTCACAAGTCAAATGACTGATGTAGTGATGTACAATCTGTGACCAGTCTGCTGCAGGATTTAAAAGTGCTAACATGATTTAGAAATCATTTCCAATGAGCAGAGTAAAATGGTGAGATTATTTAATTTCAATTTAAAAGGACTTTATTGTTTTACCAATGCCTATTCTTTCCTTTTACTTTAGGCACTAATTACTTTAAGCACTTAAAACAGGAGGCCTGTGTCTCCTGGAATTCTGCCACTGCAACAAGTCTATTAATGGGGTTTGTAAGGATAATAACGTTGATCTTTGGATCACTAGAGGGCTCCATACAAACCATGTATGTGGCAGGAATCACTCATTATGGAGAGATTCCAGGGTTAAATTTTCATCTAATTGATTTGGGGTCTTTCTGCATGGAGTTTGCATGTTCTCCCCGTGCATGCGTGGGTTCTCACCGGGTACTCCGGCTTCCTCCCACAGTCCAAAGACATGCCTGTTAGGTTAATTGGTCACTCTAAATTGACCTTAGGTGTATGAATGAGTGTGTGCATGGTTGTTTGTGTGTTGCCCTGCGATGGACTGGCTATATGTCCAGGGTGTACCCTGCCTCTCGCCCATAGACTGCTGGAGATAGGCACCAGCTCCCCCGCGACCCACTATGGAATAAGCAGTAGAAAATGACTGACTGACTGACTGATTTGGAGGCACCATGCACTTCAGAGTTTTAGAATTGCCATCATAGTCCTGCAGTGCATATACAGTACAGACCAAATGTGTGGACACACCTTCTCATTGAAAGAGTTTTATTTATTTTCATGACTATGAATATTGTAGCTTCACACTGAAGGCATCAAAACTATGAATTAACACATGTGGAATTATATACTGAACAAACAAGTGTGAAACAACTGAAAATATCTTATATTCTAGGTTCTTAAAAGTAGCCACCTTTTGCTTTGATTACTGCTCCGCACAGTCTTGGCATTCTGTTGATGAGCTTCAAGAGGTCGTCACCTGAAATGGTTTTCACTTCACAGGTGTGCCCTGTCAGGTTTAATATGTGGGACTTCAAGCCTTATAAATGGGGTTGGGACCATCAGTTGTGTTGTGCAGAAGGTGGATACGGTACACAGCTGATAGTCCTACTGAATAGACTGTTGAATTTGTATTATGGCAAGAAAAAAGCAGCTAACTAAAGAAAAACGAGTGGCCATCATTACTTTAAGAAATTAAGGTCAGTCAGTCCGAACAATTGGGAAAACTTTGAAAGTGTCCCCAAGTGCAGTCGCAAAAAACATCAAGCGCTACAAAGAAACTGGCTCACATGAGGACCGCCCCAGGAAAGGAAGACCAAGAGTCACCTCTGCTGCGGACGATAAGTTCATCCGAGTCACCAGCCTCAGAAATCGCAGGTTAACAGCAGCTCAGATTAGAGAACAGGTCAATGCCACACAGAGTTCTAGCAGCAGACACATCTCTAGAACAACTGTTAAGAGGAGACTGTGTGAATCAGGCCTTCATGGTAAAATAGCTGCTAGGAAACCACTGCTGAGCCACAATATTTACAAGTAAGGCCTACTATTATTTAATTATAATAGAGACCTAATGTAAAGATGGCCTAATGTAAATGAATTTTGTCAGTATGAAAAATCTATTTTATTATTTTAATAATTTAATGAATTAGTACATAACGATATGGGACCTGATGGTTTCATCACATTAAAAAACAAAACATAACGTCTCCAATTCCTGAAAAGGACAGGCTGGTCACATTGTTAACACACATGCTTGGCAAAAGCCAACAGGGTAAACAAGAAATAGTTAGGGCAGTTACGATCTTCCCAGCTTCTGTTCCAAGAACCGCCCCAGGCTTTTGAGTGGTTATTCCTGACCAGTAGGTCTACTCCTGTCCTCTGGTATCTGGAGGAACTCCCAGAAAGGCAGTTTCTCAGAGAGCATGACAACTTTATAATCAGCAAAGTTCTCTTAAAAATCTTCTTGGGTGATACCAGAGAACAAGATATCAGAGATGTAAGTAAAGAATTGGTGCTAAGAATTGACAAACGTTTAGAGGTTTAATATCAATAAACTTATCTTAGCACGTAAAATATGTTCCACGCCCATAATCATAAAAGGTGAACACCCTTATTAGAAACCAGTAGCAGGGATCGAAGATGCCGCTTGCTGTGTGAATTCCAACTATAACAAAAGATGATTTGCCAATAGTTAGTCCAGAAATGAAAAACAGAACTTAGCCGTTTTTCTACCAATGAAAATATTTTCAAAACATATGTCATGATTCTGTGCTTGGTCAGTGTAGTCTGAAACTGTCTAAACTAAACTGTGACATTAAATTCCAAGGAGTATAATAAAATACTCTGACTGAGGGAGAAGGAGAAGGAAGCAGTTAAACATTAAAGTAGAACATATGCTTTTATATCAGTCATAGTGCATTGGGATTGGGTCGCACGTCATAATTCTGCAAAACTAAAAAGAAAAATCCAGCTGGATTAAAATCTAGATACCTTCCAGATGAAGAAATGTATTTCCACAGCATATAGAACCATTGTTTTATATGCTGTATCTTGCAAAAGTATTTAAGCTCCTTGAATTTTTTTCACATTTCATCATGTTACAACCACGAACTGTAATGTATTTTATTAGTGTCTAATGTGACAAAGTAGCACATAACTGTGAAGTGGAAGGAAAATGATCTAATATTTGGCATATATTTTACAACTAAAAAGTGTGGCCTGCATTTCTATTCGGCACCCCTGAGTCAATACTCCGTAGATCCACCCATCATATTAATAACTGATGTTTATTTTCATCTTGTTGCCGTTTATGTATGTGATTTGGGAGGGGGAGGACAGGGGGTTGGCCATGTGGTGTTTCCTTGTGAGGATGATAGTGATGCAGCACAGGATTGTGGGGTGTTTAACTGAAGCAGAGAAGCAATTTCAGCATTCTGGTCGTTTTTTCAGTGTTGAATAGAGAAATATGTATAATATTAGTAAATATCAGTTAGCAGCCAGAACACCAATATTATTATCAAAATCGGATAAATTTTTTTATATTGGTGCATCACTAAAATAAATATAAAGTTTCAGTTGTCAGAATGGTGTGTCACATTTATTATTCAGTTGCAATGTCTACTGTAGCCAGAAGAACACAAAAATATTACTTTATTATCAATATATACATAGAAAAAAGTCCAACCAATGGATGGCCTTCAACCATAGTGACAGACGCTTCTGTTGCCTTGGGTAAAAATAATCAACCACCTCTGACTTAAATCATTCACTTGTAGCTCTGATTCTATGTTTAGAGTTGCTGTCTCGTTGGAAGGTGAATCTCTGCCCTGGTCAAGTCTTATACAGCCTATAATGGGTTTTCCTCCAGATCTGCCCTGTAGTAAGCTACATCCATCTTGCCATCAACTTTGACTAGCTGCCTTGTTTGCGCTAAAGAAAACCATTTCCACAGCATTATACTCCCACTGCCATGCTATACAGTGGGGATAGTGCGTGTATGGTGATTTCTAGTGGGGCTAAAACTATTATTTTGCAATTATTTATCAATTAACCTGATGACTATTTTTCGATTAATCAATTAATAATCGCATAGATAAAAGATGCTTAATAGGAGTTTTTTCTTTTTTTTTTTTTTTTACAGAATTTGACCAAGGTGAAGCTATGACACTTGAGGCGTTCTGGATAGAGCATATTTACAGACAAAGAAAATGTTTCATCTTAAATGCAAAATGTATATATTTTTTGTACGGTTTTAGCTTCATTACTCCTCTGAATGTGTTGATCTTTCAGTAAATAGCATGTTTTATGTATAATCCAGCTAACGATTATTCAATTACTAAATCAAGTGACTATCAATTATGATTAATCTGATTTTTTTGCATTTTGTAAATAGGCCATAGAGTCTAATTCTGGTCTCATCTGATCAGAGCACCTTCTTCCACATGTTTGCCACAAGCCATGAAGGGACACAGCAAACTCTAAACTTTAAAAATAAAACGTATGGCCTTCAACAATGATTTTATTATTGCACTTCTTCTTTTGTATTTATTCATAGATTAAACAACATAAATTTGACTATTTCCCAATTAGGTGACCTCTGAAGGCAATTGGTTCCACTGGATTGTATTGACGGGAATCAGAGTAAAAGGGGAAATACAAATACATGACACAATTTAAATTTTTTGCAAAACATTTTAACAAAACTTTTATCTATTTCCTTTCAATTCAGTGACACCCTACTTTGTGTTTATCTGTCACATATAACACACTGAAGATTGTGGTTGTAACAGATAAAAGTTCAAGGGATGTGAATACTTTTGAAAGCACTCTCTGAGGCAAACAATCACAACAATGATTGGATAACCATGGAAATAAATGTAGAAAATAACATTACAAATATATCTGTAGAGATATGTTTTAGTCAAGATCAATAACAGACAATCAGAAGCCATGCCTGTCTAGTTACATCACTCTCAGGGGAGTTTTTGTTCCCCCTCTTTCTTTTTTCATAAGAGGCACCCCTCCTCGGGCAACTCCAAGGCGCATCATAAAATGCAAAGCGACACATGTCCTCTTTCACCAGCCAAGGGTGCCAACTGTCTGCCTGATCTGAGCAAGTGTCCTCTATTTAGAATAGAAAGTGATGAGCAGACTGCTGTTCGTCTCACAAAAAACAACTTAAAGTCAGACAAATGCAGTGACACAACATCTGGAAGAACAGACCTAGGGTTTAAAGCCAACTAGAAATAAGACGACTGTTTAAGCAATCTAAAAAACACACAACTGATGAAGTAACTATAATATAATAACAGTTATCATGTTTATTAAGAGGCATGTCTCTACTGATATTAGTGCTTCCAAATATTTTGACCTTTACAGGCACAGACCAATGCAGCACCTAAAAGATATCTTTAAACTTGACAGTAAGTCTTGAATTTGTATAATGCCACAAAAACATTGCTGTTCTAGTAAAAGTAGGCGTTGAGATGCCTCACTAAACACCTACTAAGCGTGGGTGCTTGCTACTGAGCTGTCGTGGACAGACAGACACACACCGACCAAGGCACAATCGTCCTCCATTACGCCTCCATAAAGTCTCTTCACGCTTGAGCTAATCTGACCAAGTTATGAGATCAATGGTTTCTGAAGGCACAAGTGCACATATCCGTAATTAAAAGAAACCGCGGAGCTATAAATACCTACTGACAACAGTAGTAATGCCGTTTATAAACTTAAGCGACGCTACGTAACCCAGAAGAGAGGCTGCCTGTGTCCAACTAACCCATCAGCAACAACAAGCTATCGGATGCTAACGTTAACTTGGCTTTCCAACAACAACAACCTGTCCATCTGTCCGGCTACAAAACCAGAGGCTACATAAATCCAGCTACCAGCCCACAATAGTCCTCGGCGGTTGGATGTTTTACTAGCTGGTTATCAGGAGCATGTGTCCCTTTAAGAAGTGATATTACATATCATACAATTTAGTCTGGCTGTCTCTACGTCTCCAAATAGCGATACACGAAAGAGACAATGAAACCGACCCTGTCTCAGAGAGCAGCGGGGTAGTACAAGACAAGCTAACATGCAAGCTAAGTTAGCCTGCTAACGCTAATTCTCTAGTCTGCACAAACAGTCCCTGGATGTGTTCACGAATAATTGAGCGTTAATTACACAGAGAAATGTCATTTTTGGCAAAATTATTTTTGGCACTAAATTAGCTAATGCTGTAATTGACGTTCATCATTTACTAATGCCGGTGCATGATAAAACAAGTTTGATTGGAAAAGTTTGTTTTATTTTGCTCCACTTTTGAGGCTTTGCTCCTGGCAGCCCGTACTCGGTAGGTGTGTGTGTGGAGCCCAACGACACACAAACTGTTACCTAGCGCGTTAGCGGATATCAAGCTATGCTGCTAGCTAGCTTAACTTGCGTTAGCCGAGCTAACACCGACAGAAAAAAACTTCCGTCATCGTCACGTTTTAATTGGAAATTATGACATCGGATAAGATTACAGGACAACAAAATAAAGTTTCACGAACTTACGGAGTATATAGGAGGAGCCGGGTCGAGTTCCCCCGCGGTTTTCACTTGTTTGGCGTCAGTATTTAGCTGGCTTTTGGCGTAAAAAAATCCCGGGGATCCCCTCTCTTCTGTCCGCTGCCACTCCGGTTGCCAGATAATGTAATGAGCCACCACAGGCGGCGTCATGCTGCGTTCATACACACCTCGGAAATGATAAGTGCTGCGGTGGAAGGAAAAAAGATGAGTTCTGGAACGACTTCAAGGAAGTGACCGAGGAGTACATTTTTACGAATACTTTGGAGTTATATATATATGTATATCTATATTACAAAGATGCCCACTTTCAATGTGCATCTCCTATGCATAAAGAAAACATATCCGGCTGTAGTAGTTTATTGATTCCCATTTTCTGTCAAGGTATTAATAATTTGACACAGAATAATCCATCCCAGAAAACAGGTAGTCCATCTGATGTACAGTACAGACCAAAAGTTTGGACACACCTTCTCATTCAAAGAGTTGTCTTTATTTTCATGACTATGAATATTGTAGCTTCACACTGAAGGCATCAAAACTATGAATTAACACACGTGGAATTATATACCGAACAATTGGGAAAACTTTGAAAGTGTCCCCAAGTGCAGTCGCAAAAACCATCAAGTGCTACAAAGAAACTGGCTCACATGAGGACAACCCCAGGAAAGGAAGACCAAGAGTCACCTCTGCTGCGGACGATAAGTTCATCCGAGTCACCAGCCTCAGAAATCGCAGGTTAACAGCAGCTCAGATTAGAGAACAGGTCAATGCCACACAGAGTTCTAGCAGCAGACACATCTCTAGAACAACTGTTAAGAAGAGACTGTGTGAATCAGGCCTTCATGGTAAAATAGCTGCTAGGAAACCTCTGCTGAGGACAGGCAACAAACAGAAGAGACTTGTTTGGGCTAAAGAACACAAGGAATGGACATTAGACCAGTGGAAATCTGTGCTTTGGTCTGATGAGTCCAAGTTTGAGATCTTTGGTTCCAACCACCGTGTCTTTGTGCAGCGCAGAAGAGGTGAACGGATGGACTCTACATGCCTGGTTCCCACCGTGAAGCATGGAGGAGGAGGTGTGATGGTGTGGGGGTGCTTTGCTGGTGAGACTGTTGGGGATTTATTCAAAACTGAAGGCATACTGAACCAGCATGGCTACCACAGCATCTTGCAGCGGCATGCTATTCCATCCGGTTTACGTTTAGTTGGACCATCATTTATTTTTCAACAGGACAATGACACCAAACACATCTCCAGACTGTGTAAGGGCTATTTGACCAAGAAGGAGAGTGATGGGGTGCTGCGCCAGATGACCTGGCCTCCACAGTCACCGGACCTGAACCCAATCGAGATGGTTTGGGGTGAGCTGGACCGCAGAGTGAAGGCAAAAGGGCCAACAAGTGCTAAGCATCTCTGGGAACTCCTTCAAGACTGTTGGAAAACCATTTCAGGTGACTACCTCTTGAAGCTCATCAACAGAATGCCAAGAGTGTGCGGAGCAGTAATCAAAGCAAAAGGAGGCTACTTTGAAGAACCTAGAATATAAGACATATTTTCAGTTGTTTCACACTTTGTTGTTCAGTATATAATTCCACATGTGTTAATTCATTGATTTGATGCCTTCAGTGTGAAGCTACAATATTCATAATCATGAAAATAAAGAAAACCTTTTGAATGAGAAGGTGTGTCCAAACTTTTGGTCTGTACTATATCAACTACATTTTCCGTGTCTTAACAAGAGATCCTTCAATCAAGTTCATGCTTTTTTGGAATACACACACATTAAGACATCACTGGGTGAAAGAAAACTGTGAAAATCATATTTTATCTTCTGTAGAAAAGGTTAAAGGTTTTTCCTTGTTCTGCTTTACTTGGTCTATATCGTATAACGTAGATGATACATACAGGCATTAGAGTTCTTATGTCATTTTCTGAATGTGCATAGGCATTTGTCAGCATATTAATCAATTTTTCAGACAACTTTATAAGATACAGTCTCATGTAAAAACATCCACAGCCCTTACAACTTGTCATGTTGCAGTAATAAAGGTCAATCTATTCAAATTGCTTTCGATGTGACAAATGCAAAGCAGTGTTGACTATCATTGTAAACATGGCAGAACATGATACACATTTGTTCCATTTTTTTTAATATAATTTGAAAAGTATGGCGTGCATTTGTATTCAGCACTTTGCATTTACAGCCATAAGTATTTGGGGATATGTCTACCAGCTTTGCAAAGGTAAAGGTTGATGTTTTTGGTCACTCCTCTTTGTAAATTGGTCAAGCTGAGTCAGACTGGATAGGGTTATGGTTAGAGCAGGCCTGTACCTCATTTAAATACATGAACATACTTTGATCTAAGTAATTCAACTGGAGGTCTGGCAATATGTTTACACTCCTTGTTCTCCAGAAAGCAGAACCACCTTTTGTTCCTCTAAGCCCCCTTTCCACTACCATATACTCAGCCCAACTCTACTTGGTTTTTAGGATTTTCCATTAGGTACTAGTACTTGGTGGCAGATCCTTTTTCCAAGACTCTACTCGGCCTGGGTTCCTAGCCAGTCAAAATTGCAATGTCACAAGGTCACTGGTCACTTACTGGCTAGGAGGTGGTGTCTTGAAAGCAACTCGGTTACAAGAATCATTTAGAAAAAAATTGTGATGATTTTTTTTCACCCTCAAGAGCGACTCAGACATTTCAAGCTTTAAGGAAAATGGGAAGACCAAAAAACAGTTTTTTTTCCAGGATTGTTGAACAGCATGCCTACAGCATGATGCTACCATCTAATTTCACCTTAGTCTTCAGGGTGATGTTTCCCCACCATAATAGCAATCTTCTGTGTAATTTTGATCTTATCTGACCAGAGCATGTTCTTCCACGTCCCGTGGTACAATTAAAACAGAAATTCTTTGGGTTTTCTTCTTGTCACTGTCCCATAAAAGCAATATTTGTGGAGTGCATATCTAATAACTGTTCTATTGACAGACTTCAACCTAAGGTGAAGACTTTTCCACCTCCTGACTACTTTACTGTTAAATGCCCGCCTGTCACTTCAGGTGTCTTGGTAGGACTGCAGCTGTAGTATACCTGTTCCATTTCAGCTGAATTAAACAGTGCGCTGGGAGATATTGGGAGCTTGGCTCATTGTTTTATGAACCAAACCCCTGCAGGAAACTTCAACAGTTTTGTCCCTGACCTGTCTGGTTTGTTCCGTGGTCCAGCAGCTTGTAAAATCAAAAGAGCTTTTGCCACTTTCAGCAGATCAACACTCTAGCCTGCCCTTTCAGTCTATTACAGAAAGTTAAATACATTACAGCAGTGATCATACAAATAATTACATTTGCTGCCTTATTCAAAAGCCACACATCACAACTTACCAAAAAACAACCCAAAAAAAAACAAGGCAGCAGAGGGATGAGTCAATCATTAAACTGACAAATTTTAATTATATTTTTATTGGAAAAAATATTGAAAACAATGTAAGAATTAAAAACAGAGGCATTGGATAAAATATGGCCAGTACTGGAGCTTAAACTGTGTGTCCACCTCTTACAGTGCTTTAAATACCAAGCATTGAAATACCTACATAGGGTAGCTAAAATAATACATATCACACTTTACTAAATTGAATTTATAAAATGTCACTGTACAATAAAAGGTTCAACAAGTGGGAAATTTATACAAACATACTGTGAAAAGATCATTTAGTAGGACTATCAAGACAAATTAGATCCAAAAAAAAAATAAATCTTTTTTTCAGTGTCTGAAAAAAAGCTGATTTGCGTAAAAGAAACATGAACAAGAAATACTCTATACTGGAACTTAAAACAAATACATGAGAGAAATGTGTATTTTTTTAAGGGGTTTAGTGATAATATGATAAATTTTACTAGTATTTAAAATGCATCTCCTAAACACAGTGGATTGTGCCTCAAAACAACATATGCTGCTATTTTAGTTTTTTTACAATGAGTCTTTTCAAATGAATATATTGTGAAAATAAGTTACAGGGCTATATTTCCTACTGTGGGTTTTGTGCAAAAAAATCATCAAAAATGTATGGTTACCGACAGCTGAAAAAACTATAGAACAGGGAGTCGGCATTAGTAACTTCCACGCATGGGAGAGAAAAACAGCATCCATACAAAAAAGGCAAGATGTAAAATATTTATCAACAGTTACAAAAATAGCAACATGAATAAATTAATTTCTTCTACATATGTTTACTGCCCATATCTAACTGGATTTTTTTCCTCCAAGAAATGGAAATAGAAAATAATCCTAGCAAACTCAAATCCCTATATCTGGGGCAATGAAACCCTTTTATACATTGCCATGTGTCCTTCCTCCCAAACAGTTCACCGGATCTTGTGCCCCATGTCCATGACATTAGAGTGTTATTGTTTGATAACTTTAAGAAAAAAATGAATAGACAATCAGGAATTAATCTCCAGAAGTAAATAAAGTGATGTCCAACCTGTCACTTGTCAATATCGTTTTTAAGCTACAGTGGTGTGGATAGCAGGTTTTTAGGCATCAAATTGCTGCTTTTGGTAGTTTACCAGCTACAATCGCATGCATCAGGAGGTTCCTCATAGCAGGCTTGCGAGGCTCGTGGTTGGACCATTCTGGGCTTGGATCTGGACAGGTGGGGGGCCATCCGTCCACTGGAAAAAAGACAAATTGTGTAAACTGCAGCATTAAAATAGGTGTTGAAAACCCAAAAAGCATGTAGGTGATAACTGAAGAGTTGAATGGAAAGAATTACTCAAATCTGATTTACGTACACTGATGAGGTTATGCTCAGGGAGGCTGCAGGCAGCAATGTGGTCCTGCAGCAGCTGCTGGGAGAAATTCTGGTGCATCTGTGCAGCCTCATGGGCATCAATGTTGTTTCCAAGGGCCTTGTTCAAGTCTGCAAGCACAACACAGCGGATTCTGAGCCTTTCATTTTGAGCACAAATCCAAGATGCACAGCCCTGTTGAGAATGTGCCAGGCTTGTACTTGTTCTCTGGAGATCTCAAGCAAACATTGAAAAGTGAAGAATGTACCTTTCAACAGCGCTGAAGACCAGAGCTGAACTGACATATCTGGGATTTTGCTGGCCAGCTGCATGGCAGGTACCACCATGTTGTTACTTTCCTAAGGGAAATAAACATATATTTTTTTGTTATTGCTAAAGATTATAAGAAAACGAGTCTCCTGATCCAAGCATATCATGAACAAAAAAATACCAAACATAATAAATACTCTTAAAATGTACACTTTTCTGTACAGATTTAAGGTTATGCTGCTTCAATCACAATTGGGGGAAGAGCTTGTAATCATGTTTAGCAAGAAGACGGCAACAAATACTGAATGATTTATTAGATATATTAATATATTCATATTGTGTCCAAGGCTTCAAGCAATTAAAATTTAATTGCCTGGAATACAGGATGTTTTAGGGGGGAGGGGTCTTCTTCAAAGGATCGTTAGATAACTGACCAATACCAACAGCTTTTTTTTTTTATGAAAAGGTTTAGTAATTTGGATAAACCGGAACTTAATCTCAATTTATAGCAACCCTAAGGTAAATGAGAGCTGTTTTACAACCGTGTGGCATAACTTGGTTGATCGTATTTAAAAACAGCCTGAAATGATTCCAGACGACAGCAGCTACAGACTTCAGACTGTAGCTGTAGAAAAATCATTAGCTAAATATTTTATTCTCAAAACCTCAAACAAAAAAACAAAAAACAAAATAAAACTGAATTAGTCAGAAACAGCACTTTTTTGTAGCAAATTTAGTTCACAGCAGACCTAACCAGAGACATGACAGAAAACATGTAGGCAGCATTCAGCGAGCTCATTCACTGCTGTCTATACAGTATTCCTGGCCAAAGAGAGGCACACACACTCTTGAAACATGGCATTTCATTTTCTCCTGCATAGAGATGTACAGAGAAATCGGCTGGTAAATGGAAAATTGGGAACCAGAAAATCCGATCTTTTTACGACCAGTGAACGCACCACACATAAGGCTGCTACAGCCCTTTTCCGTGTGGATGTTGTTACTGAACGAAAAAGTCTCAAAGGTAGTTATTTACAGTGTCAGTGAGGTGTGTTACAGTAATAAAGAATAAAGAAAGTGTTAAGTGTAATAAAGTAATAAAATATTAACATTCATTGTGGAAAACAAAGTAGGAGTTGGCAGAAACACAAAAAGGCACTTTCAGTAATGATAGTTGAGCTAATTGCCTTTATGAGATATTAGTTCAAATAGTAAAATAACAAAATCTTTGAGTTTTCTGTTCAAGAGGCCAAACATAGTTGGATAAAAAGGACAGTCTGACCTTAAGAAAAAAAGCAGGAAACCAAAATGTTCTGTCCTGGTGACATTGCGCTTCGACCTTATTCACAATCCAGTTGTTTCATGTAAAAACAAAACTAAAGCAGCTTTAGTGTGTATCAGTAATGTTTGCCAAGTGTTTGTCTTACTCTGTGGTTGCCCAGTACGTAGAAAATGTGGCCCAGCAGAACCAGAGAGCAGGCTGTGAGTCTGTTCAGATCCTCAGCGTTAGACATTTTCAGGGTTTCCCTTAGAAAACGCCTGCAACAAATAAAGAAGCCGTATCAGCGTGAGGTAGATCTTTTTATGGGTTTTCATTTTTGGAGCACAGAACTTTAAAGTTCCCGTACTTTGCCTCATTGTAGCGTCCCTGAAAGAAGGACAGGAGTCCCCTTATGTAAAAGGCTGCAGCACGGAGGCAGTGAGAGCTGAATGAAAACAAAAGGAAATAGTTTAGAAAACTGTAGACAACAGAACTATTATAGAACACGGTCTTTTAATGTATATGTAAAATAACAATGCATTAAACAACCTTTTACCTGACTGGGAAGTTATGATCAGGGTTTATTCTCTCCAACAGGCCGTACAGCTGAAAAAGAAATAAAGAGACAATATGCTTGAAATATTTATCGAATATTCTGGAAATGTCTTCAGTTTTCATGCATTTGAAACTATGTCCATGGGAATAATAACGCTGTTAGTGTGGACACACTTTGCCAAAGTTTGGCAAGCGCAATGCTCTGCTGAGGCTTAAAACAGGACACCTAAAAAGAAGTTTACTGGTGCCCTCTGGTGGTAAGAAAATGTAAAAGCAACTGTTTTTCAAATTACAGGGAGAGTAATTACAGGGAGAAGTCAAACTTCACACATTTATGTTACTCTTTGACGGATATAAAAACCAGCGTTAAAATATTCCGCATCGACGGATTTGATGTAAACCACAAGACTTCAAGGATGCTAATTACTTCTTAATAAAAGCGGTATATATCATTTAGATGCTCTAATCTAAAAGCATAAAACGATTCTCACCTCCTGGTGTCGGTTTCCTTCCCTAATATACACACTGGCCAGGTTGGTTACAATGTACGTCCACAGCTCTTGGTGTGTGGTGAGCTGCATTGCAAAAGTAACTTAGTGAGAAAAAAACAGACCAACTGCAGCGCAGAAAGGACAAAGCAAAAACCCTCTGCCCTGTGATGTCAAATCACCATCAACTCACCCGCAGTGCTGTGGTAAACTGTGCTTCTGCGTTGTCCATACAGTTCACTGAGATGCAGTACAGACCCTGGAAGATGAGAACAGAATCAAAAATTATTTTGGGATTCTGAATAGTTTTCCATTTTGAAATTCCAGTTTTCTTTACAAAGTTTTCTATGTTTGCAAAATTCACCTATTTGGGTTTTATCGTCTGCAACAGAATCATGAAACAACAGGGGGCTTGTTTGGCCGTGTTTGAAACGGTTATTTCACAGCGAGATCAACTATATATCAGATTCTGCAATAGACTTCAAACATGGACCAGATTCTTCTACACTAAATACTGATCAGCTCAGTTCGGGAGCCTTGATACATTTATTGTGTTTGTTTTTTTTTTTTAAAGAATGTTTTCAGCACTAGAGGCCTTTATTTTTGATAGTAGGCAGACAGGAAGGAGGGGCAAAGAGAGGGGGAGACATTCGGCAAAGGTCGCCGGGTCCGTGACTCGAACCCGGGACGGCCGCTTCGAGGACTACATCCTCTATATGTGGTCGCGCGCTAACACCTACACCACCAGCGCCGTGCCCACATTTATCGTGTCAGTATGGAGTGTCAATGCTTTGTGTTTGAATCAAATAGAAGAGTTTATGCAAGACGAGTTTAAAAACCTGATCTAGAGGGTCTACAGACACCAGAAGCAGAGTAATTGCCTATTCTTGATTTTTGAAAACGTGTGACTCTATTGGTCATCTCTGTCAGTAACGGCTCGGGATCAATTCAGCCTTGGCAAATTTGTACACCCATTTCATACCCATGCACTGCCGGAGTGTATAAATGTTTTTTGTTTTTTTTCGTAGTCAAGTATTGTCATGGATTACGAGGATAAAGAGTCCTACAAATGTTCAGATCTCATGTCTAACTTCATATCATTGAACAATGGTTCCTGAAAACGTTTTACTATATATTCGCATTTATTTTGGACTCTAGTTGCTATTCAGACAGAAATGTCCCACAGCGGACAACATTAAATGGTTAGGTAACAAAACGACAAGTTACCAGTCAGTAACTAAAAACCATAAATCAAAACCCTCATTGAGTAGGATAACAACTTAAGTTAGGTGATAAATTAAATATAAAGTTTATAATTATTAGACAAATACATAACCCCTAATTTTTCACAAATTCATATAAAAAAAAGAAACAAATTTCTGAAATCAAAACTTTCACAGCGGGGAAAAAAAATGGAAACTCGGCATTTTTCTAAACTTGTGCATATTTTTTTTTAGTTCTAAATCAAATTCCTTATTTTCCAGACTGTGTTGGAACTTTGTTACTTAAATGAAAACATGTAATTTTCTACACTCCTTACAGATGCACAATGTTAATGGACAATCTGGCCAACCTCTGTTAATAATCCCACATTTTGTATCTCACAACATTTCAGCTTAATTTGAAAAAGTTACTTTCTCTAGCAAACTTCACTGGTTCTCCAGTTTTAATATTCAAAGCCGTAAAGGAACTCCTTTAAAGCGGGATTCTGTTTCTATGCAGGTGATTATGTTTTATATTAAAATCTGTAATTGTTCTTAGTATTTTGTCCCAAAACAATTACTTCAACTGTTTCCAAACAAAATAAGGTCATTTAAACTTCAACATAACAGAGCTGAAAACAGCACACTTAGGATGACTGCAAAGCCAGCGCAATAACAAGCTATGGATATAACTGCACCACTGCCAGAACGGTTGTTACCGTCTTAAAGGTTTGACGACATGTTCAGTGAAGAAGCTGCAGTGCATCTCAAAATGCAACAGGCTGCAGAAAATAGTGTTTCTCCTATGTTTTAACTCAGTCTTGGAAATTGTTCAGGTGAACTGCTGTTACTGAGTAATGTGATTTCTCTGAAAGGGAGCCTTTAGGAGAAGTTGAGACACCCCTCTCCTGTATTACTGAGTCTCCAACAATGGAGACTTGTATGGTGTTGAATACTAATACAGGTCCTTCTCAAAATATTAGCATATTGTGATAAAGTTCATTATTTTCCATAATGTCATGATGAAAATTTAACATTCATATATTTTAGATTCATTGCACACTAACTGAAATATTTCAGGTCTTTTATTGTCTTAATAAGGATGATTTTGGCATACAGCTCATGAAAACCCAAAATTCCTATCTCACAAAATTAACATATTTTATCCGACCAATAAAAGAAAAGTGTTTTTAATACAAACAACGTCAACCTTCAAATAATCATGTACAGTTATGCACTCAATACTTGGTCGGGAATCCTTTTGCAGAAATGACTGCTTCAATGCGGCGTGGCATGGAGGCAATCAGCCTGTGGCACTGCTGAGGTCTTATGGAGGCCCAGGATGCTTCGATAGCGGCTTTTAGCTCATCCAGAGTGTTGGGTCTTGAGTCTCTCAACGTTCTCTTCACAATATCCCACAGATTCTCTATGGGGTTCAGGTCAGGAGAGTTGGCAGGCCAATTGAGCCCAGTGATACCATGGTCAGTAAACCATTTACCAGTGGTTTTGGCACTGTGAGCAGGTGCCAGGTCGTGCTGAAAAATGAAATCTTTATCTCCATAAAGCTTTTCAGCAGATGGAAGCATGAAGTGCTCCAAAATCTCCTGATAGCTAGCTGCATTGACCCTGCCCTTGATAAAACACAGTGGACCAACACCAGCAGCTGACACGGCACCCCAGACCATCACTGACTGTGGGTACTTGACACTGGACTTCTGGCATTTTGGCATTTCCTTCTCCCCAGTCTTCCTCCAGACTCTGGCACCTTGATTTCTGAATGACATGCAGAATTTGCTTTCATCTGAAAAAAGTACTTTGGACCACTGAGCAACAGTCCAGTGCTGCTTCTCTGTAGCCCAGGTCAGGCGCTTCTGCCGCTGTTTCTGGTTCAAAAGTGGCTTGACCTGGGGAATGCGGCACCTGTAGCCCATTTCCTGCACACGCCTGTGCACGGTGGCTCTGGATGTTTCTACTCCAGACTCAGTCCACTGCTTCCGCAGGTCCCCCAAGGTCTGGAATCGGCCCTTCTCCACAATCTTCCTCAGGGTCCGGTCACCTCTTCTCGTTGTGCAGCGTTTTCTGCCACACTTTTTCCTTCCCACAGACTTCCCACTGAGGTGCCTTGATACAGCACTCTGGGAACAGCCTATTCGTTCAGAAATTTCTTTCTGTGTCTTACCCTCTTGCTTGAGGGTGTCAATAGTGGCCTTCTGGACAGCAGTCAGGTCGGCAGTCTTACCCATGATTGGGGTTTTGAGTGATGAACCAGGCTGGGAGTTTTAAAGGCCTCAGGAATCTTTTGCAGGTGTTTAGAGTTAACTCGTTGATTCTGATGATTAGGTTCATAGCTCGTTTAGAGACCCTTTTAATGATATGCTAATTTTGTGAGATAGGAATTTTGGGTTTTCATGAGCTGTATGCCAAAATCATCCATATTAAGACAATAAAAGACCTGAAATATTTCAGTTAGTGTGCAATGAATCTAAAATATATGAATGTTAAATTTTCATCATTACATTATGGAAAATAATGAACTTTATCACAATATGCTAATATTTTGAGAAGGACCTGTACATTTACAAGACCAGGTCAGACCTTGTTGGGCTGCAAACTTTACAGAGAAGAACTACAGTGGTCACCAAGGCCACCGTAGTTCAGAGTATATATTTACAGTACAGACCAAAAGTTTGGACACACCTTCTCATTCAAAGAGTTTTCTTTATTTTCATGACTATGAATATTGTAGCTTCACACTGAAGGCATCAAAACTATGAATTAACACATGTGGAATCATATACTGAACAAAAACTCTTGGTCTTCCTTTCCTGGACGGTCCTCATGTGAGCCAGTTTCTTTGTAGCGCTTGATGGTTTTTGTGACTGCAGTTGGGGACACTTTCAAAGTTTTCCCAATTGTTCGGACTGACTGACCTTCATTTCTTAAAGTAATGATGGCCACTCGTTTTTCTTTACTTAGCTGCTTTTTTCTTACCATAATACAAATTCTAACAGTCTATTCAGTAGGACTATCAGCTGTGTACTGTATCCACCTCCTGCTCAACACAACTGATGGTCCCAACCCCATTTATAAGGCTTGAAATCCCACTTATTAAACCTGACTGGGCACACCTGTGAAGTGAAAACCATTTCAGGTGACTACCTCTTGAAGCTCATCAATAGAATGCCAAGAGGAGCAGTAATCAAAGCAAAAGGTGGCTACTTTGAAGAACCTAGAATATAAGACATATTTTCAGTTGTTTCACACTTTTTTGTTCAGTATATAATTCCACATGTGTTAATTCATAGTTTTGATGCCTTCAGTGTGAAGCTACAATATTCATAGTCATGAAAATAAAGACAACTCTTTCAATGAGAAGGTGTGTCCAAACTTTTGGTCTCTACTGTATGTAGGGAAGTGCATGTCTCAAAACAGGCTAGATGGAAATAATTTACCTAGCAGGCTGTAGGGCCAGTCTTTGAATAGTCATATCAATCTCTTTTGTTTCTATCAGTTTATGCTTTCAAAAACAATTCAACAATGTGAAGAAAGCTACTTCAGAGAGCTTGAAATATACAAAATACCCAACCCAAGATTTGTGAGTTCAACATTGTTGTATAGAACAAGCACCACAGTGTTTGTTACTGCTGATTGTTGCTATGTTAGGGACAAACCCGCCACCGTCATTTTGACAGTTAACATTTCTCAACTGCTCCGTACCTCTCTGCTTTACAACACTGGCTGATACTGCTGCCGTTTACTGTTTGGCTAACCAGTTCTGATTCTCTCATCTTTAAACTACTTGAAGAACTGACTAGCTTACTTAGCCTAGCACATACGGATGCACTGTTTTTCTATAATAATTCACAGTTCAGGGCTTTAGGAAGCAGGTACATTAACAAGCCCTCTATCGTCTCCATTTGCCAGTGTTACATTTGAATTCGATCTGAATTACATACATTGTGTGAAGAGTTCCACCAGATAATGGTTACTGGCATATCAAACTTTAGTCACTTTTAGAAAAGCATACCCAGCACTATAAAAGAAAGCTTTGATTCCAAATACTCACTAATAGTGTATGTAGTTGAGCAGCATGGTTGTTGAATAACCTGGGGGACTGTTGGCACAGTTGACAAACCTGTGAAATCTAAACAGACAGACGCAGATGTTCAACAAACACGCCAATTCCATTTTGTGACACAGTGAATAATAAATGTTAACCTTTGGTGATGTAAAAAAAAAAAAAAAATGGGACCAAGATAAATCATTTCAGAACATTTTCTGCCTTGCAGACTAATTGTAAATCAAACTGAAATCTTTTAAGGGGAGAAATAATAAACTAAACCACTCCGGCTGAATTTTGGTTTCATTACAGAACTGAGACATTTCAATATCTGTTCACCCTTATTTCCAACATTGCTCCAACTCTGTGAGATTGTGAAGGCATCTCCTCTACAGATCTCCCCACAGACTTGTAGTTAGGGTTCCTAATGTTCTTCTGGTGAACCATTCTTCTGTTGATCTCAATGTAGGGGTTCTGGTCATTGTTGCGCTGAAAAATGAAGTTGACCTTCAGCTTTTCAGCAAAAGCTGAAGGTTTTGCCCCACTGCTAAAAGGTGTTTGAAACTGTTCATAACTGCCTCCACCTTGACTAAGGCACCAGTTCAGCTGAAGAATATCAGCCCTAAAGTATAATGCTGCCACCACCATGCTCCACTGTAGGTATGGTATTCTTTTGTTAATGTGTGGTGTTGTTTGAGCACCAAACATACCTTTTTGGAATTACGGATAAAGAAATTCAACCTTGGTTTCATCTGACTACGACACATTTATCCAAGTGCTTTTTGGAGACCTCAGATGTGTTTTTGTCATTTGTAGCATACAGCCGGTACTTGCTAGAAAATCCTGTAGCTTTCTTAATGTCGATGTAGGCCTTTTGGCTGCCCTTGTGACTAGCTTTCTTCGTTTCATTAATGTTGGAGGAAGGCCCAGTTGTTGGTAACATTCTTCACTGTGTTCCCCTCTATATCCAATGCCTTGGACATTTTCTGCAGCCTTGGAGGCTCTCTGTGGAGAATGGCTTTGGCTGTGAGATGAAAATGACTTGAAAGGCCTCAGACAACAGCTGAACTTTATTTGGAGGATAACAGACAGCCTATTTAACCAGAGCTTAGATGCGGTATGAGGGTGTGTATGCTTATGCAACCACATTATTTTATTCTCCCTTTTTCGTTTTCTCCAAAAACAAAAAGGTGAGGTTTACGGGTTATAAGTCACATTAATTGTGGAAAAAGTTCTAATTTCTTTACATTACTAAAACCTGGCTTTATAAGATGGTTGTGCAGACTTTTTATATCCACTCTCGCTGAACTTCAATCTTCAACATGACCTTTTTTGTATGATGGCACGTATTTAAATATAAACTGAAAGGACGGCCAGAGGAATAGAAGCAACGTACCTCCTGTAACGCCGTGGCCTTGTGGCCTGTGACGAGTCGACACATGATGATGTGCTCCAGCAGAATGACTTGAAAGGTAGAAAGGATGGGGCTGCAGTCCAACACTGACGTAAGAGATTAGGGGTAAAATAAGCATTGTTTTAGCAACATCTGAACAGTTCACACAGCCAAGCTCAATATGATGAAGTTAGCCATGGTGTAATATTGAAGCTCACTTTTGAGTTTCTCCAGTTGCATAAGAGCCTTGTCTGTGTACTTCTGGGCTTTCTCCAGATAGCCTGCCTGCATGGAGTGCATCACTGTCACCTGGAAAATGAAAAACAAAATCCATTTAAGTGTGTTCATCATAAAATATTTTTTGCAGGATCAAATGTTGGTACAGGTACAGTAACTTGCAAAGGTTACTGTATCCTCCTCGCCATTTTTCATGTTTTGGTGCCTCCCAAGCTGGAATTAAAATGGGTCGTTTGAAAGTTTGTAGCATTTACAGAACCTGCAAACAATGTTGAAGATGCATTTTTTTATTTATTTTGAGGACAAAATAACAGAAAACCTGAGTGTGCATAACTGTTCCCCCACCCTATAGTCAGTACTTTGTAGAACCAATTACGGCTGCAAGTGGCTTTGGATATATCTCTATGAACTTTGTCACACTTTGCTACAGGGATTTTTGCCCATTCCATGAGGCAAAACTGCTCCAGCTCCTTCATGTTGGAAGGTTTTCACTTGTGAAAAGGAGGTCTGGACTTTGACTAGGCCATTCCAACACATTTAAATGTTTCTCCTTAAACCACTCGAGTGTTGGTGCAACCACCACATTTACTGCGAGGATGGTGTTCTTGGGATGTGTTGGGTTTGTGTCAGACAGAGCATTTTCTTTGGTGGCTGAAAAGTTTCATTTTAGTCTCATCTGACCAGAGCACCTTCCTCCAAACATTTGGGAAGTTGCCCACATGACTTTTAGCAAACTCAAAATGTGCCTTCGGTAGGTAATGACTTTTTTCTGCCCACTTTTCCATAAAGCCCAGCTCTATGGAGTGCATGGCTTATTGTGGTCCTATGGACAGATAATCCAGTCTCTACTATACATAAAATATTGTTATTTTAGGTTTTTTCCTTATTTTACTTCACAAACGTTGACTTTTTTGGGCAGATCTATCACTTAAGATATGATTAAAAAACATTTAAATCACAGGTTGGAACGTAACACAACAGGTGAAAGGCCAAAGGGGGTGAATAACTTTGCAAGGCTCTGTAAGATGCTGACTGCTGCTTAAAGCTTCCAGTGTAACTAAGCACACAACACATCAAACTATACACTATTTGTTATAGGCAGATTATTACTTCGTGTTTCATTATAAAGCTTTTCAATTGGTTTTTCACGGAGCATAAATAACAAACAGAGAGAATGTTGTGATGAGCAGAAATGAGTAAAATCGAGAAGAATTTAGACTGCTTGTCGCGGCGATGTGCAGTAGACACATGATTACACATTCATTCATTTACTACTATTATCAATCAATTAGAGATGCACCAACAGAGCCTTTTACTGGCTGATATTTTCCATTTTTCTCTTAGATCTGACCAGTTGATTCAAATCTCGACCAACCAGGATTTTTACTGGGTAAACTTGTCCAAAAGGGGCTTAAACATTTTCTCACGAAATCATGTGGTATTAATGGCGATGATGATAAAATGTCATTTCAGCAATAACCAATCATGGCAGAATCACACAAACTGCGGCCAATATCAGAATCAAATCAATTTAATGTTGTTCCATTGTTAGAATTTTCATAACGGCTGCAGAACGAGAACATTTCATGTTTAAAACCATCAGTCTCACTTATTCTCCAATGTTTTTTTTTTTTTTTTTTTTGTCTTTGCTATTCGAAGATGTAACAAGGAACTTGTTCTCTTTGGTAAGTTATCCTCTGAATACTGCCGTGGTATTAAATGGTGCTGAGCTTAGTCTAAGTATCAAACTGTAGTTATGTGTCAACCACACAGAGAAACCAAGCTGTGAAAACCTGGCTCCAACAGAGCTTCTGAGTAACGCAGAAACAAGAAGAAATCAGCATTACCAAGTAAACGAGAACACACATGTGCTCCTTGGGCAGCCAGTGGAAGAGGTCAGCTGGGTTGGTGGGTAGGATTTCATCATCTTGGAGTGTAGAGATGGTCTGAATGCACTGCTGCAGCTGCTTCAGACATGGCTTCACGCTTTTTACCTAAGACAACAACAAACAATGACACCTCCACCCTCATAAAGCTCTAGAAATCTAGGAAATACCCTGGCCAACCAACAGCTTTGGTGATGCTAATCCATCCAGAGTAGATTTCCTACCTGTCCAGCGTCCAGGTAGTGTGTGACTTGTAGTACTAGGAAGAAGACTCTCAGAGACTCCTTCTGGATCGGGTTTCCCTGCCAGTTTTCTACTATCGTTCCGCACAGTGTGAGAAGAGGATGCACCTCGCCAAGCTTCCTCTCCATCAGCAGCAACTGGAAGGTTGGAAATCATTTCCATGTCAAAACAAATTGCCAAAAATATGCAACACTGTAGACTATATTTAGTTATGTCAAATGTAAAAAAAAAAAAAAAAAAAAAAGATAAAACTCTAACATAGCAGAAAAGAAGCAGCACAAACAGAGGAAATAGAAAAATAAAACTTACCATTCCTTTACTAAGAAGAAACAAAGCCCTAAAATAAAACAAAAAGGAAAATTAAGTCAATTATTTACTTGTTAAATTATTAAACACAAAAAATAGTTGATGATACAGACATTTCCTCTTAGAAATTTCCAAGCCTTTTTGATAAGAAAACATGATATTTTTATCTATACTTTTAGTACAGAAAAAGTTAAAATAATTTAATTTTATTACTTAAGAAGAAAATATGCTTATAAATAATGTTGACAAATAAAGTAGTAACTAAACTTTACATTCATGTTGAATGCTCCTTCCCAGTTTTAAAACTCTATAAAGTAGATTTGATATTTTATTATAGTTTTCACAGACGGTAAAGAACTTGTCTCTGAAACTGGTTTTTGTTTTTGTAACCATGCCAAGTCTAACTGCATTAGTTTCATGCACATTAAATTTAAGTTATTCAAGCAGCTTGAAAAGGTTTCCGACAAATTCAGATGAAGCAGATCAAACCGTGATCGTTTCACGTCGACAAAGTGGTAAAATGATCATTTTGGTTTGGGCATTCCATCTTTTTGCTTGTCAACCAGCTACAGCTTTAAACATGCACTCTACAGCCATCGGAGATGTTTACCTGGTATATTCTGAACCCACAACTCGGGCGTACTCAGCACCAACTCCCAGAAGGTCACATGCTGACACCAAGTCCTTCTCCAGAGTGTGAAGTTGCTGAAAGAGATGAGAAAACAATCTTACCATCTAGATACAGGCAACAGCCAATAAAAACCAAGTTTTAACTTTCTAACCACCAGAATCTAACTGTCTCAGGCATAAATCTGTCCTCTGACCTAAATAAGAAAAATTGGACAATTTTACTCTTCTCCGGCCCTGATCTGTGATAGGTCCATTTTTTTTTTTTTTTTTTTCAATCAGTGAAAGACCAAAACAAAGATGCTAACAAGTTGTACTGACAACACTATTTGGTGTGGGAGTGGTTGCTGAGTGAAGAAGAGTCAACTTATTTCAATATCCATGAGGTTCTTAAACATATTGTTAGAGAAGGCACATATTAGTAAGAAGCTTCTAGTAAAGAAAAGGTATTTTCTACGAAGGTTCCTCCAGGCTGCGGCAACAAGGAGATAGACGTCAGCAGATAACAGGAAGCCTAAAGTTATAGGGGAAAGATTTCTTATTTAAAAAGGTACAAATAAATGTTTTTTAGTTTTTTGTTTTTTTTTTAAAGAGTGATTTTCATCGCATCACCCCAGTCTTCAACCAGCTCCACTGGCTTCCTCTTAAATTCAGAATACAATTCAAAAGTCCTCTGTACACCATCCAAGGCTACCCACAACCTCGCTCTCCCCTTCCCGCTTCTACTCCCTGCGCATCCTTAGATCTTCCTCCTCCAACCATTTCACTGTTCCTCCTGCCCACCTCAGTACAACTGGGAGTAGAGCTTTCTCCCGCTCTGCTCCCAAACTCTGAATGTCTCTCCCTCGGGACATTCGCAACACTGACACTGTTTCTTTGTCTAAACTCGAAACCCATCTGTTCAAGAGTACTTCTTCACTGTGATTGCCTGTTCCTTGTAATGTTTAACTAGAGTTGTTTTTATCGTCATTACACCGTTTGATTTGCACAGTGACCTTGCGTGCTCTGAAAGGCACTTTTAAATAAAATGTAGAATTATTAACACATTAAAGTCCCAGCCTTAATAAGAATATTTTAATGCTAAGACTGATTAATTTTCACTTTTTATTGAATTTGGTAAAGCATGTTGTTATTTACAGTTCTTAGAGTGAAATCAGAACAGGCTAACCTCTGTATTAACATTTCAGATCTTTAGAAAAGCAAAAAAAAAAAAAAAAAGAAACAAAAAATGATGATTGGAAGTCGGCCACACAATCTGTGATCATTTCATCTCTAATAAGAAAACATTAATACCACTTAAGTAAAACATACCGCTAACTGGAACAGCAGTCTGCAGTGCCAGTATGGTGTTTGCTGGGAAATCTGGATAGCTTTACGCAGGAGGGGCTTTGCAGAGTCCACCAAATTCTGACAATGTATTAAAAACATAAGACAGTTAGCAGCTTATAACCACACTGTGTGCTTCCACGAAACTCAAATATTAGAAGAATCTGTGAATGTCTTTGGAGAGTTAAAAATATGACTGGAATCCCTCTTTTTTCTGTTACCATCATAACATTTGATCGAGTCTTCATTTGTCTTACCTGTTGGCAAAAGAGTTCCGACAAGATGCTCGCAGCTTCAAATTTGACATCTTCGAATTGAGGAAGTTGTTGAGATATAAACCACTGCAAAAAAAGACAACATGTTTTCACCTAACATTTTGGGACATAAATATTTCAACAGCAGTTTATCTGGTAAAGACCTGAGTGGACGTAAAGTGGCCAAACCGGGTTTAAACACCAACACACTTCTGGCCAAACACACATAAACACTGATTTGAACCTCTTTACTAATGTAACCTTCTTCAATTTAAACACTTCCGCCGTTCGGTGTTTTCACTGCCCGCGGCCTACACCCCGTCCGCTCCTCCGCAGCATCCCCGGTCTTTCCCAAATCAAACGCCCCTCACCGCTTTCTCTAGGTGGCTGCGGGCCAGCTCGCTGTTCTTGGTGTGATGGTAGAGAACCGAGCCCAGCTGGAGGTGCGTCCGAGCCTCGATCCTCTGCGGGGGCTTGAACTGAAACACGGCCTGGAGACAGTGTACGCACAGCCGTATTTTAGGTGGACTGGAGGTTCGAAAATGTTCCGCAAAGCCGAGGAGGGCGAGGTACCAGCGCTCCGGGGCCTCTACGTTTGACGCCATTTTCCCAGACAACAACAAGTTTTTCAGCGCTACGGACCAGAGTCGCGGGTTGCCAGGTTGGGCCAAACATAGACGCTCACGACTGAGCGGATTTCTCTAGCTGTGAAATTGTGAAGGAAAAGTTTAGTTGTATCCGACGTTATCATTTTAGGGAGGCCATTTTCTAACAACAGGTCTAACCTAATCTCTTTAAAATACTTCTTCTTATTAAATATAAGCCAAACTATTTTTAAAAGATTGTACAGTTATAATCATATTTTCTTAGTTTATAAAAGCAACTGTTTGTACATGGCGATTAACTATAATAAAACAAGAAAACAAAACATTTTTGACTTCACTTGGAAAAGGATACAGACAGCTTATTTTGTAAAGCTGTTAAATGTAAAACACCGTCATTTTCTCAGTGAGAGGCAACAGACATCCTGAACCCAGTAATTTCACTATTAATTTACATTTTTATTTTATTTCTTTTGGTGCTATAATAATAATGATAATTGTTATTATTATTATTATTATAACATTAAATAAATTACTTGGATTTGGTTTGCTTTGTATGGCTTGCCTTTTTGTGATGTGTGTGTTTTGTTTGTTTTCAGCACAGTAACACTATTCTATTCTACTGTAAAAACAGATTTTGTTTTTTTAAAATAAAATAAGGTAATATAGAAAACGAAAACGCGCTTAATTAAAAAAACAAAATGCTACGGATGCTTTAAAAAAAAACCTGGCAACCAAATGTCGAACATAAACCCGCGAGAATTTATATAGGTGACGGGATTTGCTTTTGGGTATTGTAGTCCATAACAGTGAAAAACGCCGTGTCCCAATTGAGGTGGGGGAGAGGGAATACCTTCTGAGCTGACTGTTATCTCACTGACGTCCTTTTATAAACAAACAGCACGCTTTATTGACACTTATTTTTTGGCGTAACTTCATCAGAGACGTCAGCTGCGCGAGGAGACGTGCGCGACTTAAAAGAGCGAGTGACAAGCTTTCTGTAAACAAACAGGAGACGTGCAGGACAAGCTGCAGCACGGCCGACTGCTGAGCGATTTCACGCGTCGATTATTTGGAAGCACAGGCTGCTTTGAGACAATCAAAGTAAGCGTTCATGCGGGTATTAAAGACATAAAACAGATTCCACTGTAGAAGGAGGAGGGTCTGTTTATTTTATTTTATTTTTACACAGCTGTGAATTGCAGTATATTTATTTTAGATGGGCCTGTTAAGATTGTGTATGCTTTTTTTTAATCGCCTGCCACGACATTATGTGATCATTTGTGCAACATCCGCTGTGTATTTGGTTTTATGTGGACTGATTCCTCTGTAATGCAACACCCCGTGTGCTTACAAGACAGACTGTTTGTGTTGGAAGATGGGCGTGAGCGCATGCACGCACTTATGTTCTGTTACAGAGGAACTGGGAAAAGCTACTTTGCGACAACAAACTACTGGGTTGTCGTCTCAAACCAGTAGTTATTAAGTGTTTTACCCGTATTTATGTCATTTTACCCTCCAGCTGAAAGCGTACAGCGAGTGTTTGACAAGCCTTGGCAATCTAAGGGGCACCAATGGCCCACCGTGTGCACAACCACCACCAGGGCCGCCTCCCTGTGGCCCAGACCACTGTGCTGAGCCTCCCACCGTCCAGCCAGGCAAAGGTGAGTGTTGTGTGTTTCTCTCTTAGTCACTGGAAGTAGGCGGAAAAAACAAAAACAAAAAAACAATATTAAAACCTGATCGGACAGGTTACAGCAGGTGGGTGTGGATGGCATTTAAAAGGTGTGGAGATACGGGCAGACATCCTAATTAATTCTGTTTTAATGTGTTAAATAGACTGTCACAATAATATATTTAAATGGAAGATATAAGTTCTTATATACAAGGTTGATAAAAAAAAAAAAAGCACAATTAAAATTAGATTAAAGGGTATTAACAGTATCTGTGCTGCCTGTCATACCCCTGCTTTTCTTAATGGTGGTGTTACTGTGACATTCTGCTGGCTGTAAACATCCAGTCTGAGGACGGCGCCGCTGCTGTAAATAGACAGGAGATGCCAACTAATCTCCAGTAGGCCTCCGTTTCTAAAGAAATACATCCACAGCTCGGACCTAAAAGAAAACTGGAAATCGGTATTGGACAGGAAAAGCCTAATTAGTGCATATAAAATTTGTCTTTTATTGTTGTGAGTCTGGTCCTCCATACCCTTTTTTTCACAAGCTCTTGTCACCTTTGTGTCTTTAGAAGTGTTGCAGCCTGTCCACGTTGTTGCCTGAACCAGATGTAATAACATAAAGTAGGTTATGAAGCAGGATGATACACCTTGGAAAAGAAAGAAAGAAAGATAAATGGTGTGGTATGGAATAGCTGCAAGCATATGAATTACAAATGCAAGCTATTTACATTTTCAGTTGTCTGTTAGTTGTGAAACATGTTTGTTTATCATGGTAAATACGTCTCCTGTGGGTGTGTTTATTGGGTTCAGCTGCCCTACTGTAGGAATGCTTCCATGATCTCTCAGGACACGGCTCATTTTCTAGGAGGTGTGTGGCGGTCTTATCTCATGTGATTCTTAGTTTGCATCTAATCCACATGCATGTTGTAGCTGTTTTCCTTGCCCTCACCTTGGTCAGCATTCCAGATTAAGCACAAACACATATAAAAAGACATAACATAGCTTTTTGTTTCATGTTTACTGTACATTGTAGCTTTTTCGTGGTTATTACGTTGTACAATATTGTCTCACTATCTCGCTAATGTGTGAAAATGTGTTCACACAGGACCTAAGGCCCAGATTGACTCCTCTGGACTCTCTGTTGTGTGGTGCATTCGCTGGAGCTGTGGCAAAAACAGTCATTGCACCTCTGGACCGCACCAAGATAATTTTTCAAGGCAAGACAAATTCTCGGTCTAAGGTTTCTTTCCAGATATAGACGAGAAAACGTTTTACACTTTCCTGTAGACTGAGCAAATGCTTTGTGTCTGTGCCATAGTTTACACTGTAACTGTTCCTGACTAATCCTCTTAGTAAATGTTTGGCCTGCATGAGGCTTTGTGTGTCTCAACTCTGGTTTACTGTGTCTCTTGTTGTTTTCACAGTGTCCTCAAAGAGATTCTCAGCAAAGGTGAGTTTATTTATCTCTTTTATTTTGCAGAACAGGAACTGATAAAACACAGATTTTCACAACTTTATTTGTGCCTGCAGTGATAAGCAGGGCAATTGACTGTACAAGTACAAAACACACTGATAGTTGTGAACTCTGTCATCCCAGGTTATACCCATTACAACTTTAATTTTCAAGAATATTTGCTGAAATGTTGTAAAGAAAGTTAAATTAGGAGTAATAATGACACTTGAGGAAATGTACATGAAACCGTGTTGAATACAGCTGTCTAATTTATGTGCTTATCTGGCCTTACAAAAGTATTAATATTCTTAAACCTTTTTACCTTTTTTCACTTTACAACCATAAACTTCAATGTATTTTAATGGATTTTATGTGAAAGACAAACACAAGGTATTCTATAATTCGGAAGTGAAAAAAAGGATACATGGATTTAAAAAGCATTTTTTAAATCATTTGCAAATCTAGACTCTCAAATCTTTCTCAGGCTTCTTCTGATTGGGTATAACAAGCTACACATTCGTAATTTGATTTAGCTCTAGACTTTGACTGGGCCACACACAAATATACTCTATATGGTTGATCGAAACCATTCTATTGTAGCTCTGGCTGTATCTTTAGAGTCATTGTTCTGCTTGAAGGTTAATTCCATACTTCAGTCTCAAGTGTTTTGCAGCGTATGAAAGGTTTTCTTCCAGTATTACCCTGAATTTAGCTTCCTTTTCCCATCAACTCTGACTAACATCAGAGAGCTCCTATCTTAGCCTAAAAATTCCTGCCAAGGAGTCTCAGCTTCAGAGTGATTTTGTTTGCTGCTGAGATTGACTCTGAGCAAGGAGATGACAGAAATTCCTGTCTTAGTGGGGAGGTATGGTTGACCCCGTTGCTAGGTGTGACACTGTCTTCTAAGAGCTATGATTGGTTGTTGCAACAAACAACAACAAAAAGGCGCTCCAAGTAATCAATGAATAGAAATTAACCAATAATAGAATTATGACTGGATTAAAAAATGTATTCATGATGATTAAACTTAGAAAACTTAAATCAATTGTCACACAGCATCAAAATGTTTGAGTTTATTTTATTTGCATGCTCATCATTATTTTGATTTGCTTATTGTTATGTTTACTCGCCATGCTGGTCGTTTTCCTATGTCATCTATTTGATATTAATGTGGACTTTCAGATGTCAGCATTTTACTATGATTACCTTCTTGTATAAAGAGGTTTGATTTGGTAAAAAACGACCAAAACAAAACGGAGAAAAAATTTGGAGAAAACTGCTGTTGGCACTGCTGGTGGAGGAGAAGAGAGACGAAGAGTAGATTTGGTACTAGGATCATGGTCCGAATTAGCAGGCATTTCTGAGCAGGTCAGTGTGTTGTTCCCTCTGCCTTCATGCACCAGCCGGAGAGGAGAGGAGAGGAGAGGGGAGAGGAGAGGAGAGGAGAGGAGAGGGAGAGGAGGTGGAGGAGAGGGAGAGGAGGTGGAGGAGGAGAGGGAGAGGGAGAGGAGAGGGAGAGGAGAGGGAGAGGAGAGGAGAGGAGAGGAGAGGAGAGGAGAGGAGAGGAGAGGAGAGGAGAGGAGAGGAGAGGAGAGGAGAGGAGAGGAGAGGAGAGGAGAGGAGAGGAGAGGAGAGGAGAGGGCAGCAAACAATACAACAAATACTTATTCACCTCATTTATGTCTTCCTTCTATGTATGTAGTGTTTAGATTATTGTACATTATCTCGTCTAGAGTGTGTATTTGGTACTTGGTTGGGAGTAGTGTTAGCATCCAGACAGAGGGTTGGTTTTTCTTTTCATCACTTCCTCGTTGCCAGTTTATGTTCCTTTTATAACTTAACTATTTAGACACAACGGAACTTTCCGTGGAACGTGACTTCCTTTATCAGGCATTTGCCAAAGAACACAGGGAGGTCTAAGTGCGCATACACCACACTTGATGTTCTTCCACTTTGAACACAAAATAGTACCACTGAAAATGTATTACTACTGTTAAATACATAACAGTTATATATATATATATTCTAAAGTTTTTCCAATTTTTACCAAATTTATATTTTTGAAAGCATTTTACAGTCTGTAAATATTTAAATAATTCTGTATTATAATGTAGTTTTGTCTGTACAACTTTGTTTTCACTTTTTATGTATTGTTATTCATTATTTTTTATTATTTATTTTTCCTTCCTTACTAGAGGTTCACCTTTACCCTGTCCTGCTGCTGAAACTATTTAATTTCCCCCTAGGAGGATGATGAGGTTAATTGTATCTCCATATTAATGATTGTTAGAGAAGTATGGAGAATATCTCACTTTTCTCTCTTCCCTTCATCTTCTCTGCTTAAGACACTCTTAGACTCACTAAAAGCCCTCACTACTCTTAACATTTTTTCACTTTAGGAGCTCTCTTACGGCCTAAGGTGCTTTGTGAAGAACTTTTATCTTACCGAGGCAAAATTTTAGGACAAATTGCAGAATTCGAGAAATTCTATGATTTTTCTTAAAATGACATCAAGAGGAGCTACTTTTAGTTTTAGGATTCATTGTGAATACGGGCCCAGATGTGTAGACTTACCATTGTCCTGTCAACAGATTCTCCTACCTGAGCTGTGGATCTCTACAGCTCCTCCAGAGTTAGGATGGGCCACTTAGCATCTTCTCTGATGTTATAAGCACAACTGATGTTACACTTATATATTTCAGATTTCACTTTGCTGCATTGCACTTCTGCTCCAGAATTATGCAATACCTTTTATTGTTTTATCACATGAAATAATAACACAATGCATTAAAATGTGTTGTTGAAGCATGTCAAAATGTTGCAACATTTAAACATAAAACAGTAAATTGGTTATGTAATGATGTTTTTTTGGGTAAAAAATCTCTGTAACCTCATGTTAACAAAGGTTCCTTAAACCTTATTATGCAACGCAAATGCTAACATTGCGGTGTGCTGCAGGAGGCCTTCAGGGTGATCTACTGTACGTACATGAAGGATGGATTTCTCAGTCTGTGGAGGGGGAACTCTGCCACCATGGTCAGGGTCATGCCCTATGCTGCCATCCAGTTTTGTTCACATGAACAGTACAAGAAACTGCTGGGGGGCTACTACGGCTTCCAGGGCAAGTGAGTAAAGACTTTAAGTGTTCGTCTTGTTATTATATTTTTAGTCTTTGGGGAAAAAGCATGATGGCATAAATCGTGTCAGCATGACTATGTGGTAACTGTTATGTTAGCATTTAACTTACACTAGAGTTGTTTGCACAGGCAGCTGTGTGGGGTTTACTTTTTGTCTTTTAGAGCTGCTTACAGTCAATTACTGTTTGTTTCATTTCAGAGCACTGCCTCCTTTCCCACGGTTACTGGCGGGCTCACTGGCCGGTACGACCGCCGCCATGCTAACTTACCCTTTGGACATGGTCCGAGCCAGGATGGCCGTCACCGCCAAAGAAATGTAAGGACCCTTCACAGTTTAGATCATCTGACAGGGGGGGGCAGAGTACAAATTTGGAAGATGTCAGACTATCAGCTACTTTACAATTAAATATTCCTGAAAGATGGATTGCATTATTGATCTGAATGCTGGAAGTTTAGGATGATTTGAGTTCTGCATTGTTCATCCTTTTTTCTGATGAAGTCTAATTTGTTAGCTGTTTTAAAGTTAATTTCTTGCAATTGAATCATTAATAAAACAGTTTTTTACTTTTGGTTTAGTCCAACATTTTTTGATATTGGATATAAATTAACTTTTGAAAAATATATTTTGTATTGTCATTAATAGACTTAATGTGACTTCATTAACCATGCTCTGCAGATTTATTCTTTTAAGCGACCCTTCATTTCATTTATGTATTTCTTTCAATGGTGCTAGATTTTTGTTGTAGTTTTAAAGTGATTTTCATCAGTAGACTTCCAGTGTTTCTGATGGTCTTTTTTTAGTGTTCAAACATTGCCTCCCACTTTAGTCATTTATATTCCATTCATAATTACTGACCATTTTCAAAAACAACACATTTACATATCTGTAAACTCTTTGCTATTTGCACCCAGAAACAAAAAATAGCTTCTTTACATTTCCTTTGTTGTAGTCAAGAACAAAACTAAGCAATCATACTGTTTAGGGCACACAAAGGCATAAGCAAACCGTGCAACTATATAGGTTAGGTGTAAAATCAAGTCCTGTCACATCTTTGAAGTATGTGTGTCACAGTTGACCAGCTCCTGTTCTGAATGGTGCGTGTTCATGGGGATCTAGGTTGTGGAATTCAATGTTCAACAGTGTCAAGACAAGGAATCTTATTTTTTTGCCCTGATTTCACTGTCTCATCGTATTTATTTCATATTAAAGGCTCAAGAGGCAATCTAGAAATTTAATTTAATTTCATCACTCTGAGTTAGCCCCCAAGTGGTCAGATAATTGGTAGCTGAATTAAACCTAAAGTAAGTTTTGCATTCAGTCCTACTTTCACCTTTAGATATCCAGTGTGCCAGTGTTGTTGACGTGGTTACCACTTCTTCTTTTTCTAAAATGTTTTCTAAAATGTTAAAGAATATTTTGCAGTACTAATTTCTAATAAAACTGTAAAAATAAAAACTGAAAAGAAATCCGGAAAACTACTCCTAAATTCACCTTTTAAGTATTACAACAAAATCTGGGAGTACAGAGCGAATTTTAAGCTAAATCTAAAGACAAAGTTGTAATTGTTCTCAGTTATCTGCGTCAAGTAATTAAATGATGGTACAACCCCCTGGTTATATATGATGTACCCGGTCTGTCCTCATCACCCAGTCTCTATCACCTTGGCCATAGAACCTAAAATCTTTGTCACTCTAGATTAATGCTTATGTCCTCATCTCATCTAAAAAAGCTCTTGCTGGTCACAGCAGTTGTTTGATATTAGTGATCACACTCAGCTGTTATTTCTAATGTATTTCTTTTCTTTAACAGGTACAGTAACATAATGCATGTCTTTGTTCGCATCTCCCAAGAGGAAGGTGTGAAGACACTGTACAAAGGTTTCACACCCACCATCTTGGGTGTTATCCCATATGCAGGGATCACATTTTTCACCTATGAAACCCTCAAAAAACTCCACTCAGGTACATACCATTTTTCTGTCTTTTCACATTTGGTTTCAATTCATTTAAGCAAGCAAGCAATTTAACAACCCTGCCATCTGTCTTACTCTAGATAAGACGAAGCGATCTCAGCCTTACCCTCACGAGCGTTTGGCGTTTGGAGCCTGCGGGGGCCTGATTGGACAGACGGCCTCATACCCTCTGGACGTGGTGCGTCGGCGCATGCAGACAGCTGGTGTAACCGGCTCCTCTTACGTTACAATTCTGGGGACCATGCGTGAGATTGTGAAGCAAGAAGGCATCAGGCGTGGACTGTACAAAGGCCTGAGCATGAACTGGGTGAAAGGGCCCATCGCAGTGGGAATTAGCTTCACCACATTTGACATCACGCACAACCTTCTGCTGAAGCTGCACCAGATGGGCTACTCCATCCACTGAGTCAACCGGGAGCCAAAAAAATCGGTGACAGAGGGAAAATACAGATGAGACCAGCACAAGGAAAGGGAGCCGAGCCCGTCTTATGGCAGTGACAAGTCTCTGCTCTGTGCAGGACCATCCCACAGCACACCCCTGTTTCCCTAAGAGAGTATGTCGGAGGCGTGAATGAACTGACAGGGGATCTGTTCCGCAAGAAACACATTATCACAAACTTGGCTTGATGCAAAGTGATCACTAACTTTGCACTTTTGCACATTTGGGCACTCAAAAATAATTTTTTTACTATCGTTGAAGTGATCAGAACATGTCTGAGAAAACATGACATGGTACCGCTAAAATGATAGATGGCGAAGGACAGCTTTGTAAATGATGAGTTAAATCGCACTTTATCAGAATTTTCCTCCAGATGATCCTACATTATCACAAACCAATCAGTTGTTTTTTTTACGAGCTTCCTTTTTTACAAGAAAAATTCTTTTAAAGTTTTTTTTTATTATTATGGCAAAGAGTGTGATGGTGCTGGGTATTGGTATGCAACTAAAGAGTGGTTAAGCAGGTTCATATTCTTTGATGGTGCCAGTGTGGATTTTATTTTCCATTGAAAGGAAAAGAATTGTTGGACTTAGAATATTGCAGCTCTACTGCATATTTTCACTTAATTATGATACCATCCATCCAATCCATCCATCCAGCACTGTGGTGCTCCATCTGTATCTTACCTAATCATTTTATAGATGATACAATCAAACATGTTACAACCAAAAACGTATGACTATGAATGACTTTAGTCTGTATGCAATATTTCTTTGTTGGCATTGTTGTACAGATTTTCTCATTGCCATCACTTGATTGTATGGCGTGTCTTTGTTTTTAAGTCATAATTTTCATGTCTTTGATGGAGAAATCAAATTTTTTTTGCCACATTTCAGAGGGGAAATTTGCCCAAAGATGTCTACAGTATGTTGACTGTGCAATAAATTGTTTATTCGTAACATTGAGCAATGTGGTGTTTTGTCCACTAGAGGGAAATGTATGATAATGGAAGCCAATATCAACAATGACAAATAGCAGGGAACAAAGAAGAAATATAAATTTTAAAATAATTTGTAATAACTTGGCAGTTTAATTTCTAAGAAAAAGGCAAAACAAAAACAGATGCAATGTTTTTTTGAAAAGTGTTCTTATTTATTTTACCTCACTGTTTTGTACTATTTTAATTTAATTTTTTTTTATTTTAATAATTTCATGACACTTAAAATATACAGCTTGTATAAGAAAACATACTTTTATTACCTTGGGTAATCAGAGAATTGAGAAGTGAGAATCTTTATTTAGAAATATTTTTAATTCCCCTAGTTTCTCCTCTGTCACTAGGTGGCAGCAGGAAGCAGCTCCACCTGGCTGTGCAACCCAGCACCATTAACAAGCTCATTTACATGGCCTGAACTTGACCTTCTGCCTGTCCACTGATAACAGCTGTATTTGCTGTTTGTTGTTGGTTCTTTGTATCATTGATTTTATTTAACGTTTTCTGTATCATTTAAATACTGTGTGTTGCTAATGCAGTTTTAACCTTGACTCCGTACCACAAAGAAATCCACTGAGCTTAATTTGTTGTAGGTTTAAAAAAACACCAGCCATGGTGGAACACACAACCAGACATTGGTTTTGAATATATTCTAGTTTTTGTAACGAATTGTAACACAAGACAATTACAATAAGGTCGAACAAAAGAACACACACATCATGGGCTTAATTTCAAATCTGTATTCTTTATTTTTCTTCTTATTCAATGTCTGCACCACAAAGCATTTCATTAGTCAAACTTGAGTTTTTGCCACATATTCAAAAACTTGCAGTCAAACTCTTTTATCTATGACAATATTTTTTGTGAGTGCTGATAAAACATTATATATAGCCACAAACTGCCATCCAATTTCTTTTTTTTAATTAGGTCAAAAATACCAGTTTGATAACCTAAATAGCAGATACAAACCTTCATTTTCTTCCTTTTTGTTTCTTTTTACTGCACCAGTCAGTGTGCACGAGCTGCAGGCGCACCTGAACTGTATTTGTGTGTGCCCAGTCTGCTGCATTGTTGATTTTTATCAACTAAAATACCTTTATTGGTGGGTGAATGTCATCTCCCGAACTTCAGAGCTCAGGATGGAGGGGGAATTCTATCTTACGCCTCAGTCTCGCCATCTTTCCTGCCTGCATGACCTTGAATGTGAATCATGGGATACCCCTGCCAACCCACCAGCCTGGCTTTGCAACAATTGAAACAATGCGACTGGCTGTATAATGTGGTCGTAGGGTGCCTGCGAGGGTGAGGATGAGAAGTGGGAGGAGGAAGTTCGAGAGGAGGATGGGGGCTTAAAAACATGCTTCTTGAAGGCGCCGTTGCCATAGGTAACCTGGATCTTTGCCAACTGAGGGGAGCAGACCATTTGCATGTATTCAAATCTTGCATAGATAATTCACTTTGAAGCCCCTGCTGGAGCATGAACAGACAATAGCCGTTCACGCTTACACACACACATGCACAGAGCAAAATGTTGACTAGAAAAAAAAAAACGTATATACACACACACACACACACACAGACCTGAAAGAGTGAGAGAAAGGTGAGGAGGTTATTGAGGGAGGTACACATGAATAAAACACCTCTTAGAGGTATGTTTGATCTTTAAATGTTGCAGCAAAATTTTTCAAAATGTACGTCATGGCAATTTAAAGCACAAAAAATTAAGCCTTTTACACGGCAAACACTGAAGATTGTAGAGACTTAGTGCTATAATTTCTGCTTGAAACAAAACTAATTAAAAAATATATTTTGTAATAATCTTTACTGCTCATAGTAGATAAACAGTAAAATACAGTAGTAATAAAATAAATACAGATTATAGAGGTTATAATGTAAAGTACAGTAATAACGCTGTAAATCTTTACAGTGGTGATACTTGAAATCACAAAATAGTTTAAAGCAAAAAAAAACTATAACTGTTGTTAAAAATGCAGGGCCACTGCTAATATGTATTATTATCATTATTATTTACATTTCTCAGAGGCAGTTTTGGTATGGTTGGTGTGGCTTTTTGCCCAGGGTGGCAGGGAAGAGGGAACAGCCATGGCAAAAAATAAAACAAAACAAAAAAGAGTTATTGTCAGTTGTAAACAAATTAAATTGGCATCTGATTTATGTCTTATATTTCAGGGGGCGGGAGTCCAAGATCATTTGACCTCTGACACAACCTAGAGCACTGAAAACTTTAGAATTTGCTGTCACTTTAAAAAGAAAATGTTCAATAATTTAATATGCTTCCAAAATTTAATTGTAAATGGATTTCGAATATCTGACAAATGTACTATTTGTAAACATACAGGGGAAAATATTTATTATTTGATTTAATAGTTAATAAATATATTGTTATTGTCGCTAGTTTAATTATGTTGCTGGTTTATTTACTGCCAGTTATCAAATAAAAAAAAGTGAACTCATTGGATTCAGCGGCTCAAATCAAATTCGCCTTCAATCTTCGGCTGGGTCTGGAACCACCCTAGATTAAAACAAGGGCATAATGCACAACATTTGGCCTGTTTAAATATGGACCTAAGTATTCAGTGATTACAGATGCTTTAAAACTGAATTCTTCCCTTTGAGAGATTCCAGTCTATCTCAATCTCTTTATATTGATCTAGAGATCATTGAAGATAATTTAAAAATTAGACCGATATTGTTTTGTTCCTAATGTTTTCTATAAAATACAGAATTCAAAAATATTTTTTCCAAAAAGTTTTGTTTTGTAGGTGGGTGTGTGGTGGTTGGGTACGGGGTGACAGCAGAAGGGTGCTCGCCCAGGGCATATCACAGGCAAAAACAGCCACTGACAATAGAGTACTGTGCGCTGCTTTACAGTAGCTTACTGACATTTGAAGAGGTTACAGTCAAATTTACAAAATCATTTTTAAAGAGTAGAAAATAAATAATAACACATGTCTCTAATTTGACTTGTGATAAACCCACTCGGATGCAAAGACGTTCTAAATTATTGTGGCGCCCTGCAGAAGCCAAGCTTACTGGTTGCCATGCACTCTGAAGGTCTGCTCTACATCAGCCTCCCAACCAGCAGCCTCAGAGGAAGCTTATCATAAATTCAGTTATTAAAATGCCTCTGAGGGTGTTTTATCAAACACAAAGAGGGCCTGTAAATGTTTCCCTGTAAAATTCCTCTAAAAAAAAAAGCCACAAAATGGATGAATAAATTCCTAATTGTGCTTCTGTGACAGTAAACTCAGAAGCTACAGTCTTTCTGTGCATACATGGTGATATTTACAAGTGCTGTCGGACCCTCATGCAGCGACCCTCTCTCTCCTTCGCTGCTTGGTCTTGTTAATTTTATAAGATCCAGCATATTGCCACTTATCGGCTGGCAGCGTTGTAAAAGCTCTGAGGTCAGTGCATTACTGAGCTGCTGGGCTCCTTTCTTCCATTAGAGGGAGTGTTCAGGCTGCACTGGCCTTCACTCAATCAAATGCTAGCTCCAAGTGCACAAGGGAGGGACACACTCTTTCACACACACATATAAATGAAGACGCCTCTTATCCTTGGTTTGGAAACTATAGTGTGCATAAAGCCGAGCACATAAATCTTGGTACCTACAAAAACACATACACACACGTAGAGATGCATGTATGTGCTTATTACCTTTCCTTGCTTTTTCAAGCCTGGAGGTGGTTGACGCCTTCATTTGCATGTGGCCTTTTTGCATTTAAAGAGGGTAAATGTATAGGTTGCTGTGTGCTCATTCTGCCCATGACATTTTCACCATTTGGCATTTTAAACAGATTTAACACCAAATGAGCTGTAGCGTCCTCCAGTCTTTCTAAGAAACAGGGTGAATTGATGATTTAATACACATTTTGGAATAGAGATTTTTGGGTGGAAGTGGATTTTTTTGTTGAAATGTGCAGTGGTGACATTATTCATCCCAATCCAGCAGAAAAATAGTTAAAATTACTGGCTTTTTTGCCTGTGAGTACAGAAAAATTAATGTTAATGGATACTGAGATGCTTTTCTCTGTGCAGCTGTCTTTCTTTCTTTGTTGTTCTTGTTTTATTTACTGGGTTAAAACCTTACATTTTGACTTTTTATCGATAAAAGACAACCTTATATTGTTCAGCACTATTTTTTCTTTTTTTGTAAATGTACTGGTACTCGTACTCGTTGTCTTCCGCTTAATACGGGACCGGGTCGCAGGGGCAGCAGACTCAGCAGAGACGTCCACACGTCCCTCTCCCCAGACACCTCCTCCAGCTCCTCCGGGGGGAACCCAAGGCGTTCCCATCCCAGCCAAGAGACATAGTCCCTCCAGCGTGTCCCAGATATCTTTGTATCTTTAAAGGACAGGGGCACCCTGTTCTGCCTTCTTACTGAGCGTGTTCCCATAAGTAAACACATCCCTGGAAGGTGGGTGGGATTGTGGTGGGTGGACAGCCAAAGAAGAAGAGTTTGCATGAAAATAGCTAAGGTCCTGTGAACCTTCTGCTCCCTGTGTCCACATTCAATGGCACTACTGCAGTTAGCATGACAAACTAGATTCCAAGTTCTTGGACTTTTTATTGCAGCCCCCCTTCCTTTAAACCCTGACCAATCCCCACCATCCCACATAACAAACACTCAGCTTGCTCACACCTCAGAGGAGCATGCACACATGAAGCTATTGAGCACAAGTAAACATTCAAAGTTAAAACATCCCTGAATTGTTATTTCTGTCTCTTTAATAAAATAAACTGGGAAGCAGGTTTATTAAAATTAGCATTTTTTAGTTTGACAACAATATCAGGGTCTTCTTGCATTCAGTATGTTGCCATGGCAAAAATGAAAAGAGAAATTAGGATACTTATGTAAGAAGTTGAGTCTGTTTGAGACAGAGAGCTGGTAGACTGGGGCTGCCTCTGTTAAGAAAACATTTATTTGAGTTCTTCTAGTTATGTTACAGATTTTTTAGGTATCATTTAAAATTTTAAAGAACATGGTCTTTCACATAAGGCCTGTCAATTATCACATTCATACATCATAGAGCATTCATGTTCTATGATGCAAAAATAGTATTTTTTATTTAACTCAAACCAGTTTAATAAAAAAAAAAACATACAGGCACCACTTAGTAAATCTGAATGTCATAGAAAAGTTATTTTATTTCAATATTTCAGTAATCTAGTTCCGTTCAGTTAAATCCATGAACAGTCATATTCTATAAATTAGAATATGCGTCCTGATGAGGCTCGTTTGTCAGATTAAAAGTACTTTTTGAAAATAACTTTTAAGCAGGTATTAATCATACTTTTCATTAAGCCCACATTTTTGTGTTTGGTTATTGGTCTGATGTAATATTCTTATCCTAAATGTTGTGTTTTCATTAGCTGTATGTGGAAAATTGTCATAATTAACAGAAATGCATGAAAACATCAGTCTATGTGTAATAATATATATAGTGTGTTTCAAATAATATAGTAACATTTAAATGCACTTAACTTTTCAATAATATTCTAATTTATTATATATGACTAGGACTATATTAAATGTGAATATGATTATATTAAACAGAATAATTACATAGTGAAATGTTTCAAGAGTTTATTTCTGGTAATTTGAATATAGCTTACAACAATTGGAAACCCAACATTCAGTATTTCAGAAAATTTGAATGTTACATAAAACAGTTCTTAAATGTAGATATATTATGTAAGGACAATGTTATGAATTATAAAATAATAGGAAATACTGTTGACAATTTCTCTGTCAGACATTCACTGACACCATCCACAAGGAAATTAAGCCACAAATGACCACTGCTAAAGAAGCTGGCTGTTTGCAGAGTGCAGTATTCAAGCATATTTGGAAAGTTAAGTGGAAGGAAAAAAATGTGTTTGAAAAAGGTGCAAAAATACAAATCACAACCTTGAGAGGATTGTGAAGCAGAGCCTATCATGATTTGCTTAGATAGTCGAATTAGAACAAAACCAGAGGATGAAACAGACTCAGCACACAGGATAAGACGGTAAATGAGGTTTATTTCTACTGTAGACTTTGTTTAAGGAATCTTGAGTTGGAGTTGTCCAGAAGCCAGAGGAGGAGGAGGTAAACCCAGGAATCCAAGGAGAGAGAGAGAGAGTACTGGTGATGAGAATATTTACAGTGCAGTCCTTAAGAAGGAGTATTACCAGATGTTGGCAGGCAGATAGGCAGGTCGACAGGCAGGCAGACAGACAGACAGACAGGGGTCCACATAACTGAGGTTATGTTCCAGCAAAGGTCTGTATCAGCAGCTACCTTAAGAAGCCCATGAGCTCATTAGGAGAATGCGTTGCAGCTGCAGACAATGAGCTGCCAGAACCAACCAGAAGGGGAGGAGCAGAGATCCTACAGAGCCTATTGCAGAATTTTGGTTGGATTCAAAAAGTGTAGACTGTGGCTGGAATCACAGTGTGAAAAACCATCACACACAGACAGGTTTAGAACATTGGCCACAACTGTCTCATTCTTTGTGTTTCTGTCCGAGATGAGCTTTTGAACCATGGGCCAAAGTCTGCCTTTCAGAATAAATTAATTGTGCATTTAATTTGGAAATCAAGGTTCTGCAGTTTGGAGGTAGAGTGCAGTAGCACATAATTCAAGGTACTTGATGTCTAGTTTGAAGTTTCCACAGTCCGTATTTATGTCCAAAGTCTGCACAGTTGTCTGCCAAGAAGCACTTCATGCTTCCCTCTGCTTTATGGAAACACTTTATGGAGATGCTGATTGAATTTTCCAGCAGGACTTGGGCCTACCGACACTGCCAAAAGTACTAATACCTGTTTTAATGACCATGGTACCACTATTCAGAATTGGCCAGCAAACTGTCCTGACTAAAATCCCATAGAGAAACTATAAAGCTTTGTCAAGAGGAAGATGAGAGACACCAGACCCAACATTCATAAGCTGAAGGCCACTATTCTTCCACAAGGGGCCCCGACTAATTACTGAGTGCATATATTGTTCAGCATATCTGCATCATTTTTATTGGCTGATTTTTCTATTTTAAAAATAAATTTTTATTGGTGATACTTTTAAGTTTGCGAGAAACTGCCCCGGGGGTTTTCATTAACTGCAAGCCTTAACCATCAAAACTAGCAGAATGAGTTTGAATCAAATTAATGAAATATATTATATTTTTGCTAATATTTTAAATGACTGAGATTCATCTGTGCATGCAATAGTAGACTATGTTGAGTGACTGAACAGGGGACACTGTAGGGTCCTGGGAATGATACCCTCGTAATTACCTTTTGCTTTTTTTATTTCTACACCCATATCTCCTGAAGACCCTGCTTGCACTACATAACAGTTCTACAGGACAACTGGAAGACTGGCATTGATCAATAAGAACATTTATAAAGTTTTACCCTGCGTTGACTTTTTTCAATTGCCATCAGAATAGAGAATAAATAAAGCACCAGTTTGTATATTAATACATTTATTGTGATGTAAACAAAGAAATAAACAGATGCAACAGTTTTATTTAATGATATTATTGTTTTAGTTATTTTTATTTGCATTGCACCAAGTTAAAACACTGTAATCCCATCATATCTAGTTATATAAAATCTTAATAAGTACAAATTAAATTCTAATTATATAGTCACGTTCAGATTGAAGTGCATACAGTCCAGTGAGGTCCTAATTATTGTACATTATAACACAAATCAGTTGTAATGCTGATAGTAAAAAACTTATTCAATAAGGATCATCTGCTGCTTGAAGCATTTCTCTGTGTTGTGAATCTACTGTGCCATGTGGTAAGATGACATCCATCCAAAGACAACCCAATTAAAATAAACTGATGCTCAAAAGTTTTTTTTTTTTATGGTGGAAAATAGATAATATTTTGGAGCATTACATTGTATCATTTTTGCATTCATTCTAATATTTTCCAATTTGTCCCATCAATAATCAACTTAATTCAAAATCAAAACAATGAGCAAACCTAATATTTTCACTATTTTTATGTGATCTCATGCTGAATGAGCCATCCATCCATGGTCCATATCCACTTATCCTTGCAGGGTCGCGGGGACTCGTGCCTATCTCCAGTGGTTGAGAGGTAAATCCTGGACAAGTCGCCAGTCCATCACAAGGCAACATGGAGATAAACAACCATGTATGCACATACTCGTACCTATAAGGACAAGTTGGAAAGACCAATTCAACTAACTGTCATGTTTGTGCATTATGAAAGCCACTTGGAGAACATGCACACTTCATGCAGAAAGACCCCAGGCTGGGATTTGAACCCAGGACTAGCTGTGCCACTGTGCACCCCAAGGTGAATGAAGCACATTTATGAAACATAACAACAACCCAGAAATATGGAATATATAAAATGGTTTCTTAAATGTATCATTAACATTGTTCTTCAAAGTCAGTGGGCAGCTCAATATGGGGAAAATTTACTGCCAAAAATCCAGAGCACATATTTTCAATTTGAGAGCAGGATTTCATTCTGCTTGTACTCAAACTTAGTAATGCTTGCACTCAAAACTTCTGCTTTCTTTCAAATATACTCTGTTCTCTCTCAATTCTTTGTTTCTGCACTCTGATCTAATGCTTCTTGCAAAGATAATTTCTCCTCCTGCTTGCTTCATCCTCCATGCAAGCAAACTTGCTCTCTGCTCGGATCAAAACTGTGCTCTCAAGTTTCTTCCCTGCTCGCAAATTATTTTGCTCTCTCTCAGATTAAAGTCGTATCCTCTCCTAGCAACCATATCAGCCAATAGAATGACAGAGTGCAACTGCTAGGCCACAGGCTTAGTTGGGGTGCACTTGTTTCCTTCTACTGACTGTGCCTGTGTTGCTACAATTGTTGACTGAGAACATTTTGCATTTGGCTCAGCAACTGCTCCAGAATTTGATGCTTCAACAGTCTGTAACAATGGTAGAAAGTATAACTTTACAGTTATTTTATTGTGAAGCACTTAAAATATGGAAAATGAAGAGTAAACATTTATTTAGAAAATGTATGATTCAGATATCATAAGTAGCTATCCCAATAAGTAAAAAGAAAGTGTTTAATTTAACCCAACAAGGACCAAACTCTTAAAATGTAAGGCTAGCTTTGTCACCATTTTACTGAAAGTATTGTTATAACAGTGATACTGTAAATCATTAACTTTATCTTTGATATACTAGATGAATTAGCAAATTTACAATGCAATTCTTAAATATGTCTTCCACTGAAAAGATGTGTTTGATTGTCATATTTTCTTTTAATGTTGTTTATGTTGATAGAAACAGACGTACATATTAAACTACTGAATGTTTAAAATGACTTACTTCAGGATAGTTTGAATTATCCATTGTCATTGTACTTTGCTGAATTCAGCTATCCATTGAAGTGGACTGACCTATTCATGAAATTGCGACGTGCACTGGATGCATAGAAACACTTACTTCCAGATTTTGCTCCGTATGACCTGTGTCAGGGAAGTAGCAACACAGCTACGCTCAGCAGAAGGAAACAAGCGCACCCCAGCTAAGCATGTGACCTTGCAGTTGCACACTGACATTCTATTGGCTGATATGGTTGCTAGGAGAGGATTCGACTTTAATCTGAGAGAGAGAGCAAAAAGAATTTGCGAGTAGGGAAGAAACTTGAGAGTGCAGTTTTGATCCGAGCAAGAGGGCAAGTTTACGCGCATGGAGGATGAAGCAAGCAGGAGGATAAATTAACGATGCAAGAAGCATTAGATCAGAGTGCAGAAACAGATTTGAGAGAGAACAGAGTATATTTGAAAGAAAGCAGAAGTTTTGATTGCAAGCATTACTATTTTTGAGTGCAAGCATTACTAAGTTTGAGATCAAGCAGTAAGAAATCCTGCTCTCAAATTGAAAATATGTGCTCTTGATTTTTGGCAGTAAATTTCCCCCATAGCACAAGTTAACACGATTGGTCTAAGGATGGACCCGAGTGTCCAGACTAACCAATCAGATGTTAGAGCCCATCACAGTGGCATAAAACACTATAGTCCAAGGAAAATGAAATAAACAAATCATTAGCATAATTTACTTTAACATATGATTCATTCAAAATTTATTTAAGAAATTTCTCATTAAACACTTTTTTTCATCACATATTTATTTAATTTTGATGTTTTTGTATTTATGTATATGAATATCTGAAGAAATATTTTTGTAGTGATTTATGTATTTGTCAGATTGTGACACTTTACAGGACAGGATGCACATGTACCATTCAACAATCCTTATTTGTAATACGACCAGCGAGCTTTGCCCATCCTGCTGTTAGAGGCCTTTGTGTTGTTAACGGGCCAGGATGTAATTAGAGGCCCACCATTTACAAACAAACAGCTGAACAATTACAAGACAATTAGCAGGCCCCTGAGAGTTTATTCAGGTCAGTAATGGGCTGCTCTTACAACTGTAGGCTTTACAAAAGATATACTGTGGCTAGTAGTAGTAGTAGGTTCATAAATAATGCTATGGCTGTTTTGGGGTTGGTGCTTTTAGATTTAATTACATTGTGATAAATCAATCTCAGTGTTTCTAGTTTTATGATAAAACACATTTTTAAATGATTTTAACAAGGATATAAAAGTGCTGTGACTTAAAAAAATGTAGGGAACATTTTTCAACAAAGGCTACTTTTTTCCACTTGTCTTCTCATATGCCATCGGGTTGGCGTGGACCCTGGTGCCAGACTTGTACAATGTATGTGACTCTATATGACATGATCCGTAACTCTATCTATAGGTGTTACGGTATCATTCCCACCATTAAAGAGGTTTTCCACCTTCCCTGTGACCTCCGCCTCGCCTCACAGGACACAGAAAACGACCTGATAGCAATGTCTTTCACAGTACAGAGGGGGAGCTGAGACGTGTGTGGGCTCATAGCGGGGTGTGTGTGGCTGGTCACTCTGCGACGTTAGTCAGCGTCCAGCTACTGGGCTTCTCTCCAGTGAGAGTGGGGGAATCTAGCACGGCCAGTAAGCATGTATATCAGGACATCTCACGGCTGGCTGGATGCTCCCTGGGTGGCCCGCCGTGGTCAATACTGCACTGGTGACTGGACACACAGAAAGGGATAATCTGCTTTCTTTTAGGAGCCATGGTGCAAACCTATAGGTCTGCTTTTCATGCCGGCCTGACCATGGAGGCTATAGCTTGCCGGGTCCTATGATTTCAGGTCAGGACCATTCAGGGGGGAAAGCCTGGACTGAGAGAGGGGACAGTGTTGTTGGGGATAGCAAAGGGAGGGCTGGATGAGCTCATTTCAGCCACAGCGGTGGAGCACACTGGGGCATCGCCTCTGTTGGCTGTTGGGAGGGGAAAACAAAAGGTGGTGTGATTCCCACAAAAACAAGAATCTGTGTGTATGTGGTAATGATTGTGCATCTTTTGTCAGAGCTTCCTTCAGCTCTAGCAACTCGTTATAACACCGCTGCTGCCCACGTACAAAGACACATAATTTACACCACAGATTAAGGCCACTGTGGTTTGTTTGCTTTTCCAAATCACCAGATTCTACTGGACAAATCAGAAAATTATTTCAACACCTTCTTGTACTAAACCTGGGTGATTTTCTCTAAAAGTCACACATTGGTAATTAATCATGCTAAAGCAAGGAAAACAAGATGTGGAGCTTTTAGCCTGTAGCTCTGGGTTGATAACCAACAAGTTCCTTTATACCACATTAAACAACATCACAAGTATGTGGGTTTATGTGAAAAAAAGTTGTAAAAACCTGCTTGTATACCTTGAGCAAAGTCATTTTATGGAATGAACAAAAGCAAAGAAGAATATTTGAACATGGGTTCAAGGAAGTAACGTAAATGTTTCTCGAAATACAGAATCATAAAAATCTTTATGCTTCACAGTAATAATATTAATCAATATATACATTTAGAAAAGTAGGGTTAAATTCTTTGTCCTTTTTGAGATTATTTAACAAAAAGAAAGCTACAGAAAAATTATCCACGTCATTCTGTCTGGTTGAAAGATTTAGACACAAATATTCCCCAGACACAAACAAACATTAAAGGAACAAAGAGAAAAAAAAACAATGAGGCAGCTTTTTATTTCATATTTGTATCAATTTTATTTAGAATTTCAGAATATTTGGACAGTAATCACTGATTCAGGATAAATTTATAAATGTCACATTGACAAATATTGAACAGCGCCCTTTACGACTATAGACACCGCTGGTAATTATGTGGAAGAAATCTTCTTTTTTGCAGTAGCAAAATCTCACACTGAAAAAAACAACAAAAATGCAACATTTATTTGAAAAAAAATACCACATTAGGAAAACATTTTTTTTTTTTTTGACAAAATCTCCAGCACCAACATTCTTGGCACAATTCTCAGAAACTAAACACAACAGAAACATTGTTTTTATGAATGCAAACATTACCTTTGTAAGTTGAGTATAGAGGAACCTTTGATAAACTAAAGGCCCATTTTCTACACAACTCTTGAAAATGGGAAAGGCAAGAGAACATGCCAACTAAGGCAGGAAATAACCACAAGAAAATACCTAGTTGGGTTAACACACCATGTCTGAAGTCAGAGCAATAATATAAAAAAATGTTAAAACAACTGGAACAGTGATAAACAAAACTGGACAAGAATCCAAGCTTATCTTGTAACCACATACAGTGAAAATGGTAAGAGAGGTGAAATAAAATCTCCAAAGTTCACTGGAAACGGCAGTTTTAGTGTACTATTGTGCTGCTGCAAAAAAGAAATAATCTTCTGGCTTTTTACATAGCTTTATCAGGAGAAGGGTGTTTAAATGTGGAGGGGACCTTATCTGTAAATGCTATTCTCAAGAAAAATATAGAACAGCATATTTTATTTATAGCAAAGTCTTACTGAACAATTTTGCACACACATCACTGAAAATTACAGACAAATCTGCAAAAACAAAATGCTGACATAGCAGATCCATTTTACGCTTTGGAATGTATTCGACTTTTAAACTTACCTTTTGAAGCAGCTCCTTGTTACCTGTTGGCCTAAGGAAAGTGATGCAGGTGGGAAGCTGACCAAGGCTAAACATGTTCAAAGTATAGGAAGCATGTGTGCTTTCTCGTTTAAGGCCCAATGTTGGAATGCCTCCTTTTTAATGCTCATGGTGGCTTTTCACAGACTGCATCTGTGAAGATATAAAATATGGGAAAAAAATTATGATAAGTGAATGATCCTAGAAACTTTGTAGATAATCCAGCAATGTTCTTTTAAGATACTGAAGGGATTTCTTGCAGAAACGCATGAACACATTAATGTATTTTAAACAGGAGCTTGCACAATTTTGGCGTACATCACATCAGCTCTGCACATGTGTCTAACAACAAGGAGGCTGCGTGTGTCATCACCCCAGACAGACATAACTGTTAATGTTTACAGCAGGAGGAGGGGTGTGCATGTTTGTGCGTCTATCAGCTGTCTGTGTCAATGCCGTGTATGACCCATGAGCCAACAGACAGCCAGGGGTTAAAGGTCAAAGCAGAGCCTGTCTGGGCTTCATGGCTGACCCCAATGTCTGCAAGCACAAACATGGACACACATAGACATGCAAAAACCGGGTGCTTTTGGGGAGGCAGGGTCGGTTCAACCATCTTCCAGACTAATATCACCTTTGGGATTAGTGTCCAGACAAAAATACATTCATCCCAAACCCCCCCTCTTCTCTATCTCTCTCTCTCACACACACGCACACCCACACACACACACACACACACACACACACACACACACACACACACACACACACACACACCCATGGCAGATTTGCCTGGTCATAAAACAGGACTCGGTTGTGTTGCATGACGCAGGCAGACACAGCAAAGGTGCTGAGTCTGAGAGGACCATCTAATTATCTTTCAGAGCTGAGTTAGTGGGAGGAGTGGAGGCGACCAAGGAGGTTCAACAAAGCCAATAACATGCAAGCTAACAGCACAGGGCAGTCGTATTAGCTAACATGGAGAAAAAAAGGACAAATTCTTTAAGGCCATTATTTAAAAACTCTGACCACTAGATGATTAAGATGCAAAAAATATATTATATGATAGGTTTATTTCTTTATCTTAATGCAAATTTTAATTTAGCGATGCAAAAGAGCTTGAAGCACAAATTTAGTATAAAACAACATGAGCAGGCCATATGCTTGTGAAAAAGAGAAAGAAATTACAAATCAAACGGATCTCGGCTGAGTGGCACAAGGGGAAAAAAGGTCAAAATGAGAGGCTGTCAAACCATCCGGAAAACTCACTAAATAAACCATAGTGTTAAGCCTGCTAATCCCCCTGTATTACTGCAACATCTGTAAGGCCTAGAGGGGCTCTGCCAGCAATTACTGAGACAGATGTAAACAATATCCTGCCTTAAAGGAGAGGGTTTGCTTAAGGTATCGAAAACGCCAATACAATGACAAAAGAAGGTTAAAATGATGTGGAGAGAGTAAAGTAGGTGGACTGGGAGATGACGGAAGTGAACAATTGACAAATGCCAAAACAGAAGAGGTAGTGACAGTGGTTTTGGGAGTTATTGGGATACAGCTTGAAGGTGGTGGAGAAAAACCAGAGGTGACAGCATCCCGGAAATATGGGAGACCTGTGGGCCAGACTGACGAGACGCCAGGGAGATCCGGGCTAATTTATGCAGAGAGTGTCTCGGACCCCCTTGAATAGCCCAGAAAACTGAGGGGGGGGGGGGGGGGGGGGGGGGGGGTTGGGTTGGGTTTGGTCTCCTGTGGGTGCTAGCAGTCTGAAGGAAAGAAGAGGTGGGGGTGGCAGAGTGATTTTTTATTATTTTTTATTAGATCCACAGGGCTATCTGCATGCTAATTTAGATTTATCACAGACCAGAACCTGTAAGAGGACAAGGGATAGGCCTAAGCAGACACAAGCTACCCAGCTGAGGTCTGGCTGAATGAAAGGTCATAAGAGTGCTTCAGCAGCCTGGCTGGCAAGTCCAGTTGTTACACTATTGTTTTCTGTTGTGTTGTATCTTTAAACTTTAAAAATGAACTTTTTCTGCAAATTTCTTGGTTGCAAATGCCCTCTTTGATCAAAGCATCAAAAATATTTTTTTATAAGCTTTAAATCAAAGTATTCATACTCCTGGAACTTTTTCACAATTTGCCATGAACCTCAATGTACTTTAATGGAATTTTATGTGACAAGCCAACACAAAATTGTGCATAATTCTGAAATAAAAGAAAAATAATTTTTCTTTTTACAAATAAATATCTGAAAAGTGTGGTGTATATTATTATTTAGCCCCTACCTGAATTGATACTTTATAGAGCATCTAATTACAGCTGGAAGTCAACCTCTCCACCAGTTTAAATTATTTTTATTTTGCAGTCTCTAAACCAGTTTTCTTCCAGGATTGCCCTTTATCCATAAATTTTCCCATCAACCGGGAACGCTTCCCACAGCATGATGCTGCCACTACCGAGTTTCACAGTGGGGATGTGGGTACAGGATGATGTGCAGTGATGTATTTTCCACCACACAGTGACAAATCTACCCATAAAATTTCCTTTTCACTTAAAACACTTTCCTACGCCAACCTAATAATTTTGGAAATCACAGAGAGAATGGAAATAAAAGTTTGACAGTATGACTTTAGAACTATATTACAAAGCATTATGGAAAGTTTAGCAATAGGCAGCAATTCTGATACAGATGAATATCAGCAGTAGCTGCCATCAACCTTCAAGATCATGTATCAGTTTTGAGTTGAGCATGAGGAGACAGACTGTATGCTTTGTGTGTTTGAATCCTGGCCAATTGCCAAGTGAAACTGTGTGTGTGTGTGTGTGTGTGGGCCGAGTGAGAAGTGGAGCGAACAGGGTGATGGTTGAGGCTGGTGATGCAGCCGGACAGTTTAATGACAGTCCTCACCCCTGAAACATACAAACCAGCGAGCACCTGGCCCGCTCTCAGATGTACACACACCATATGACATGTGCACCTATACGTGTGATGTATGGTGTGTCGTTTTCTGCAAAAGACAAGCAGGCCTGGTGAAAATGAAAGAAAAGGAATATTGTTCTGCTTATGAACATGAGAAAAAAGTGCTTTGAGCTTTTCCTTTAACATGGAGGACAACAAACACTGCATAAAGCTGTGATGTGCAACCACTAATTTAGGTAATTGTTAGAATTGCCATGAATGTTGGTCATGTTTCTTTAAAACGTGGTGGAAAGTAAAGATCCATTCACTGGGCCAGCAGACACTGGGCTCTTTGTGCTTTTTTGTGTGCTGAGTCGTGCCTGGCCACGGACCTGCATCTTATTCAGCAGCACTTGCTCAGGTCTGGTCTTCAATTTGGTGCCCAAACAAAGACATAGAGCCAGCTCATTAAAAAAACATGTCATTGGATCAGACCTAGGCTCAATTGTGTGATTTTGTTTTTTCCATCTACCATAAGTGACCGTGACTGGGTTGGGGTTGAATGAGGGGCTGGATAGAGGCCCTGCAGTGGAGCGCCACGCCACATCCTTATGGGAACCTCCCTTTCACAGAGGGGGGGCGCATTTAAAGCTTTGTTGGTGTGTTAACACGGCATTTAAAAACACCTCTTTGTGGACTCAGCTGAGCAAACTGCAAGACCTGGTTTTCTTGTGACAGAAGGAGACTGTGGGAAAAAACAGGAGAATGAACCAGAGAAAAGGGAGAAAAAACAGTTTGATTTATTTTAAAATACTTTGCCTACAGCATTCATACTTTTTTATATTTTCTCACATTTTGTTGCAATAGGACGACAGTACATGATTATGAAGTCGAAGGAAACTGACACAAGTATTAAATTTTTTTACAAATAACATCTGTTCCTTTATATTCAGCACTTCTAAGTTAATATACTTTGTGGAACCATGCATCGCAATAACAGCAGCAATTGTTTTGGGGTAAATCTCCACAATCTTTGCTGATTTAGTCTCATATAGATTCTCAGTTGGAGTTAGAGCTGGACCCTGACTAAACCAGCTGTCTGCAACCTGGAACCCCCTTTTGGTGCCATATGTGGCTTTTTAGGCCCTTCGCTGTGGCTCTTAATTGGAGAATAAATATATTGTACTGAGCACTGCTTTTAAAGTTATTTTAGTTTTTTTTTTAAAGTCAAGGTTTAGGATTTCTTTAAGGTGTGTTCAATAAATATTTGCATAAAACTGAATTATGCAAGGAATACTTAATTTGGTTTAATGGTTGTTTTCTTTGCTATTACACTGCAAACTGTATATCGTCTCCCCTTATTTTCCCTTAATATGGAACATTCGGTTCAAAAAAAGGTTACATTCTCTTTTTGTAAAGCCTTGATGTTTTTTTTTTTTATCTAAAAGCTAAATATATCATTAAGATTATGCTTAATTGACTCATTAAACAAACATGCAATGTGTATTCAGTAATACAGATTGCTGATCTCAGGACTAAACCATTGAACTGTAACTTTGGTGTATTTTCAATGTTGCTATCCCGCTGGAGGATAAACCTCTCCCCCAGTCTCAAATCTTTTGCAAATCTTTTGCAGCCTCTAACAGCTTTTCTTCTAGCATTGCGATATATTTAGCTCTATCCATTTTCCCATTAACAATGACTAGTTTCCCCCGTCTCTACAGATGTTAAGCTTTCCCACAGCACGATGCTGCCACCACCAGTGGGGATGGTGTGTTTAGGGTGATATGCAGTGTTTCATTGTCAATGCCACGCAGTGTTTTGCTGGTAGGCCAAAAAATTCAATTTTGGTCTCATCTGACCTTTTCTTTCCACTTCACAGTTATGCCATACTTTGTGTTGATCCCTTACACAAAGTAAAAATAAAACACATCAAACATTATAGATGTAAAGAAACAAATTGTGAAAGACTTGTTTGCCTGTGTTATAAAAGCAGATCTGAAGTTATTATTCAACCAAAATAACTCACTAAAATAAGAATTAGTGGTGAGTGAACTTGGCTGCTGCTGAGTGCAGCACAACCAGGTCCCTGACAAACTGCTCCTTGTCTCTGTGTCCTGTGACACAGTCCGCACACATTTACCCAGAGGACCACAGCTGTCCTACAGGTGAAACAATAGCTTTGTTGCAAGCAAAAGCATGTGAGTGTGTGACAAACAGATCCGTGCCTGGGAAACCTGTGCAGGAGACTTAGTCAGTCTCCCAGGCCTTCTGGCATGACAGTGAAATGAATGGCAATGAACTTGAGACAAGTTCACAACATTAAAGAGGAACCAGAGCAGAGTAGCAGAGATTCCCATGCCTTTCTGTGCATAATGTGTGTTTGAGTATAATAAGGATGTGCTCAGAGAATATATGTGCTGAGTGTCGAGCTGCAGTGAAGAGCACCCAATAAGATGAAAATGCGCATGCATGCCTCCCCTTTTCTCCCCTCCCTTCCCGTCTTGCCATGCACACGCAGCAAGGACCCTGTTCTCGCTCTTCTACTGCTGTCCGCTGTGTGCCTGACCAAAAATCAAAACGATAAAGGGGTCCACTTGGCTAAAGGAAAGAAAATGCACCTTTGTTAAACCAATGCATTGGTAGGGGTTCACCTCGATGTATGCTTCAATGGACATGCTGTTCCTCACCAAAAAAAAGAAAAAGTGCCTACAGCTGCCACACCTACATTAAGATGATGGTTTACGGGGGCAGAGAATGCAAGTGAATACATTTACATAAAAATGGTGGCATGTTGACAGAAGTGCTGCTGAGAGCTCTCTGAGCTCATCACTGTCCTCAAAAATTAAAGGAACAGTTGTCAGAAGAGTGCGTTGGGGGGCGGCTGCTAAGAGTAGAGAAACCATTACTTTCTCTTCAGAAGAATCAGCAGAGCCTTTGTGTTTTTATCTGCAGGAAGCTCACTCATAACTGTGCTTATGGTTAAAATACAAATAAAGTATGTGAATTGCAAACACATTTAGAATAAAAACAATGAGCCTTGCAGCATAATGTTGTATCATGAGGGTGAAACCTTAACAGTTACACCAAAATAAATTCTCATAACCTTTGAGATTTTGGCTTGTTGCCGATCAGATTATGTCTACTCCTGCAACATTTTAGCTATGTGAAGAAATGTATTTGCATAAAATGTTATAGTATATACTGAATGTATAGTCACAGTAAACACTTCTCTTCATAGAATGTAATTAATACTTAATATTTCACAACTACAATTTTTGAAATGTATATCAAAAAGATGTTATTAAAGGATCATTTGGGTTTAATAATGAACATAAATTAGGAATAATGAAAAATGGGGCAATGGTACTTATTGCTCATTTAAAAACTACTGAAAAACTGTAAAATACAAATCGGATTCTTACACACACCAGTAATACAAAAAGATTCATCCTAGAACGTTTTTACATCTGTAACCACAAAGTGTAGCGTATTTCATTGGGAATTAAAGTACAAGCACAATGGTTTTATGTTTTTGCTTTTCAAAACAAAATCTGAAATAGTGTTGTTAATATATTATTAGGCCCCCTGCTTTTACTGCTTCTTACTGTTCCAGTATTTTGCAAAACTGTGAATACCCCTTAAACTTTTTTACTTTGTTATGTTCTAACTACATCCTTCAATGTATTTTAATAGGATTGAGAGACAAACATAAAGTAGGCCATAGTTATAACATGGAAGGAAAATGATCTTTACATTTTTAAAGTGTTTTTTCAACAGACTGAAATTTTTGCCCATTTTCTTTGCAAAATACCTCAAACTCAGTCAGATGAGATTTAGAGCGTCATATTTTTATTCTTGTCAAACTTTTAATTGAACTTGATTCTGGGCTTTGACTACTCTTTCGGAACACTTTAATTACCTCTAATCTCTGTTTTCAGTGTAGCTCTGGCTGTATGTTTAGGGTCATTGTCCAACTGGAAGGTAAACCACTTTCCCAGATTTGTATTCATTATTCAGTATTTTGTGAAAGTATATCACCTTAGCACGGCCAAGGGTGCAGAGCAGGATATATGGTAAAAAGTCACTTTAATTTTGAAAAGCAAAACAGGAAGGTAACAGAAGGAGCTCTGTGATAAACCTCTTGCAGATATAGTCAGCTAACCAAACCATCCTGTCAGATCATTGCCTGAGGAGTGCAGGAGGGGGAAGGAGAGACGGCAAGAAGGGGAAGAGAGCAAAACAGGGGTGAAAAGGGTCAGCAGGGAGGAAGGCTAAACCCCAGAAGCAAGCAAATGATTGTGTGTGTAGTGCATTTATATTTTAGCGTGTGTGTGAGTGTGTGGTTGTGCATGTGTGTCAACCCCAGCTGGGCAGACATTTACTTGACATGCTGATAGGGATTTAAGCAGTGGGTGGGTGGTGTATCTGAGCAAGGTGAGTGAATGAGCAGAGAAGGGGAGCCTGTGGGGATTGGAGGATGATAGGAGGAGGGTGCGGTGGCGGTGGTGGAGGAGGAAAAGGGAGGGTTAGGGATTCTTTTTATTTGGATCAGAGGTGCTCACAAAACTGCTGTTACTAAGCTTGAATTCAGAGCGAGTTGAGACGATTAGAAGACGGGTTCAGAAATCTGTAGAGAAACGGTGACGAGGGAGGTGGGTTTTTGTCGGGGGGAACCCTCCAGGCTGTCTAAGAGAAGGGGGACTTGTCTATTGAGGTGATGAGGGAAAGAGGGTCTTTCTTTCAGATGCTCTAATGAAGCATAAGTCCATGGTGGAGAATGAAAGCAGGCAACTGATGCGTGTGTTAGCTGGGTTCCTGAACTCCTCTACATTTCTGTCCACTGTTTCCCTGTCCCCACTTTTCCACAACATGCCGTTCGCCTCTCCTCCTCTCGAGTGGTGCGCCCCTCCTCTCATAGGGCTGTTGATTTTGAAATGCAACGAGTGTAGTGAGGGTCCTTTCTCAGACTCAGCTGTTGGATGATTTGATGAAAGGACCAACTAGATTTCACCAATAAGAAAGTCAGCAAAGGATTTTATTAAGAAAATTTGATAGATTTACTGCAAAATTAGCAAAAGCAGCACCAGTAAAGCCTATCAGTGATGTGAATGGGAAATTGTGATAATTTTGATTTTATATATTTTGTTATTATACATAATATGGGTCCTTCACATGGACAAAACAAACGTAAACAGATCATCAATTTCTGGAGGTCCCAACCTGAGCACACATCCCTCTACATCAGCAACCGTGCAGCAGACAAAACGGATATTCGAGATGCCCTGATCAGAATTTGAGCCAGATGTCCGACCTCTGGTTTTCATAAAGCTTTGACCTGCCAGTTTTGAGTTCTATTTAAAAGCTCTAATATAAGAGCACATATAAACAGCGTTCGACAAACCTTTTACCACCCACCTACTATAAGGGGAGAGTAATTATTTTTAATAGGAGCACAGGAAAGAACACACCATGTGTGTAAGAAAGGAAAGCCGTTGTAAAAGAGGTTTTTACTATTAGCTTAAAACAAAGACAAAAAGTTGGCATTTTAAACTGCCATGGTTAGCATGGTTAGCGTTACTAAACCTGCAGTCTTTGTGTGTATTCCCTTTACAAGTGGGTCAGTACCTCAATTCAAAGCGTTCCAAAAGACTCACAACTGTTGTAAGACAGAGTTTGAAAACCTAAATAGTTCAAATAAGGCATTGTTGTGTAATACATATAGCTTTACTGCTATCTCACTGCCTAAACCATTGATATGTCTTAACATGTAGTAGAAAATCATTTCCTTTCAATGAGCTTATATTTCTCTGCTTGCTCTAGGTTTATTTTTAAACACCTCACTGATACTGAAAATACCTAGCTATAAGTGTTCTTTACTCAATAGCAGCATCTGCACTGAAGAGAGTTTATGTTAGTACGACCTAGTTTTCGCTGATCCAGGCCAATAGATCTGTAAGTGTATTGATCTCTGATGACCTGATATTGTTGAAGAACACCAGTGGAACTGTGAATTTTACCCAGGAGGGACTAAACTTTCTGAGGAAACTGAAACAAACATCACTTACAACCAGTCTCCTCATAACATTCTGCAGAACTGTGGTTGACAGTATGTTGACAAGATGAATCTTGACGTGATACTCCGTGTGCAATATGGCAGACAAGAGGACCCTGCAGAACTGGTGAGGGGAACTGAGAAGGTCACTGGAGTATCTCTACTCTCTTTCAATGATATGTTTCAGGAAGAAGGTTCTGAACATTGTCAGAGACTCATCACGTCCTCTCCATGAACTTTTTGAACTGCTTTCATCAGGCAAACAATACCACAAAGCAAAACAGCTTTCTGCTTCAAATGTTTAAAATGCTGAATTGCTGTAAAGATTATAAACTTCACATTTTTGTCTTTTCATATTTTATCTGTTTTATTTATTTGTACTTTCTACTATCTCTTTCAATACTATTCCCAATAATATGCTATAATCACTGTCTCATTTTGTTGCTAACTAGTATACAATAAAGTGATTATAAATTGATTTGATTCGGTTTTTTTTTAAATCAAAGATCCAGTCAAAGCATTTAAAAGTAGTGAATGTAATGAAAGAGCTACATGTCCGATGGAGGCATACACAGTCGATGAACCCTGAGCCGACATGTTAAATTACAGAAGGCAGCAGACTGAGACAGACAAGAGGGGCTGTCAAAGTGTCTGACTTGGTTTGATCATGTTTGGTTCGGGGGTGGGAGGTGTTTGACCATGGGCTTGACTGGGCTGAAGGGACTGATTTCTGGGATGATTTGGCTGAGGGGCGACTGGAGGCTGGCCAAAGGCTGACTGAAGGGGGTAAGGTTCCCCTTTAACTCCCCACTCTTCTCATCCCCGGAGCAAAGCAATAAGAAGCAGCTTATAAAATAAGCAAACACAGAGGCAGCTTTCAGACAAGCCAAACACTGAATGCAGACTAACACTGCACACTACTCTATGCTACAATGATGACCCCCTTCCCCCTACCTCCTCTAACCTTGACCCTTAAGGTCCTTCTTAACCTATTTCTGAATGGAAGTAGGTGCAGCTGGGGTGTCTGGCCGTGAACTAATCACAACCCCCTCCCTCATCATGGAGCTGGTTCCCACGCCTCATGACCGAGGTGCTGTCTTTTTATTTGAATGGCTGGGTTTAATATTTATGTGGTCACTGCACTATTATCTGCCAATTTATGAGAGAAACACCATTGTAAGTGGGTTAAATTTTACATTTAAATTAATTTTGGAAGGTTTTACACATTCTTACATAGTAATGTTTCTTCCTGGTTTATGCCTCAGCTTCCATCTGCCACTCTCTTTCCATGGCCCCAAAAATCTATTCAGCCTGAGCACACAGGCGTGTTGTATAATGTACGTGCAACAATGTGAGCGTGAAGGCTCAGTAGGGGGTTGAAACCCCACCACCTTCACATTTTCATTATGACAAAGTTTTGGGACCTTGTTGCACAGCAGCATGGCCTTTTGCTTGGCGAGCAGGCAGTTTAATCACACATACGGCACTACTCCATTTTCATTTCCTTTTCATACAGCTTCCATTCCACTCCAGCTTCATAATTCTTCCCCCTCTGAGTTGTCTATCCCATCTGAGTGTTTGCAGCCTGTTGAAATGACATAATCAGTGACTTGGATAAATGCCTGACTGTTTTTCCCTTAGTCTATAATCAGACTTGGGGGCTCCGTGTTGGAGCTATGAGGAAAGCACAGTGGCAACACTTGATTCGGGAATTACTTCCTAAGATGAGTAGTTACACCTAAAGAATGTGCTCAAGCACCAGTGAAATGAAATAGGTTTGATCTACTATGCATCATGTTGGCACTAACAGACCATCATATATTTTTCCCTTTCTTTACAAATTGATTTCCAAATGACCTTTAAAAAATCCTATCATCCCAAAATAAAGTGTAATCTTAATAGCTCAATAAAGCTTAATAAATTGACAGGCGAACAAACTTTGAGATATATGAACCCTCCCCATACTTTCAAAAATTCAGTGAACGCAAGAAGCGCTTTTGAGGATTTTCAAATCACCCTACTCAGTTGCATATTTCATTTAATCTGAGCATGCCATTTTTAATAACTGTACAGTATTTCTTTTTGCTATGTTGTACATTTCCTTTACTGTAAAGTCTACTGTTAATTTTTGATTTTAATCATTTTTTAATTGGTGAGTACCTGTGTGCTTCCACTTGCCTTATAAGTCACTGCTGAAACACCTGAATTTCCCACGATTGGACAATATTGGATATTTGTATTGTATTGTATTCTACCTAAGTGGTAGCAGGTTGCATTAGCAATGAACCATCTTCCCTGTAAAAGTTGCTAAGGTTAAAATATCACTCAAAGTTAGCTATATTCGTAACAGGAAGGTGTTTACTTATAAATCAATCAATCAATCAATCAATCAATCCATCAATCAATCAATCAATCAATCAATCAATCAATCAATCAATCAATCAATCAGTCCAACTTGATCCATTTAGTACTTTTCATACAAACTGCAATACATAGGGCTTTCCAGATGAAAACCAAACAACCCCTGTCTATACCCCTCCCCCAACCCTACAAAAAACCCCCACCATATCCAGTAGAAGTGTGCTCAATTATGATGTATATAAGATGTGGTCATAGCTTTTAAAGACATTAAAAAGCTTTTTTACTCAAAACCAGCAGCAAGCTGCCAAGGAGGTAACGCTATCTTTACTTTATGAGGAAACACTACAGAGACATAAATGTACAGTCAAATTCAATGAATTATCATATTATTGAAAAGTTAATTTATTTCTGTAAGTCAATCCACTAAGTAAAACACTTTATAAAGGTTAATTACACACAAACTGATAAGCTTTTAAAAGTGATGGTTTTCCTCTTACAGCTAATGAAAATACAAAATTTAAGAGTTGAATATTGCATCAGACCAAAAAAAACCAACATTTTAAATACTGAAATATAGGCTTAGTGAAAAGTATGATTAATACCTGCTTAAGGGCTGCTATTACACTTTAAATCTGAGAAACGAGTCTCATCGTTGCAATTAATTTTGTAATTTAAATTAAATATGAATGTGTGTGTTATGTTAAAAATAACAGAATAGTAAATTTCATTAATTAATTATGTTAAAATAAAATCTAAGAAGAAGCAGCACAATAGGTAAATAACAATATTAAGAAAAAATAATTGTCATCAGGGGCATATCAGCAAATTTTTAAGGCTGCTACAGCATAAAGCTAGAGTTCAGCATCAGCAGGTCATATTGATCCTAAACCTTTTCATACTAGCACCATTTTGGTTCTCTTGTATCCAACTTTTTCAGGTGCAAAAAGGCATCATGTGCCACAGGAAGTCCATTTATATCTGCTTTAGGGAGCTTTAATCGAAATAACAAAGGGGTGAGATACAGAAGCTGACTTCAACAGAAAACAGGAAGTCGAAAGACAAGGATCTGTATTATTTAGACAATGCACAAAGAGGCTGATAAAATAAGATGCTAAAGATAATCAATGTTTGTAATTATTTTGTCTTCTTAATTTTACCATCATCTTTCTTCTGACTGGAAGAAGAAACATGTCGGCTGGGCCACTGAATCCAACAGAGAATCTGTGGGTGAAGTTAAAAATTAGGATGACAGGCAGGTGGCCTTTTAACCTCTCCTTGCGTTCCCACTGATTACTAAGAAGGGTATGAATAATTTTAGATATATCACTTTTAATAAAATGTAAATTAAAACAGATCAATTATTTTTTACAAAGCTTATTCCCATCTCCTGTCAGAAACAGACTTCTTTGTTTGGTAAAAATAAGAAGACTACATCTAAATCTGCCAGTGATATGTTGTAAAATGAGTGCAATCAGTGCAAGAGTGTTCTTTTTAACATGCAAACCCGGCTCTGTGTGATTCAGGTGGAAAACTAGACCCTCTTGGTCTCACCAGAGGGAAGAAAGATGTGCGAAACAGCCCAGGATGAATTGAGTGATGGCTGTAAATGCTTTCAGCAACTATTACTTCAGAGGGTGCACCACACTCAATCAATACCTAAGCATATAAAAAGCAAAGGGGCAGGCAGAATGAGAAATGCTGCAGTGGGCTGGATGACAATAGCATGCATAAATGAACACCCAACACTCAAGTCAATCTGTGAAAATATGCTTTAATATTCTTAGTTTTATACAACCTAAGAAAGCGTTTTGACTCTGTGCCTCAATGGTATTCAGGTGCTTCTGTTTTCCCCTTGCCTCTGAGGATTTATATTTTAAAATAGATATATACACTCACCGGTCACTTTATTAGGTACACCTTGCTAGTACCGGGTTGGACCCCCTTTTGCCTTCAGGACTGCCTTAATCCTTCATGGCATAGATTCAACAAGGTACTGGAAACATTCCTCAGAGAGTTTGGTCCATATTGACATGATAGCATCACACAGATGCTGCAGATTTGTCAGCTGCACATCAATGATGTGAATCTCCCATTCCACCGCATCCCAAAGATGCTCTATTGGATTGAGATCTGGTGACTGTGGAGCCCATTTGAGTCCAGTGAACTCATTGTCATGTTCAAGAAACCAGTCTGAGATGATTCGTGCTTTATGACATGGCGTGTTATCCTGCTGGAAGTAACCATCAGAAGATGGGTACACAGTGGTCATAAAGGGATGGACATGGTCAGCAACAATACTCAGACAGGCTGCGGCGTTGACATGATGCTCAATTGGTACTAAAGGGCCCAAAGTGTTCCAAGAAAAATATCCCCCACACCATTACACCACCACCACCAGGTGGACCATTCTCTGTAAACCCTAGAGATGGTAGTGCGTGAAAATCCCAGTAGATCAGCAGTTTCTGAAATACTCAGACCAGCCTGTCTGGCACCAACAACCATGCCACATTCAAAGTCACTTAAATCAACTTTCTTCCCCATTCTGATGCTCAGTTTGAACTGCAGCAGATCATGTTGACCATGTCTACATGCCTAAATGCATTGCGTTGCTGCCATGTGATTGGCTGATTAGAAATTTGTGTTAACAAGCAGTTGGACAGGTTTACCTAATAAAGTGGCCAGTGAGTGTAAATCATGCAATAATGAATTAATTAGTAGAAATTTAAAAAAAGTAGCAAGACTATCCTAACAATGTTGTAAAAAGAATGACTTATGTAAAATGAAAACAATTTAATCAAACATTACTGAGTGGGATGCTTTTAGTGAACACCTTAAATATTTTAATCTGCAAGAATTAAAAATTGTTTAATTTAAAAATGACAAACTCCAGCCACCAACTATTACTGTTCAAGGTCCTGAAATGTGTCCACCTAATCCAAGGTGTGTTCGTCCTGCACGTGCTTTGTGTATTGAATTATGAATAACTGCACCAGCAACACAGATATGGCCACTGTTATTAGTGTAAAAGCTTTCAGCAGGGCACAATGTTTGGGAGGGGTTTCTCCCTGTAAGTGTGAATGGGCGGGTGCATGTTTGTTGGTGCAGCATGTATGTGGTGGCTCCTGGCATTTATAAGATTTTCATGATACGATAGCCTTAAGTGAAAATACTGACGCATCATGGTATTTATATGATTCCAATCCAAAATGTATGCTGTGTTTCCTTTAATTAAAAGAAACAGTTATTCATATTGCTTCTAAAGCTATATAACATATTTCTTATTACAGTTATAACAATGGCATCTAAAACCTTCATCTGTTTCGGTGTTTATAGCTTTCAAAACAAAAAACGTACAAATAAAAATCATAGAATAAGCTAAATGTGCCTGTTGCACAGAATATTACATCTTTTTGCTACTCTACTCTTTCTAGGGTGACATGAGTAGAACAAGCTACCAGCTGATTGGGCTGTCTGCCTGCAGTTGGCTGCTTAACAGACATGCCACTTGTAGCTTTTTAGTTGTAGTGTTAAAACAGTGTGACATCAAAAAGAGGGATGGCTGGCGCTTCTTTAAATTTTCACACCATGACTTTGTGTTTGTGGCAGCCAGAAACACCTCCTAACAGATGAATTTGTCTTTTTTAGGTGAGGGATAAGTGTAGTAGAGTTCTTTCAGCCAGCTGATTGAGAGAGTGTGCAGCAATCAATGGGGGATGAGATGTGCTGGTTTACTCATTGCACCTTACAGACAGAGAACCCTGGTACTTTCTCTGGCATTTCATAAAGGGGCTTTAACCCTAGGAGCAGTATGATGAGAAATTTGAGACTCGTGTTATGTTCTGCTAATGTTTAATATGAAGAGTGCAGTTTTGAACATGTACATAAGACTGAATGACATCCAGACCAACAAGCTCAATCAGTCTTCTTTTATTTACCATCTGTCTTTATTGTCTCAGAAATGCAGCTATGTATGCACAGAGTAACGCAATGTCTTCACCAAAATAATTATTGACACAATTTTGGTAACTTTTAATGTAAAAAAAATCCTGCTGTTGTTTTCGTATTACCAGGTAATTATTGAGTGTTGATTCTATCCATTACCTTCTTCTTTGTAACCATTTACTCCAACAGCGAGGGCCTGAAGCCTCTCCAGCTTGACACACAGTTTAGTGTGGACTGTTTTTCACCAACCTGCTCAGCTCAACCTCAGCTTAATTTGTGCCAATGTGGGCTGATTAGACTGAGAAGCTATATCAAAACGGCTCTGGTTCTGATTGAGGAGATAATAAGAGGAGCAAGGAGTCTATTTGTGGCCAGGTAAGTGACAGCGGTCAAAACAAAGTCTGCAGGCTAGTTTATAAGAAAGTATTTTATAAAATTAAACATTTTAGTTTAAAAAAGTATGCTTTCATTGGAGCTGGAAAAGAAAATACACCCACTACTACTTTTAGAGTTTTCATGTATGAATGATTTGATCTTGACCAATTTCTACAGTACAAAAGGTGAAAATGATACATAAAATGGTAAATGTAAACTATATATTATGTTAATTTCTGTGGTTTTTGTTAATGATTTCAGTTCCTTCCACAAAATGAGTTTGCTTACATTGACTTATTTTAGCTCCTTACTGCCTTGGTAGCAATGTTGAGCTTTCACATTTTGACCAAAGAATTGAACATAAAACCAATATAGACAGGGAATGTTTTATACATTCATATATGTTGAGTACCCATTGTGTCATTTAAATTAGAAATTAATAAATGTTTTTTTTTAAGGTGAGTAATTTCGAATGCAGGGTTAAACAAAAAAACAAGAAAAACATGCAGGTATGCACAGGGGAAACCGTTTATTATAACATTGTCTCACAGCAGCAAGGTTCTGGGGTTCGAATCCCAATCAGGACTCTTGAAAGGAGTTTGCATGATCTATCCCTGCATAAAGGGTACTCTGGCTTCCACCCACCATTCAAAAATATGTATGTTAAGGTAATAAGACACTGAATTTCTCTTACATTTGTGTGCATGAAAACGTTTGTGTGTCTCTGGGATAAACTGACAGTCTGTACCCTGTGTCTCACCAATTGATCACTGAAGATTGGTCCCAAACCCCACTGCAATAATGCAAAGGTTACACAGGTATAGAAAATGGATGGATATATCGAAACTGTTGTTTTGTATAACCAGGTTGATTATTCTTTTTGACCCACTCTTTGCTAGATTCAGACATTAGCCATTTTTGTTCCGTTTTTTGTTTGGGTTAAAGACCAAGCCCAGTATGCTGAGTCACACACTTACAACCCAACCCTACTGTGTTAAATCAACCAACTCCTGGATCAGTCCATATCTGAACCAGGATTAGGTCACTGGGATATTCGAAATTGGATTGTTTTTAGCTCAGCAGCTTTTAGGTGCAAATATTCAATTTTACCATGTGTTAAAAATCACAGATTACACTGTATCATTAAACAATGATGTAGCCAAAAGGGAATAGTTTGTGAAACAATATGTACATCCCAAAACCCCAAAATAAGTAGGAAATCATGACCATGCCTATAAGGACTGCTGAAATGTTGATGTTCTATCGCTCCATGCAGAATTTTATGCACTAATTGTAATCATTAAATGATACAAATATAAATGAATAAAAAGGTGTCCTTCTCCATCGTCTTTATGTTAAGTTTGAAGCTATCCTGCTCCGGGCTAACAACAGATGTCGAACAGCAGGTCTTCAGTGTGGATGAGTAGCCTGGATTTAGGACATAGACAATTCCCCAGATCAGCCCTTTGCACTAATTAGCAGTGACAAGTGAAAGCAGCCAGAATTCCATGGGAGCTAACAATGAAACAGACAATTGCACAAACACACTCAACTATAAGCCATAGAGACACCCATACAAACATAAACACACATATGTCAGTGCACAACAGCTGCTATTGAGAATCTATGAGCGCAGCTAACGCCACATTCAAACCCATTAAGCACCAAGACATCCCCTGCTCCACGTACACAGCCTGTATCCTGCTTCTCCTGCACTGATACCGCTGATCCCCTCGTGCTTTGACAAGGCGTAATAAAGCCTGTATGAAGTCCTGCATTGTGTGGGGAGAACACAATGTTGCATGCTGAGTGCTGTGAGAAGGGCGTACGCTGGCGGGTCCCACGGCGCAGCAGCGCGCCAGGGCCTATAGCAGCGAGTGTTGAGCATGCTAATGAGGTCATTATGTTATGCCTCACCCTTTGCTTCTGCTTCTCCTTTACAGTGTGCGCTTTTTTGCCTGTCACAGGAGGCAGGGCACCCTTGTGATGCAGCCAACCACAGATGTCACATATGGCACAATGAGGAGACACAGGAGCGTCGCTCAGACAGAGACGAGGTGCTGCTGTGTTTTTCAAGCTAGCATCCAATGCGATGAAGCAGCATCAGTGATTTGCATAGCTTAAAGAAAAAAAAAAAAGCTGACCAACAACATTCATTTGCTAATTGTTCCTGCTGTGTGTTCAATCAGCAATTGCCCAGGGTTGCATTTTCTTTTATTCCTTTTTACACTTGCGCTATTATTTACAGCCAAGGGGGAAGGATTAAGTGTCTTGCACATGCAAGAGCAATTACATGATATTTGCATAGCCGTTAACAATCACGGGGCAGATGGCAAACAGAGGGCATTAGAAAAGCGACCAAGCGCCATTTTGGCTGAGGGAGACAGCTGGCAGACAAGAAATCGGCCATTTTGTAAGCATGGGCCGCTGCCAGGCTGAGGAGCAGACAGGTGCCAGGCTCTATCTGCGTGCCAGGAGATTGGCATGAGACAGGGAAATCGAGCTTTCATATCCTCTCTGGTACAAGCAACCAGAATGAGCTCCTCCGACAGGCTGTGTGACAGCATGATCACAGGCCAGGGCTCAATGAGGAGATCAGCTACAACATGAGGTGTCTGCTTTTACTTTAAAAAGACACATTCTCCTTTAGGCAGAAATAATATTTCATAACACACTCAGATAGGAGATAAACATTCATTTTTGTTGAGGGTGTTCCTATGCATTTCCCAGTTCAAAATTCCATACTTTCCTGGCTAAAATTTCAACATTCTGGACATCCGACTGGAAAACATTTATCTAGATGGGTTTTATCATCTTGATGTTTCACAAATTGTGAAAAAACACAAGGCTCATCTTGGCTTTCAATTCAGCAGAGTGGTAAAGGGCCATTTCACAGTGTTCTTTTTATTCTTTTTCTCGCAGTTTTAAAAGCTATAACACTCAGACTTAGCTGGACTTGACTACTCTAAATACAGTGTCTTTATTCTGTTTGTGAATGTAAAAAACAATGAATAGTGTTAAGCCTGTTTGGCATCTAACAGGAGCCAGGTTTAACCCTATAACACCTAAGATATAATTTCTGATAAACATATTTTGGAGACCTTTATCTGCTGAACAAAGTTGGAACTCTCCTTTAAAACATCTATCAGATTGTATATTTGTTGTGTGCCCTATGTTGAAAGATCTAGGTATTACAGGTGGTAAGTGCCAATTTTATTCAAAAATTCAAGACGACTGCACTAACAGAGTGCAGCAAGAGGGTACAGTCCTGTTTTGGAAAAGCAGTCTTTATTAGAGTCATACAGTGTCTAGTGGGTTTAAAAGCTATGGAATTGCCCTTGTAAAAAATTTTTTTGAATGAGCGTTTATATGTGGGTTCTCAGTCATCAACTGAGAACCCACAGTCATCATAAAAATTTTATCTTTTTGATAAGTAAATAAGGAAAAAGGTGTGGAAACGTTTTTTCAAACTCGGTTTTATATTTTTCCATACCTATCCAGACCAGGAAAAAAATATTTCCATACTTTTCAAGACTTTTCAAGACAGCATAGGAGCCCTGTGTACAATGTGGCTATGAAATGGTACATTAAATCAATACTCACCAAAAGTGTGAATCTGTAGGTTAAATCTGTAAGTTGTTTAGGAAGCTGTCATTTTGTCTGGAAACGTCAATCCAGGTCTCAAACGTGTACAGCATGAACTCTTATGAGGATGCTTCTTCCAGGTAACATGTGAAGGTGATTCTCTGCAGTTATTTTCTGATAATGAGTAAGAATTAATCTTCAAACAGCTTTGTATGTGTAGAGGAGGAAAAAGTCTGTCAAACTAGGGTCCTTCTTGCTTACTCATTCAATTAGCAGTCATTCACCTGTGCTGTCACTGGATCCTAGCAGCACAGCAGTAAGTGGACCTCATGTACTATTCCCCCTTCACCCCCAGAAACACACACAGTGAGGGAAAGAGGTATGAAAGCCCAGATTTCTCTCTTCCACCTCACGGATCAATATTGCACTGCCATATCCTCTGATGGGAGCTGCTATTGTGCGGGTAAGAAAATCTAAGGTGAAAAGACAGCTTCTGCCAGATACAGTAGATGAGAGGAAAAAGTTCAAATTGCCCTTTCATCCAGGCTCATGAGATCTTAGGAATATTGTCCGCATTACGTGCTTGGAAACGGCACTGAGCTTTAACGTCATGTGTAGCATCCTCATTCAGAAAAGGTAAATGTTGAATGACTAACAGGAGCGTGGGAGCTAGAAGGAAAAGGACCTGAACATCATGGCTCATTCTTTAACCATTTCTCTGTGTGTCTTTGACAAGGTTTTTTCAAGTAGAGTTGGAAAAACCTCCAGCTGAACCACACAGAATGATAGATTCTGTCTCTTTCTGTTTTACTCTCCTGCACACACATGTGGCTGGTGCTGACTCTCCAGGAGAGAAGTAGAATGAGAGCTGCAGATAGGAGCTGGGAGTAGTGGTGGTGGTGGTTGGTCCCTGGGCTCCAAGGCCTGCAGGCGATATTGGGCAACCTCTGCTCGCCTCTCTTCTCGGTATTGATTTCTGCTGCTCCGCACTGCTCCACTTTGCCAACGAGGCTCCTAGCCGAGGGGAACGAGAGCTCAGCTCACCCAGCTCACCTGCCTCTCTCCTGGCTTGCTGGCCTAGCCTGCCCACTTCGCTGCAGCTTTTGGCTGGCCCCTGCTGGGTCTTTGGGACCCTGGTACAGAGCAACTGGGCCCACAAGAGGAAGTAGACAGAAAGCCCATGGCAATCCGCAGCTGTGTTCACCTGCTCTGGGTTCACCCGCTTCGAACCACCTCCTCAAACTGCTTCCATCCTCCTCTCCTTCCATTCTTCCACCCACTCTGCTTCTCTTTTTCCTCCTCCACTGCATCCTCCTCCTCTTCTTCTTCTCAAGCTGTACACAAACAAGCACAGACAGTGATGGAGAAAGAAACAAGTTAATCTCAACTTTCAGGATTTTTTTCCCACTCAGAATGTCAGTTCTGGTCTTTGATCAAGAAAAAGTCAAGGGTAAGAATTTTGGCATCCTCTCCCAGCTGGTAATATGAACCTGCTAACCTTAGAGGGTGGAAACTACAGAGAGTTAAGTGTGTCAGGCAGTAACATACTGCCTGCCAATGTACTCTCAGCCATTAGAGTCGATGTGCTGCAGATAGCAAAATATAGCGAGAGTGGGCCCATTATAAAAATCACTACTATATCAACTGAATACATTAAAAGTGCAGTATTTATAGGGAAACTGTTTCTTCAAGAGCCACACTCTTTCCCTTTTTGCACCACAAACAAAAAAAAAGAAGTGAATTAAGAATTTCACTTGTCACTGCAAAAAAAAAAGAAGTTGTTGAAATTTTGTCACATTACAACCAGAAACATCCACACATACATATATATATATATATATATATATATATATATATATATATATATTTTGCATAACTGTCCGCAGAATTGTGAAGTGGATATAAAAAATTTAAATCTGGAAAGTGTCGGGTGCTTTTGTATTTAGCCTCTCAGCACCGATGCTCAAGAAACAATTAGTAAATAGAGTTCAGCTTTGTGTAATTGAATCTTAGTGTAAACAAAGTTCTTCTGTGAAGGCCTCAGAGGTTTGTGAGAGAACATTAGTGAACAAACTGCCTCATTAAGACCAAGGAACACAGCAGACAAGTTTCTGAAGATGCACATGGCTGTTTGTGTAAACTGACAGGCTGGGCGAGGAAAGTATTAATGCAAGATGCAGCCAGAAGGCCCATGGTAGCTCTGTAGAAACTTCAGAGATCGACAGCTCAGTTGGGAGAATCTGATAACGTGACAACTATTAACTGTGCACTCCACAAATTTGACCTTTATTGATGAGTGCCAACAAGGAAGGCATTGCTAAAATAAAGCCATAAAGGTTCCTATTTCCAGTTTGCCACAAGCCATGTAGGGGACACAGCAAGCATGTGGGCGGTGTTTTGATCAGATGAGACCAAAATTAACCTCTTTGACCTGAATGCAAAAACTGACAGAGCACATCACCTTTACTACATCATCTTCATCGTTAAATATGGTGGTGGTGGCAGCATCATTCTATGAAGATGCTTTTCTTCAGAAGGGACAGGGAAACTGGTCAGAATTATCTTCCAGGATTGCCCTGTATTTAGCTCCATTTATCTTCCCATTAATCCTGACCAGTTTCCCTGGCGCTCTAAACATACAGCCAGAGCTACAATATAACGCACTTCCGTGTTTTAGAATTATTCAGTCAAAGCCCAGACCTAATCTTTGATAGAAAGTTGACAGGAAATTTCTTTCATGGCCCTTTCTTGATTGTGGCACAGTGACTGTGATGGAATGGAAATGTTTTGGCCAGGCTAGTGGTGCGCTATAGAAACTTTGTAAAATAGAAAACATCTCAGCTTTTGTATCATCAAGAGTTCCTCAAATGGGTCCAACAACCCTCTTCTTATGATAATAGCAGATGGAGGGGACATTTCTTTGAGGATTCATGGCCCCATTGTGCTTCTCAAGAGAGAAAGGGCCACAGCCAAATTCAACCCCCACCATGCCACACCAACTGCGCAATTGTCGAAATATCCTTGCTACTCTCGCAAGAGAACTGAGAAGTGAGACAGGCCTGTAATCCACATCTCTCCACCCCTCTACAGGTCTTAAAAACAGACTTAACCCTATGGGCGAACTGCCAGAGGAATAGAGAAGTAAAGTGTGGAGGTTTGGAGTCGGTGGGCTAGGGAGGTTTTGGAAGTTGGAGGTTTCTGTTAAGGAGTGGGCGGTGGGGGTGTAGGAGTGGTGTGGTGTATGGGGGGGTTACACTGTTGGGACAAGAGCAGCAAGTTTGGGTGGGGCGGAGGCCAGTTGAGTTTGGGGGACATGGTTGGGGACCCGGGTGCAGTGTATGTCTCAGACACAATAATGCTATTCATTGGGCTCAGACATGGGTGTTAACTCCCCTCTGACAGAGCACAATGGGACTCGGCGGCATTCAGGCAGCCTTGGTGATATTGTTAGTTCAGGGCTGCATTCTCCATGCCGCAGGATAGAGCGCCTGCATTGTACCCCTCCAGGCAGGATGGATGGAGGGAGGTTTGAGAGGGTGAAAGGCGAAGAAAGAGAGAACAGTACGTATGTCTATGCTTCAGTCCTGGAGGAGAGAGATGGCAGTTCGGGAGACTTGGTGAGGAGATGGGGTTGGGGTTGTTTTTGCCCAATGCCAATGGACTTATTTTTTTGCAAGGTAAAAAAATAAATGTGAGCAACTGAAGCTTAAAGAAAATGGGCTGAAAGAATTACCCACAACTGAATGCAGATGGAAGCTGGAAGGCAGGGTGGCATTTTTATGGGTGTGCATGCAGCTCAAGAGTTTTATTACATTTTGTTCACATGCATTGAAAGGGCAGCTTGACAGATGCATGGTGACAGGAAGGATGGGGAGGTTTTCTGCATGCAGCTTCAGAGTCAGGCAAGTTGACAGAAACTAATATAAGATGTATATCCAAGGTGCAGAAGTCACTGTGAGCAGAAAAATACTGCAAGACAACCTAGCTGGGGCTTGTGCATAGGCATAAGTACATATTTTATACTTTAATAGCCCATGTAGGTGAGAATGCTGGCCTTTTTCACTTTTCAAACAAATGCATCAATCCTGCAACACACTCCTGCCATATAGGCTCATTGAAATCATTAAAAAAACAAAAGTATCACCCCAAATCAAAATCATATTGAACTGATAGGAAATGTTATGAAAGCTTTCTACAGAGGATACCTGTAGTGGCAGTAAAGACAAAATTGAAAGGATCCAGAAAGCCCAGTTTCACAAACTAATCTAGGACATTACTAAACACATGACACACAACCCATGCTGCCACACTCACACTGAGAGTATCAGTGCTTCTTCTGCCCAGAACAACCTCCTCTCATGAACAGTACTTTGTTTGTTTCCCCTCTGGTAAACTCTGACCAGCCGTTCCTATAGCAACCTTAGTTCCTCGTTCCCTGTGTGATTGTGTGTTTGTTGGGTTTTGAAAAAATAGTGGGAGGAAGAAACAATGAATGAGGTACAGGATGTAGGTTATTGCAGAGGATTCATACTTGATGATCTTAATGGATGGGGTGTAGTTGAGAGTAGGACACAATCAAGCACTTAGTTTTTCTTACAATACGTTTATTACAATACAGTTGAATGAATGAAACATGAAATGATGATAAATAATTCCTTATACTCATTTATTACCCCCCCCCCCCATATGTATATATACTATCATATCTGTATGTTTTATTTAAAAAGCCAAAATCCCCAATTAAAATTTTTACATTTATTTTAATCATAATTTTATTATTATTATTATTTACCCCTTTACACACTTGAGTATTTATTTATCTTTGTTTATTTAATACTTTGACTCATTCTGTTAAATAAAATATTATGAATGACATTGTTATATGCCATAATTATTATGTACTATATGCAACTTACCTGACAGTGAGACTCTTGTCTCAACCTTAGCTAACAGTTGCTATAAAATGGCTACATGTTTAAAAACTGCAAACCTGTTTCAAGACATTGCATTGACAGTAAGACATTGATAAAACCTAAGGATTAAGTGGCTCAAACATAAAGTTTTTTATTTGATAAATAATACAATAAAAACTTTTAAATTTACTCCCCAGTTGTTTAAAATAGCAGATGTATCAAGGGTTTAAAATTCTTAATTCACTTTATTTAAATTATTAACACAAATACATTGAAGATTTAAATGAATTGACAAATGTTCTGTATACAAATCAGCATTTGGATAGTTTTCTTAGATTAGAGTCATAATTGTTTTGCTGCTGTTGTAGTTTATTTCTATTGGTTGCCTCAGCTGAGGTCACATTTAATGGACATTGTAATAGTTTGCAAATAAATCTTGGAACTCTGTACACCTAACGTGATAGCGAGAACAAATGTCAGATGGACATTTAGATAGATAGATAGCCCGATTTTAACATTTTATTAAAGCTGCCTTTATAATTTGAAAAATTAGATAAACTATTTATAAACAGTCTACAAACATATGGAGGAAGGTGCCCAGGTCAAATGAGACCATAAATGAACTTTCTGGCATACATGCAAATCACTACATGTGGTGGAAAGCTAAAAATGGGTGGTGGCAGCATCATGATGTGCTATTGCTTTTCTTCAACAAGACAGGGAAGCTGGCCAGAGATCATGGGAAGATGGATGGAGTTAAATACAGGGCCATACTGGAATAAAACCTATGTGATGCTGTGAAAGATTTTGGGTGGAGACTCACCTTCCAGCAGGACAACAGCCCTAAAAATATAGCTAGAGGACCATCTGATCCAATGGTTTGGATCTAAATCTAATTGAGAATCTTTCATGTCAGTGTGGCTGACGTCAAACTATTTTGCAAAAGAACATTTACTAAAAATATTGAAAACCTTGTATTATTTGTATTATTATTTGCTTTGGTCTGTCCAACAAAATCCCATTAAAATACTAAGTGTGTACGTTTAAAGGGTTATCCCTAAACAGCAAAGAAAACAGACTAAAGAGGACAAACCTGTTGATTTTATACTGTGTTTAGGTTTTAGCAATCTGGGTTTAATCCCAGCATCCAAAATTAGAAGCAAAGAGCTGAAAGTGTGATGCTGGGTTTCCACGGAGGCAGGAGCAGGCTAGCTTATGGCTCTCGTCAGGGGGCTAATGCCACTTCAAAGGTGGCTGAAGTAGTGAAGGTGGTGCCCTTTGTCCCTAGTAGAAGGATTACACCAGTCAACCAGTACAGACAATGTACCCCCCTCTTGGGAGGGGAGGACCACCCTTCTCTCTGCCAATGATAGGGGCAGTCAACTGATCACTAACTTAATTCAGGACAAGCAGAAATAAGAGCAGGGAGGAAAGAAGATGCAGACGTCACAGAGAAAGGCTGAGAAAATGGAGGGGCAGGGTTGACAAAGGGGGATAAAGAGAAGGAAAAAGACAAGGAGAAGGACACGCTGAAATGAGAAGAGGCATGGAGTAAGAAGAACAATGTGAAGCAGAGGAGGGCTGAGAAGGCTTCTCTAGATGCAGGATTAGGGAAGAGGAGATGAAAGAATAAGGCCTAACACAGGACAGCAGAGATGGCCAGAGGAGAGGGACCTGAAAGACTTAAACTCCAAGCAGGCAAATCAAGTAGAATAGGGTGAAAGGAAAGAGGAGGAGAGCTCAGGTGTCCATGACCTAAAGGCACTGGTAGAGGAGTCACTAAAAGGCTGTTTTACAGCAGGTGCACAGCGTGACAACTCCCTCTCTTTTTGCTATTTACGCCACAGAAGACACACATTAAAACCCAATGACAAATCGGCAGATAATTCTATTACTGAGAACTTTAACAAAGGATATTTAGGGGACGGTTAGCGGACCCAGGTAGCATAGCTCATGCTCACTGCAGACAGATATGACTCTCCAACACTTAACAACAGGGATTTGGCAGCACTGCTGATTGAACATGCCAAATCCCATTTGTCGGAGGGTTGTGCGCCTTTGTATCGACACTCTGTAACCTTGTGGCTCCGTAAAAGGAGACCTAGGCGTGATGATGTGTGCACATTGGTGTGCGTTTGCAATGGCTGGTGGACGGCATGTTTGGTGTAACAGAAGACACAATCCCAGCTCTTTTTGACCCCTTATCCATGTTACCCATCCTTCTGCCCAGCTTTATGTCCTCAATTCACCCCCCATCACACAAGAATGGCGACAAGAAAGAGATAGAGGCTTTTTCAGCACCCCTTTTTCTTGCTTTCTCTCCCTCCCCCCTCTCCCTCTGTTTTTTCCATCCCCTCCGGTAGAGCTGCCAGACAGGAGTGCTCAGCAGCTCTCCGAACGTTATTGATCCTGAGAGCGAGTCGGAGAAGGGAGTTGGTGTCTCTCCCTCCCTCTCTATCTCGCCTCCCTCCATCAGAGCTTCATCTCCCAACACAGTCCACAACTTTTTCTCTCCCACATAACCTCACTCCCTTCCCGCCTCTACTTCATTTATCAAGGTTAAGGAACTCTTATAAAAAAGGGAAGAGGGGGTCGCCTGGATGTTATCTGACTTCATGAAAGAAATCCCCTCGGGCCACTCCATAAGGGAAGAATGCTGTCTGCCAGACCCAAGTCTGCACAGATACAGGGACACATGCAGAAATATGAAACCACACAGTGGCCCACTCACAGCCAGCCAGAAACAGAAAACAGAATGTCCAGTTTGGCACAGAGCAACAGGGTGACCAGAAACAGAAATAAACAAGATAGAAAACAGAGGAGGAAATCTTTACTTGCATAATGTGGTTTAGCAGAGAAGTTCTCCTTTCTTAGAACTTACATTTTCATCAAGTTTCAAACAATTGTAAATATCAAAAGAAATTCACAAATATAACAGTGCTCAGGTTAACTGCTCAATTGAGATAAGATCAAGAGCTTTATCATGGATGAAGCTTGTTGAATCTTCATGTTTAGGTCACACAGAACCATGAATTGCTATTTTATATTTACCTGTGTAAACACAAAAAGCAGATTTAATCCATTAAAAGGAAAAACTGCTTTCTCTGGAGAGTTATTTTAAATAAGCTACACTGGATGGTTTTTGAAAATGAATGCCATTGTTTAGGTGCTATTCATTCTGTTGCCTGTTTGGGGTCCTGTCACAGCAATTTAATCGGCTTTATGTCTGGACTTTGATTAGGCCGCTCCAAAACCTTCACCTCTGATTGTCCTGCTGCACAACCCAATTTCTCTTTAGGTTAAGATCACAACCTGATTGCAGGACATTCTTTTTCCAGGATTTTCTGCTAGAGAGCTGCCTTCATGGTTCCCCAGCCCCAGACCATCGCATCCCCTCCACCAATGTGCTTGGCTGATGTTTTGTTCTAAAATGCTGTACAAGTTTAAAATGCTGTAGGAGTTTAAAGGTAGATTTAATTGGACACACACTTTCAAAAAACTTCCACTGACATTGAACACCAACTAAACTCAATTAAGGGAGGCCTGCTGCACTTTAGATGTTGTTCTGGGTTCTTCTGTGACTTCCTGAATGAGTCGTCAGTGCGCTTTCTGAGTATTTTTGGTAGACTGAACACATATGTGAAGGTTCACCACTGCTCCATACTTTCGCAATAATGGCTCTCACTGTGGTTCACTGGAGTCAGCGGTAAAGTTGGAGTCAGTATTATAAACATGGGATGTTACTAATAGCTTTTTATTTTGGATACATTACTAGAAAATTAAGTTCTGTGAAGTTAATTTCAAGTTAACTGACATGTAAACAAATGTACCACATCCATGCTTAATGCTTTGTGGTTTACTATGAAAAAATACCACTATTCTTTATATACAGGTCCTTCTCATAATATTAGCATATTGTGATAAAGTTCATTATTTTCCATAATGTCATGATGAAAATTTAACATTCATATATTTTACATTCCTTGCACACTAACTGAAATATTTTAGGTCTTTTATTGTCTTAATACGGATGATTGTGGCATACAGCTCATGAAAACCCAAAATTCCTATCTCACAAAATTAGCATATCATTAAAAGGGTCTCTAAACGAGCTATGAACCTAATCATCTGAATCAACGAGTTAACTCTAAACACCTGCAAAAGATTCCTGAGGCCTTTAAAACTCCCAGCCTGGTTCATCACTCAAAACCCCAATCATGGGTAAGACTGCCGACCTGACTGCTGTCCAGAAGGCCACTATTGACACCCTCAAGCAAGAGGGTAAGACACAGAAAGAAATTTCTGAACGAATAGGCTGTTCCCAGAGTGCTGTATCAAGGCACCTCAGTGGGAAGTCTGTGGGAAGGAAAAAGTGTGGCAGAAAACGCTGCACAACGAGAAGAGGTGACCGGACCCTGAGGAAGATTGTGGAGAAGGGCCGATTCCAGACCTTGGGGGACCTGCGGAAGCAGTGGACTGAGTCTGGAGTAGAAACATCCAGAGCCACCGTGCACAGGCGTGTGCAGGAAATGGGCTACAGGTGCCGCATTCCCCAGGTCAAGCCACTTTTGAACCAGAAACAGCGGCAGAAGCGCCTGACCTGGGCTACAGAGAAGCAGCACTGGACTGTTGCTCAGTGGTCCAAAGTACTTTTTTCGGATGAAAGCAAATTCACAATTACCCATTTGTTAATTGTGTATATACATATAAATAATTGGCCCCATGCACACTATTCTGTAATCAAAACAATTTCTAGAGGTTGTTTTTTTTATTATGTATGAATACCTAGGTTTCAGATTGGAGGGTAACATATCTGCAAAGCCCTTACCTGAAGAGAATGTAATTCAGTTCACATACACTGCAAAAAGGTACATTTGGTAAGTTAGCTCCTACAACAGTATAATTTAATCACATTAAATGTTCCCAGACCTGTGCATTTCCAGCCCATAGTCCATATTTGGAGATCACAGAGTTTAAACATCTCCAGTCTTTAAAAGACCCCACCATCCATTGTCCCTGTTTGTAAAAGCACTGGAAATGGTACTACATGTAGAGTACATCCTGTCTTCCATTGTTATTGGCTTCATTCTCTCTATAAAAGGCCTACCTGCCTTCAGGGGCTACAACAGGCAGGCAAATGCACGCAGAAGCGCACTACAGAGGCAAACCTTCCTGTCCCTTTGTGCTCAGTAATTGCCACAATGCATCTTCTTGTCCACCTAATTAAGTGAGTCTTCCCCATTGTCTCTCAATGGTATCAGCTTTTCACACAGCCAAGGAATGGGTAGAGAGAGGGAAAAGGAGGATGTTTAAAAGGAAGAAAAAGGAGGAGTAAGTATGTAGAATGAAGTTCGAACAAAGAAGGGAAGAATGACAGAGATTTGTGTCTGCATGCTAATAAATGTTTACCAGTTAGAAAAGGGGCCTACTGTCTGTGTTTGCTAGTGGGCTGAACTTTACAGATGTCAGATGAAAATTATACTAATAATTAAATTACTCTGTGAACTTAGAAACTGATTATATTTTTTACACAGGCCTAAATATTAAAAGAAAATCAGCTTTTAACACTAAAACCTGAAGTGTTAACACCTTTAAATTTGATAACTGATGGAGAGCTGTAACGGTATATGCCTAAAGTGGGAGGCAAAACTGTTATTTTACATGGGGCTCCTTTATGTAGAACAGTACATGTGCGTAGACCTGGACTGGTTTATGGTGTCAAGGTATACCAAGTTAAAAGAGTTATGATTTTAAATCTGCTAAAATTTACCATCATAGAGTCCATTTGGTTTAAAGTCCTTTCAATGAGATGCCAGAGAAAATGTTAGTGGCCAGAGTTTTCACTGGCTGTGTGGAGGGTTTCCAACTCCAATCCATTAGAGCTACTGTCCTGCAACTTTTAGATGCACCCCTTCACCAGCACACCAGAATCAAACAAAAAGCTCATTACCGGAGGTCTGCAGAACTTCATAACATGCTAAGGAGGTAATTCAGGCGTTTTATTTATTTGTGTTAGAGCAGGGATGCATTCAAAGGGTGCAGGACAGTTTCTCTTCAAGTAATGGAGATGGAGATCTCTGGCGTGGCAGAGGCAAAAACTCGGACTTGGGAGGGGGAAGCAGTGCTTCGCCAACAATGTTTACAGTGGGGGTGGGGAGCTGCTGACCTCGACTGGGGACATTATCGGCCGGTGGAAGGAATACTTCGAGGATCTCCTCAATCCTGCCATCACGCATTCCCTGGTGGAAACAGAGGCAGGGGACTCGGGGTTGGACTCTTTCATCACCCAGGCTGAAGTCACCGAGGTGGTTAAAAAGCTCCGCGGTGGCAAGGCTTCGGGGTTGGATGAGATCCGCCCTGAGTACCTTAAGTCTTTGGATGTTGTGGGGCTGTCATGGTTGACACGCCTCTTCAACATTGCGTGATGGACGGGGACAGTGCCTTTGGATTGGCAGACTGGGGTGGTGGTCCCCCTACATAAGAAGGGTGACCGGAGGGTGTGTTCCAATACAGGGGAATCACACTCCTCAGCCTCCCTGGAAATATTTCCATTTATGAAAAACACAGACAGCCTGGTTATGGAGACTAAAGGAGTGCCGCCCTCTAAGTGTTGTTTGGAAACTTTGGTAAAAACGTACATTTTTCTGTGCAACGTCTACTTGAAAACCACTATTACACTTAACAGGTGATAATTCCATTTTTTATAGTTATTATCACGGTAATATTCAATATGCTAGATGATTGTTGCAGCAGTAGGAATATTTTGTTATTTTTGTTCTAAATAAAAGCAATTACATAATGTTATTAATGTGAATTTACAATTTTGGGGAAATCCTGTGATACATAAAATTTTGTCTTTTTTCCTCAAGGTTGTACCATGACAATCTTTTACTAATCCATGTCAATCAATAAGGCATAGTAATGTGTAATCAATTTGACTGATCCTGAAATTTTCCCCTAAACTTAAGTGTGATTCAAGTAAAACCAGGATTTAGTAAATTTAACTTAAGTTTTGAGGAATATCCACACACTGACATGGAGACTAATGGCCGACTGTGCAGTTTTTCATATCAGGAACTGCATATCATAGTCAGCATTTTTTTAAAGTAAGAAGATGAGTATAAAGTCAAATCCTTATTTCTATAAAAATATATGAAAAAAAAAAACAGGTGAAAAATCAACAACAATAGAATAACTGTCCTCAAAAAAGGCTATTCCTGTGTACACGAAGCTCTTGAAGCATTTATAATCTAAGATCACTAAAACTACTCTTACTTGTAATATTTTGATAACTAAAAGTAGTGTAGCACAATATTAGGAAACTGCAATTGCAAAACTGTTAAATGTTGCGATGATGATATTGGTTGCGTTTGAACCCACAAGTCCTTAACTGTTTTTTTTCCCTCATCATGATGTCCACACTAAACTTCATGAGCTTCTTTATCACAGTCAAGAAAATCTGTAGCAGTTGCGGGCATCGGCGTGAGATTTCATGAATCTTCACAATATTCCACCGATACAGCGACGATTGGTGTGTAGTGTGCAGCTCTACGTCAGATAGTCTATCTTATAGCTCTACTATACATTTACTGTACAGAACATATTATAACCCAAACAAATGTGTTTGAATTTCTCTCTCTTCTTTATATCATTGCTGGTGAGAACCTTTTGTGTGACTAACCATGGAGTGGGGAAATCAAGGCTGAGCTACTAGAAGACAAAGACCAGCAAACTCATCTAAATTCCACTTTGCTGAAAAGTTTCTAAAAAGAACCAGATCAACCTAACACAAACACACACACTTATCACACACAATTGCTTCCTACTCAACCCTGCTCTGTGACCTCTCTGAGCCAAGAGACATCTTTTCCTTCACTTTAAAGTCCTGAACTTTCTTCCCCCAAAAAAAGAAAATTGAACCTCTCCTTGAACTTCTACCACGATCACTCCCCTCTCATCCTGAATGTTTTTCCTTCCCACACTTGTCCTGATAGACAGACAGCTCGGGTGACAATTTGGTGCAGAGAGACAGACAGAGGAAGGGGCCTACTTGCCTGTCTGCCCCACTCCACCCCACCCCAGCACCAGTACAATGCAGCAGGGCATCTGGCACTGGAGTGCTGGTGCTGGGGGTTAGGGGAGTTCAGAACAAAGCATTTACATCCCCCTCCCTGGAATATGATTATAATTTGTAAATAGCAACTAAGACATGTACTTGTGAAACGAAGAAGGAATTTTAGTCTTGCGATTCAAAGAAGGCACCATTTAATCTATTCTTATACCAAGGAGACAAGGAATCTTCAACTATTAAATAATAATTGCATATATTGTGTAAGAAACTATTATTTGAACTGAAAGGGCATGTGCCTGTGTGTTTGTGACTGCAGTTGCAGCTTGTTTATTCGAAGAGTCCATGACGAAGCAACGCTGCCAACGGTCAAGAAAATGCTGCCTGCTACGAAGACGGGCCCCCCAACTTCGTCTGTCACAGAGACTGTCTGCCTCCCACCAGTCCCATGTGTTCAACTGTGTGCTTCTGTCTGTGTCTATACATAAAATTAATGAGCTGCGTGTATGCATTGTGAGAGTGCGCAGGCCCGGTGTATGTATTAGAAATGTGACTTGACCCCAACCGGCAGAAGCGGGGTCTCTACATCGGACCGGGCGTGGGAAAAAGGGGAGACTTCTTTTCACAGCTGCCTTTGCCGTTGCATTGAACCAGAGAAGTTCCACCACCCCCAACCTGCCTCCGCTGCTTATGCCCCCCTACCCTGTGTCCACCCCCCACCTCCTCGCTTTCCATTCACTGCATAGCCCCGCTGCCTTTGAGAGGACCCCCGTTCCTCCCTCCTCTGTTCGTCACCCTTCTGCACCGCACAATCACAGCCACCACCAATCTTTAATGCAGCCACCATTCAGCATTGAGATGCCAGAGGCCACTGTGCTTCATGCCGAAATAAAGAAACAACTAACAGTGTAAAAAAGTACTTAAAAACAACTTTTGTATATTCTACATACTAGGTTAAAGACAAACATCTTAATTTCTCAATAGTCAATCCTTTTACATCACACGTTCTTTGAGCTCAATTATTTTTTCCCTCCGTCCCTCTCATATTCTCTTTTCCTTTGCTCTTCTTTGAATCGGGAGTTTAATTTATGTTAACATACACCACCACTCTACACTTGACTGGCTTCCCACACATAGCCATCGGAGGCCTCCTCCCTCCACCCAGTGTTTTTATTTAGCGGGCTTAATCTATCGAACCACATAATGTGTAGGGTATCATTTCAAATAAAGCAGTGAAGTTTATGCATACAGTAACACGTCAAGAGCACCCTAAATAACAAGACTTCACCAAACGACAAGCTGCTTAAATCTAATGCTACTTTAAAATGCAATAGCTTGAGGTTATATGTTCGGCTTATCCCTTAAAGGATCTTTAAACACATCATGTACCCTTCATTTGTTTCAGACTTCTCATTTGTTTGACTCAATAATTATGCAACAACAAGCTTTGCGTGAAATAAGAGCAGCTCATCCATTCACACATTTTTACCCTACCTATTCCAATGAATTTAACCATTGTGTTTCAATGTAGAATTATTATTTGTATTTTTTGTAGCTACATATATTTATGAATTATTATTATTATTTTCTTATTGCTTTAATATCATTACCTCTTACTATTAATGGATGGGATCTCTGTTTGGACCAGTTGACTTTTAAAACAGATTAGGACCTCAGATCAAAGCATAATAATTCTGAGTGACCTACAGCTGGCAGATATAATTTATTGGAGTCATTTAAGCCAATTTTCCTCATAGTACCGTACTCTAAAAGTAGAATAGAGAAAATTACTTTAAATAGTGGGTAAGAAACATCCCCCACTGTGAAGTTGGTACAAAATGTCCTGTGGTAACCCAAACTGAAAATGTAAGAAAAGCAAAGGTGCGAAATGACCAGCAGCCTTTAGAACACAGACACACACTGAAAAAAAAAGTGCTAAATGTAGAGATTATCCAAAATAGATAATTAGCACTCTATTATCCTTCTTCTTTCTTTAGTGTGAGCAGGGAGAATGCATTTCTCCTAAATGCCATTGTCAGCACATAACAGATGAAAAACTAATAAAGATATATATATATATACACAACAATTGACCCAAAAACAAAATATCTGTGTGAAAGATCAGAGAGTGCTGGTTATCTATTTTTGGATGTTCTACTGAACCCTGTACCCAGCCAGCTGCGTTTACATTGAAGTTGTCCACACTGACCATTTTATTTTTGAAAAGCAGATATAAACCTATAAATCAGATAGGGACTTGAGCAATAATCAGTGTTTCTAAAAGATCCCATATTCTTTTGGATCAGTGAACACACAATACCTAAGCCCTAATTTATACCTCCAAGTCCACTTTACTGCCCAATTGATTTTCAGTACATTATCATGAGACTGTAGGTAACACTATATATCTCTGAGTGAAACGCTGTGCTTCAACTTAGCCAAAAATTATATGACTATGAGTGCATACCTGTTAACAGGGGTCCAAGTGGCTCACGTACATGGATGTAGAGAGGTATGTCAAGGACCTAAACAGTAACAGGTAGCTCTGACAACAACACTCTTTGATGTAGAAGTGGTTACAGATGTAAGACTCTGTTAGTTATCTTCAGTATCAGTGAGGTGTTAAAAAAGTAACTCATAGAAAGCCCAGAGATGTAAGAAGCATCTGGAAACTGTATTTTCACCATGTTGGCTGTTATTTTAAGCAGCCACTTATACAAGGATGGAGACATCAGCAGACAAATCAATCAGTCAGTGTCTTACAGCAAAGTTGATCTCTGTTAACTTTAACATGTGACATCATTTGTTATTTTTAGTGCCAAAAGAAAAAATCAGACTCTAATAAAATTGGTATTAGCAGGCCCGTTCAGAGTTTGATGCGTCTCCATTTAAAAGGTCACAGAATGTGCAAAATAACGGCAACAGATTCTTAGAAGTGATCCGAGTAATGTCTCGCTACCCAGCTGGGGCACCAGCCCTGTTGAGTAAATGCTAAGAGGCAACATGAGGGGCAGCGATGGTGTGGGGAGGTTGTAGCACCTGAAAGCACTCCATCTCCCTTGGCCAACATGCCATGACGGTGTGGAGCAGCAGTCTGAATTGGTTTCTCTGGGGTGGCGGCGATGGCGAGATGAGCCCGAATAGAGGGGATGGAGGTGAGGGCGTCTGAGCTGAGGGGGACAGAGATATGGTACACTGAGGTATGTGCCTGAGTGATGTCGGACTGGATTTGAGGTACTGTAAATGAGCTGATTACAGCTTCCCTCATCTTTTAGTCTTTCCATAAACATGAGTGAGCTCAACTGTGGAAGCAACAGTGTTATGTGTGAAATCCCACATTCTGCCGTCTGCACTTCCAACAGAAAATAACGCATAACCTGCTCACAGGTCCTCAAGGGGAAAAACACAGTATGAATGCATGCGTCTGCATGTGAGCACTAAATTTGCTCTTATCAATACAAAGAAGATGCAAAGAGTGTCACTTCTGGATTATTATATCTCTGTATCAAACATAGCCTGTAGCTATGCCTTTACTTCTAAAGCCCATGTCCAGCCAAAGCCTGTTTGCATCGATTTGACTAGTTTGTGGATATGATATTGACTAAGCAGACCAGCATCCCTCATTGAGTTGAGGCAAAGGGAAAGGAGCTTTAAGAGGTGGTCGAACACTATGGAGGAGGATAGCCACAGGCTGTGAAATATCCTCTGATCTTCTCTTGTCTGATTCTCAAACGCAAACCTCTTCTCTCAGGAGGTGGGAGCAAGCTGATATAGAACTAGGCCAAAGTCACAAATGCTCATCTTCCAACCCTAAAGGGAAATAAAAAACTAAAACAAAAAAATCACTTCTTTTGTTTCTCTTCTATGACGGTCCTATATCTCAACGAATCGGGGGCTTCACGTCTCGCTCTTGTTTGGCCTCCGTCTCTCCCTCTACTTTGTTCTCCACAGGAGACTGAGCATGCACGAGGTGTGCAGCGTTCGCAGCCTGCTGCAGCAGTCAGGAAAGTGAAGGTAATCTTTAGTCCTGTCACTCAACTCTGAGAGGGAAACTGAGAAGAAAGAGAGCGAAGCGCATACTTCAGCCATCCATCACCTTCAACATAATACGTACTTTATAAAACACACAGCATGGAAGGTTTTGCCAGGTAGAAAACTGAATTTTGGGGCAAGTTCAAGAAATTTATTGAACATTAATGGATAGTTAGGGAAAATGTCCAAATTTTTAAAAATAGGATACTCCTTCTTTACATAGTAAGGAAGTTAAAAAGCATATTTCTTCATCAAGACAAAACAAAAAAGAAACAAAATAAGATATTTTCTGCACATCAGCAAAGACAGAAATGTAGGAATCAGAGGGAAAAGATAGTGGGAATTGGTATAGTGTGCGACTTAGCCATCCTGGCAGTCTTTCTACATTAGCAAACCACACACACATATCAGATTAAAGCACACCACCATATACAGAGCCTTGCAAAAGTATTGGCATGTATCTGGCATGTTTTATTGCCTCACAACCTGGAATTAACATGGATTGTTTGAGAGTTTGCACCATTTCATTTACAGAACCTGCCTGCAACTTTGAAGATGTATTTTATATTGTGAAGCAAACAACAAATAGGACAAAAGAAACCTCCATTGTGCATAACTGTTCACCCGCCCTATAGTCAGTACTTTGTAGAGCCAATTACAGCTGCAAGTGGCTTTGGATATATCTCTATGAGTTTTGCCACAACTTGCCACTGGGATTTCTGCCCATTCCTCAAAGCAAAGCTGCTCTAGCTCCTTTATGTTGGAATGTTTTTGCTTGTGAACAGCAATCTTCAAGTCTAACCACAGATTCTCAATTGGATTAAGGTCTGGACTTTGACTAGGCCTTCCATAACATTTAAGTTTTTCCCCTTAAACCACACAAGTTTTGCTTTAGCAGTGTGCTTCAGGTCATTGTCCTGCTGGAAGGTGAACCACCGTCCTAGTCTCAAATCACAGGCAGACTGATGAAGGTTTTGCTAAAGAATATCCCTGTTTTTATCAGCATCCATCTTTCCCTTGACTCGGAGCAGTTTCCCAGTCCCAGCTGCTGTAAAACATCTTCACAATATGATGCTGCCACCACCATGTTTCACTGTGAGGATAGTGTTCTTGGGCTGATGGGATGTGTTGGGTTTGAGTCAGGCATACCTTTTCCTTGGTGGCTGAAAAGTTAAATTTCTGTCTCATCTAACCAGAGCACCTTCCTCCATATATTTAGGGAGTCACCCACTTGCTTTTTGGCAAAATCAAAACATGCTTTCATATGTTTAACACTAAGAAATGTTTTTTTTATGGCTACTCTTCAATAAAGCCCAGCTCTGTAGAGTGCACGGCTTATTGCGGTCCTATGAACAAACACTCCAGTCTCTGCTGTGGAACTCTGCAGCTCCTTCAGGGTTAACTTTGGTCTCTGTGCTGCCTCTCTGAGTAATGCCCTCCTTGTCTGGTCTGGGAGTTTTAGTGGATGGCCCTCTCTTGGCAGGTTGGTTGTGGTACCATGTGCTTTCCATTTGAAGATGATGGATTTGATGGTGCTCCGGGGGAGCATCAAAGATTTTGATATATTTTTTATAACCCCACCCTGGCTTGTACTTCTCAACAACTTTGTCCCTGACTTGTTTGGAGAGCTCATTGGTCTTCATGGTGTGATGCCTCTGGGGTCTTTCAGAAAATGCGTTATTATACTGACAGATCATGTGATACTTAAATTGCACACAGGACTTCTTTTAACTAATTATGTGACTTTCGAAGGTAATTAGTTGCATCTGAACTTTTTAGGGGTTTTATTGGAAAGGGGGTAGATATATATGCACATGCCAATTTTCAGGTTTTTCTTTTTTTTATTCTCATTTTATATATTTTATTCTCATTTCACTTCACCAACTATTCTGTGCAGATCTTTCACTTAAAATATGATTGCAAAACATTTAAATTACAGGTTGTAAGGTAACAAATTAGGTAAAAAGCCAAGAGAGGTGAATACTTTTTCAAGGCACAGTACCTTTAAATGGCTAAAAACAAGCTTGGACAGTGGAATAAAAATATGCCCCCTCTCATCTCCCAACCTTGAAGAATTAGACAAACTGGATCAAACATTATAAAGAATGGGGCCAGAGGTGACTCAATAAGAAGGTAAGAAGAGCAAACTAGTATATGTTAAATGTTAAACATGAGGGTCAGGCCAACTGGTATGGAAATATGTCAAGTTTTGAAAAGTTAAGGTTTTGAAACAAATAAAATCTGATGTCCTTCTGTCCTTCCTTTTTTTTATTGAGATGCCAAAGAATCTAGAAAAGCAAAAAACAGCCCTGTGCTGCACACTGCCAGTCAGCTAGCTGAAAACAAGGCTCCCTTGCCTACAAAATAGGCAAAGTTGTCTCTGGTTGTATTACAAAATCAAATGCAGTCCTTGTGTGAAAGCTAAACAAAGACCACCTATTACATTTATTAAGGTAATGTTTTTTAAAACTAAAGGTAGCCTCCATCCAAGCACATCAAGTTGTCTTACTGTATGAAGACCAGAATGGCAAAATAATATTCTGTGTAAAAGGCATATTTATTTGAAAATTTTGTGAATCCTTATTCTATGTTTTTGTTTAAGTATTTGTATTAACACCAAAATAATGAAGTTCTGTTTTGTAATGGTATAGATTACGTGATTATAACTGTGATAATCAATAAGTTTATTATATTATTTTAGTAGTAGAATTATTAAGTGTTGCTTTTGTATTTACAATAACAATTAGATGCTGTTTTCTATTGTTTGATTAAAATTTCTGTCTTATTATGTGAAATCATAGTATTTATACTCAAGTTAATCATACAGGAATTTCATACAGACCTGTGTGTGAGTTAAGATATAAAGAGAGTTGCTGTGCAGGGGTGAAAAAAACAAAAAACTTATGCTAGTTCAAGTTCAAGTGATTGGGCAACAGCAGATCTGGTCCAGAACAGCAGGACTGTGTCTCACCTCTGACGTCAGAGGGATGAACTGACTCCGTTGCTGACCCCTGCTCTTCAGAGACAGGAGGATGGCTGTCTGTCACTTGCAGGCCTGCAGATGAGGTGTGAGTTTTTCTGTAGGTCTTCACTTACTCCTGTAAAATAGAAAACATTGTTTTAGCAAAAGGTGATCTGCCGATGTCTAAATTTCCAAAGAAATTTTTTTAGCTTATAGAATAAGCTTCTCTTCTTGAGCTCATTTATATTTAGATATTTGTAATAAAAAAAAGTGTTTGACTCAGATTCTAACAAAATACTTTTTAAAGAATTGTGTTAAAGTAAGACATAACTTTATTTGAAAAGATTTAATTGAAAAAAAAATTTAAGTTGGAAATGTTTCCTTTTTTGGTGACTCTTAACAAAGAGCATATAAAATTATGTTTAAGTTTATCTTATTTATAATATAATATAACATTTGCAGATTTCCCTTTTCAGATACATGTGGGGAGTTTTTCCTCATTTTCTCTTATAGCTGGTATATCCAGACAGTAGACACACATTCACACACAGAAAAACACACCTCACAAGCGATTACACAAAACGCTCAAAAATTACATCCACTGAAATCTGGCCTCCTTCGTGGGTTTAAAGCCTGCATGTCAGCCCTTTCAATTTTCCCCCTCTTTCTCTTCCATGGGTCAGAGGCTGTTGCTAGGCTACCAAACCCAGAATACATAAGTTCAGATAAAAAGGTTTAAAGAGGGCACTCCAATCCAAGTTAAATATGAAAAGAGGAAGCTGATGACAAAATATGGATTTGGATTACTGAGATTCAAACACAGTCACTTGTGAATAAAACAGTGGAAGAAGGAGAGAAGGAAAAGAAGAAGTAGAAGAAGCAGAAGAAAGCATATTCTCAGTGAACAATTTGGTAGTTTCCAATGAGAATATTGGCTCTGCAAAGGTTGCTTCTGCACACACATAAGTCACATCTTCTGATTCTTAACATGAGTGCGGAGCAAAATGAGTGTGTAAAAATGGCCTGCTCTGCAGCCCACTGTATTCTGTTTATTGTAGCCCTTAGTGACAAAAAATGAGGCACACTGGGGGTAGTAACAACGCACTCTCTCAGAAACACATCCACAGAAGAACACTTGTAAATGCAGGGATGCATGTGTACTCACCCTCATGGGGGCTGCAGTGAAATCTAGTGGCCAAGTGTTACACAATCAAGATAACATCTAGTGGGATAGTGAACTCAGCAGGGCTGTAATGCTAAAACAATAGCTCTGTTGTGTATAGGGTAGAACAAAGGACAACTGATCTGTCCAAATTAATCCCACCAGTGCAACATCTATATGTGCACTTTGCAAACAGAACAAGTGGGAGAAGCAGTGGAGCTGGTGGCACAAAACTTTACACAAATGACCCATTTCAATTTCTCAAACTGTTACAACATCACCGTGTGTTCTTCTTTAACACTGCCATCTTAATGCATGTAGAATACATTTAGACAGCAAACACTATAAAAAGCATTCAAGCAGATGTACAAATGGAGACGTACAAATCACAGAGACAATGGAATGTTTAATGCAGCCTTATGGCAGGTGCTCAAGAGAGAGACCCAGTCTAGACTGGGCTCCATCTGGTGCGTAGAGGCCTCCTCCTCGCAGCGGAGAGGGCCCAGACAGACACATATTAATGTGGGAAAAAAACACACGTCTAGCCTGCCTCTATGAACACTCATCAGACTGCATTTGAATCTCAAAGGGGCTCTCCACATTTCCTCTATTTATTAGCCCTCAGCAATGCATTAATTTCTACTACAACAGGGCGAACGTGGAGAGGGCGGCCTTGTGCGTGTAGAACAATCGCAACTGACAAATCCTGCTGTGTTAGAAATGCCTGTCTCAGTGTTGAAACATAATCTTTAATGGACATATTGATGAACATCACCAAACATGCGGTTCAGTAATTACATTTCAAGAGCTGTATTTTACCAAATCACAAAAGAATGAATGGTTGTTTTTGAAATTGACTTTAGTACCTAAAATGATTTGTGCATTGGAAAATTTTAATTAACTGGCTTTGCAAGATTCCAGTATGCTGCTCCTCTTTTAAATTACACCAAATGCACCTGTACAGCACATTATAAAAGTGTAAAATAACCACAAATACAGTAATTACTGTCTTTGAAAACTAAATTAAGACTTAAAACACACATTGTCAACACATGCTGCAAGGCAATGTCAGTGCACACAAACAGGAGTGTTGCAACACAATGATGCAGCAGTGCTAGCATCTTCCCTGATCTGTGACGCAGTAAAAACTGGGGCCTCTAGCACCATGCAGGCAGGAAGGATCTGTGCTGCTGCAAACTACACTCTTTGTACAGAAACACAACCAGCCACACACCTTTATCAGCTATAACACAGACCTGGCTTGTTTGAATTCAACAGGCTCCACCACTGTGGAGTTAAACCTTTCACTCAGCCGGCCCCTCTTGGACTTGGATGGAGAAGAGAATAATCAGGCGATGGTGAAACACAAACTGGGTTATAAAAACAGGCCAAGGTGACCAAACTGACTGTCTGAGTACCAATAAGGGCTACATTTTAGAGGAAGTGGGTCTCTGAGCGACAGCCGGTTTTGGTGCCTTAATCACACAAGTTCCTTTGATGTATGCAAATAAAAGTCGATTGGTAGTTAGGTCCACATGAATTTGTAGGTTTGTAGGCCATCACCATGAGAACATTTTGAGTTTCTATAACAGTCTTTTATTGCAAGTAACTATGCCACACCTGTATGTGGTGATGTAGAGATGCAGTTACATAAATACACAAAAAACAAAGAGGAATGTGAGAAGCATACTCTTCAAGTTGTCTTTTATGTATAACCTGCTTTGAGTGGAAGCTTCTGGGTGACAACACTGTTGTCAAAAACTACAAACAAATCAAAAAGCTATTCTGATATGGCAGCCTTTTCTTTGTAACCCATAAAATAAAGTGTGAGAAACACCTTATAATTTAACCAAAACCTCAGGGCCCAAGGGTATTGGCTCTGTAAGTGCTTTCTAATCTCCAGCCCAGCAACCAGTACTGCCTTCAAAATATCTGGGGCTGCTCTTGATGTGCCGGGATGAGATAACGGTCTACTTATGGCTGCTTTTATTTCTAACCCTTTAAGTCAGTCCAGTAAATGGCATTATTGCAAAGTGATTATCAGCAAAACAGCAAATACTTTAAATAGGTACCTGATATACATTTTGTGTTTGACCCCACTCTTTTGCAGCAGCCTTTCTAGGGAATCAGGCCTTAAGGGGCTGTTATTGGTGGCAAAAATCAGGTTAAATCCCAGGGTATAAAATTATCCCTTTGATAAATATGTTATGAACTACAGAACTGTCTTATTTCTTGTTCTTTGCTCGCCACACTGAGACATGGGTCAGTTGGAGAGTCTCATGGTATAACTTTGAGTAATAGTACCATGGTTTCATGGCATTATAGTATTTTTACAAAAGTCTAAAGCAAAAACGGTGCACGACTAATTATTCTTATTTGAAACAGAAAAGCGACAATTACTCACACTGATTATTACACAGAATATTGTACTTGTTGCCGTATTTATTTTGTATGGTACAAGCGATAGGTGATGAACGTTATGTTTCAATGGGTGCAGCCCATTTTCACAATAGTAACTGCTTTCAAACAGCCGAATGTCTCTTCTGAGAGAGAAAAGTTTGGAAGCCTTCTCTCAGCCAGCTAACCATCAGTGTACAGCTACATGGTGGAGAGGGGCAGTGCTGCTACATACAGCTAGGCAAAACTTCGTTGTCTCTCGAACGTTCTATTTAAAATGATTTTAAACCATTGGAATGTTGCGGGAGATTTTTATGTGATTTTGAAGGCCTAACTTTTTAAAAGGCAACCTTGACACCAGTTTTACTTATACTGAAGATCTAGTTGGAAATTAGGGACCCACATTTGTTGATTAGTTGAGATTAAATGGGGACCCAACTGATCTAAGCCATGGAGAGCAGTGTTAGAAATAACCCTGTAAGAGAACAAATTCTGTGGTAGATGACAAAGTGGATCTTATGCAACCGTTTGTTTAAATGAGAACATTCATATAGTACATTTGCAAATGCGCAAAGGCCCGATAACACACCATTGGATGGATCATTTTTTAGTTAATACCTTTTTCCATTACACAGATGAAAGGCATACTGGGGCTGCTGGTAACCACGTGACTCCCAGGAGTCCTCCAATCGGGTGCCTCTGACATCGTGCACAGCTCACCTTGTGTTTGCTGTTCAGCGGCATCCAAGTAAAAATGAATAAAGGTGCACATGCAGCCTTGTGCCTTGGGAATGTTCCATTAAGACAAACACAAGCATCAGCGTCTTCATCATCGTTGTCACCCCTCAGTGAATGGAGCCTGTATCCGGCTGCTAACTGTCACTCCAAGCATCCCTCCTGATCAGAAAAACAAATTTAGACCCATGAATCCATGTTTGGAAGGAGGACAGGCTCTCTTTTCTGCAGCGATGATTTTACAAGGAGGAAGAAGGTGCTCCATCGTTGCGATCCACGGCGGGGCTCTCCGTCCTCCGTGCAGGCTGCATCCCTTCCTCCGGCTTCAACCATCGGCTCATCCGCTCATGAAGCCCCCTTTTTAACTCCGCTTCCAGCTGTCTCCGCCGTGACGATTGCGGAATTAGTTTATACATTCGGTTCTCTAGCTTTATGATATTACATAAACTCATACAGCTAGATAACCAAAGAGAAAAACTAACCCACGTCTCTTAAAGGGGCCGCCGTCGGGAGCTGCCTGTGTTGTGGTCACATGGAGCCATTGCAATCCGTCTTGCATGAACGCGCCTCCTTCGCTCTGTCTCAGGATCTGCCTTTCTAATATACGCGCGTAATTGCGTGCACCCAAGAAAACATGTTACACTCAGTGAGATTAATGTTTTTTTTAGACGCACGTGTGCTTCTTTCTGTGTCTTTTGCATCGTCGGATTATGTTGGATAATAATTATAGGAAAAAAACATGCCACCTTGCAAACAGCCCCCATCAGCATCAAGAGAGAAGCAAACCCTCAACAACAAAGTGCACCATTCTTCCCCCTCTCTCTTCTCCAAAAACATCCTGGTGAACTTCAGCCTGTATAAAAGCCTGAATTCGGAAGAGCACCTGCAGGGTGAAGTCATGCAGCTGCAGGATGATGATGACACATCCATTTATCACAAATAGAAAGGCTTAACGACTTCAAATAATCGCGTATTTCTCTGCTAGTAGTACAACACAGTGTCTTTCTAAGCTCCTAAGAACCATAACACGACTCCTGAGCTAAGGCACTTCCTCCAAAGCACAGGCCCTCACAAACAACCGGCTTATTGTTGCTTTTTAAATGCCAGCTCACATCGACCCATTTCAAACCACAGGGCCATAATTTTCGCTGCTGAGTGAATTAATCCGTGCAATATTTGAAAGCATGACAAACTACCACAGGCTCGTGCAACCATATAGAGTATAGGATGGCTTCAAGCAAAATGTCAACAATATGACCTCCAAGTAAAACCGGTCCTGCACTGGAGGGCCTGTTTGTGTTCCAGTAAGTTAGTGATAGTGACAAGCTGAAGGAAGCTTTCAGGACAGTACTAGTCATCAAGCTATATATATATATTTGTTTTTTTTTTGTTTTGTTTTTTTTTCCTTACTGTGGAGTATTCACCACATTCATATATAAATATACCAACATTGTAATAACTTCTATTTATTGCATGCTAACGCCAAAATTGTCATTGGATACCAGACCACCCCACTGAAAACCTTCTGGGAGCGCCCCTGTTACTTTTATATGCTTTTTAAAACAATTCATGGTAATTCAGTAATAAAAAGATCCTCATTGGTAAAATTATCCAGCAGCTATTGATCCTGATTGTATATCAGAGTCAATATAAAACTAAGAAGAAAAGCAACAGTGCTTTGCACCTAACAACAAATACTACTGGTATATAAAATGAATTGTAAACTGGTAGAAAATATTGCTGTAGTCCATGCTGTGATACAACCCAGTGGTGTTTTTTTTAAATATATTTTTAGCTCATGTAAAATAAAAAAAAGGCTATTAAAAAATCCACTTAAGTCAAGAACAGACAAGAATGTTAAAAATGTTATTGTCCCAGTTAGACTGTAATTCAAACTACAGTAGCTTACATTTTGTATGGAATGCAATGTACTTTAACAGTACATACATACTAGTAAATAATGTTTATCGTTTCAACGGTAAAGACAATACTTTTACGGCTAAAACAAGACTAATTTGTTAATATATGTTACAGTGCAGGTCCAGTTAGATGGTAACAACATAATCATTATCAGAGAAGATTAAAGTCGTTTATGTTTTTTTATTAAGTATATTTGTTCCGAAATGTTGCTGCGAATGTATCTAACATTCTCAGAAAGCAACCCATTTAAATTAAAAAATACTGAATCCCTCCCCGACTCGCTGAAGGCACGACGCTGCGCGTCCTCGTACCACGTGGGCTGCCGGCACGTCGTTCAGACAAAGCCCCAGTTTACACAGAGCAGCAGTCCTGTCTCTCTGTGCGTGGAAATAACACGCACAGCCAGGTATGGAAATATGCAGGTTTTGAAGGTGTCAGATTTGGTGCAGAAGGAGGAGGGCGAGTCATGCCGTCAAGGGACAGGCTCGGGGTTCTGCGACTTATTCATGCTTATTGACACACAAACACGTGGATGTGCATGAAATAGGGCAACCAATTCGATATAAACAAGAATCACAAATTAGAAAGTGAACCTTGTGATTGGGAGCTTCATCTTGCTGCATCCTAATATAAGCTCCTTAAAAGTTAATTTAGTTGTAGCTCTGTCCATTACGCATCTGCCTATTCCGGTGAGAAAGATCTGTAACATCTGGTCTCCGGCAGCGAGTTACACCAACATAATAAGCACCAACATGGTCACTTTATAACTGCTCTAAGAAATAGCCATGTTTAAGGATCTGATGGCCAAAAAGGTGTGATGATGCATCGCTCTGATGAAGATAATGATGTAGAATTATGAATTAAGAATGATGATTATTTAATATAATTAATAGTAGTATTAATAATAGTAGTAGTAGTAGTAATATTATTATCCCCAGGCTTGCTTTAAAAAGCGATTATAGGTATAGACCTCCTGATAACCAGGGGGGATACTATGAGAATCTACTTAGTGTAAACATTGTGTTAAAATAATATTTTGTTCACAAGTCATTTTATTTCTCTACTAACAAACTTTCTAAACTATTTCAATAATTGTTTTAAATAATAATTCAAAGAGATTATTTGAAGGTTTATTTGAAGGCTTATGGACAACATTATGGAATAACTGCAGAAGAATGCAAATATCCGCCCTCAGCCTTCAGACTCAGCAGTTTCCCGGATGTTATTTCGACTCTGTAATAGTAATAATAATAACATTCAGATGATTATAAAATACACCCGAGCCTAATCAAAACCTCTGCATTCATCTCGGTTTTAATTCTGTGCGTTTAGTAAACTACCCACTTGAATTTTAAACTGCTCTGCTATAGTCATTCTGCTTGTGGGAAATTCTCTAAATAAACAATAAAAAACAGGTAAATTAAGGTTAATATCATTTTTATTCTTTATAAGTATAATGTCTTATGGAGTAAAAAGCAACTTTTTCCACACATTCGCACTTTTGATCTGTAATGACACTAAAGCTAAAACGAAATTTACAATTTTCTTCACTTGCATTTGAAATTACATTAAATGCATTATTTAATAATAACAGAATATTATTATTTTTTGTTACTTTTTAAAGAAAGCACACATTTTATAACACTACATATCTAATGCTGGGCAGAAACTTAAAAAGGTTCTAAAGCCAAGATCTAACGTAACCCTGATAGTGTGAGTGTGTTTCAAGTGTGTGTGGTGTGCGTGTGTGTGCGTACGTGATGCATTTTCTTTGCCTTTGGTGTAAAATGAATGTACTGTACGTTAATGCAGATTGACTTTCAGTTCTTCCTCTCATCAACTGAACACGCCCCTTGGGTACGTCACGTCCTACCACATATAAATACAGTAAGTCGTCCAATCGAGGTTAAGCCCTCACCTTAATTCTATTCTATTCTCTTCTATTCTAGCGTGTTAACGTGAATAAATTATAAAATGCCCGTAAACTTGTTTTGTAAATGCTGCTACGGACAGATTCAATGTCCGTGAATTAAATGAACCTGAAAAATTCATAATTACACTTTTCAAAATCTAACAAAATATAAATGTGTATATAAAATGTAACAGTATGCAAAAATATCAAGTACTAAAATTTAATAAAACAGCATTTTCCCATGTTGGCGTTTCGAAGTAAGAATTCAATGTCTCTGTCCATGGTGCTGAAACGAACGAAATGCAATTTTCTGTATTTGGTTGATGGGGGACCAAAAAATTCAAAATGAAAAAAGTTCAAGTTTGTTCAGGCGGCTGTAACTCAGCTGAACTCGAATTCGATAATATGTAATTGTTTGTGTGTGCTTTTGAAAAAGGAGAAATACCATTATTTTATATTGTAATTTTTATACGTCCGAATTACTGAGATCCCAACCAAAATGCCTAATGTGTCTATTTGTTAACCTAAGGAAAATTAAATATAATATTATTTCAATAAGTCCAAACCATGTAATTATTTTAGAAAATAATTACCATTTATTTTTGTCAGAAAAAAACGTTAAGATGATTTTAAAATTTTAAAAAATAAACTGTTCTCAAGCTTTACAAAACCAAATCTGACAGTTTTTCATTAAGAAAAGTAACCGAACTATTTATTTTGTATGTTTTATGGGCAACATTATTAAAATTCAAATTTAATGTAACCTAACTGTCCAGTAACAGCAAAACATCAGGCCTATACTTGTTGCATGTTAAAAGAAAGAAAGAAAGAAAGAAAGAAAGAAAGAAAGAAAGAAAGAAAGAAAGAAAGAAAGAAAGAAAGAAAGAAAGAAAGAAAGAAAGAAAGAAAGAAAGAATAGCTTTTACTTTTTACTTTTTAGTGTAGCTTCTGTCAAACTGTGATTTATTTCTAAAATCAATTTTTTGTATTTCACATCAATAATATTTTAGGAACAATAGATGAATTACTCATAAAACTTAAATTGAATTTTCTCTTGAAGTGTAACTCTTAACAATGTGTAAATAATAATAAATGAGTCTAAATAGTCCTTTACATTTTTTAAATAAGGAAATAATGGCATAAAAAGTAATTTAGTTTATAAAAATTATTGGCTGTATATTTTTGTCAGCTTCAGTGGTTTAGCAATAAATTTCACACGGCTGCTCCGGAGAACATTTTCCCACAAACAAGTGACCCATAAAAAAAAGGGGGGTAAAAAAGAAAAGAAAAAACTTGGGCCGATAATAGAAAGAAAAAAGTCAACATCAAGTTCAACGGCGTGCTGGTGCTCATTAGCATCACAATGCTGTCTGGGAGCACACACAAGTCTTCTTAACAAGGGGCTCTGGCGTCAAGTCCCTCCACCTCCCAGCCGAGGGGACATTTTCCCAGGCTCTGCTAACAATCACACAACTGTTTTACTTTTTAAACGCTGCGCAGCTCCATGGCCTCTCAGCCCGCCTCAGCTGCTCTCAGTGTGGGACGGAATAGTCCGGTTGCCACTCATCAGTCCGGGTCTCAGTGCACCTGACAGCGTCACTTTCAGGCTCACTTTAACCAACGGGAAATTATTACTATTATTATTATTATTATTATTAGCATTCCTAGATCTTAAAGTTAATAACAGTTTATCTTAAACAAAAACAAAAACAAAACAAAAATCGTGAGAAATACTTACAAGCCATAAAAAGTGAATAAATCCCGGATCCCTGGTTGAAGTCCTTTTAGAATTTTATGACAGGTTTCTACCAGCGATTTCTCAAGAGTAACCATTACCAGAGCCTAAAGTCCAGGGATCAAACCCAGCGTAACGCGTCTTCAGAGCTGCACAAGTTGATCCAACGCAATATAAGTTTAAAAATGAAAGAAAAAAAAATGCAGCGAACACTTCACTGTCTCAGCACCTCCTCTTGGATGACAGTGTCGAGGTAGCTGCTGCGTCGTCGGTCCCCTCCTTTCTCTCTCTTTCTCTCTCTCTCTCTCTCTCTCTCTCTCTCTCTCTCGCCCAAACACGCACTCAAAGCGGCCGCAGCTGCACCATGTTCTACACGACCCGCACAGCAACGCAACAGTCTTCCTGGACCACTATGAATCCCTACGGTTGGAGTTGGATCTCCTTGTCCTTACATGGCCTCCAGCATCTGACAGACGTGCTGAGCCACGTGCAGATCTCTCTGCGTGGTAGTGACGGGACGCAGAGAGAGCTGGAGAACGAAGCCCCGGGACCTTTTTCAGACACCGATGCATGCCAGCTCACGGGCGTTGTTTTTATTCTTCATGGTGGGGAGAGAAGGGCATCAAACATCTTCACACTTTGATAAAGAGACGCATTTTCGCAGATGGTTTTATGTGCCACAAAAAAGGAGCCCACACATCGTATCGTGTGTCTTCATTCTCTACGATCGACTGCACAGAAAAAGGTCCAATTGGCACCAGAGAAAAACATCACAGCACCTCGAATGAGTGGTCCTCACACCTGCATGCATCTCTCTTTTCTGAGGCACCTGTGCCAGCGTCGTAAGAGAAAAGAGAGAGCGAATTAGATCGCCCCATAGCAGCAAGCGGCTATATGTTTAAATGTAGTTCCCATGTAGCCATGGCGGACCGCAGGAAGATTGCGTTATTATCAAGCAATCTGAGGTGGAGCGGGTTAAAAGCGGAGTACGCAGCAGCCGTGTTCGCGGGGCTGATGCCGCAGCGACAACCTCGGCAACGGCCAGCAGATGCTGATGCTTATGCCTCTCTTGAGCTCCCGCGAGTCACGTTGCTTTACGCGTTGCGACGTCTTCTATGCGTAACTAACAGGACGCATGGTGGACACTCGTGTCTAAATCTCGACTTCAGAGAGAGGGTTAAAAATTACCCCACATGAAAAAAATATTCTCCAACAAGCAGAAATACAGACTGCTTATATATTAGACAAAAAGGAGAAAGCAGAGGGAACGCAGAGGTGTCCCTAAAAATTTGACGTGTTAAGTTGCGTGCTGACGTAATGCGCCAGGATACATTATTCCAAATGTGTTATCCACAGCGATATGAGCGTGGGATGTTTATAACACTAAAAGGCTGTCACGTTTAATACATTGGCATTCTATGCTGTTTTATAACAGCTACCGCCATGTTATAGAGAGCAGATTTAACGTTTTGTTTTATGGCAATTAGTCATCAGTCAGTCAATCATTTTCTATACCGCTTCTTCCATAGTGGGTCGCGGGGAAGCTGGTTGATGGCAATTAAGAGAAAAAAATAATAATAATTATAAAGAATTTACACAAGGGCGCTTCCAGAAAGTAAAGGGCTACCAGATGGGGGCTACCTAATTATAAAGTCACACACCAAAACTAAAAGCCTTAACAAAGTTTTTAAGAGTTTTATTATGCTGATGTCTTATAGGGGTAAGGTAGGTGACATGACATGTTATGAAGGACAAAGAAATCACGTGTAATAAATAAATAAATAAATGTCCTCTCATTTCCCGATTCACATGAAAAAACCCAACCTCACTCTCTATGCAAAGGGGCCACTAATTTTAGGACAGGTTTCAATATGTTTTCTGAAATCAGCCCCATTTTAGGAGTTTTAGTCGTTCTTTGAAATTTTGCCAAAACATATTATTTTCCAAGCAAAGCAGTCGACGCATGGTATTGTTGTGGAAGGCTATGAGAGTGCCACTTTCTGTGGGGTGTAATTTGGCACATAGATTAGGCCTAATTAAAACCTAGGCCCTATTTAATTTAATTTGACATGCATAAGAAATGCGATAAAGAGGACATCAGACTGTTAAAGCTGAGTTTTATTTCAAAATCTACAGTTCTTGAAATCTAATTTAGGGTGGTGTATTTTATAGATCTTTTATTGTTTGTTTGACAAAGGTCCAAGTGTGTTAATTCACTGAAAAAAAAAATCATTTTTTAAAATTATCCACGCACATGTGGACTATGGTGATGAATATTAATGTCAACTTCAACGCGTATACTCAATACTCGTTGCTTATGCTATACAGGCCTTTCTGAGGCCTTTAGCCGAACACATTCCTAGAACATCAATCTATAGTGTAAAACTACGACATCCAGCGGCACAAAGGTGATACTGCAGTGTATCTCGGGCCTGCGCAGGTATGAAGCCCGGCCGGAATCTATAACACCTTAGAAATCGCAATCAACGCAATAAAATATAGTTATTAACGCTCCAGTGTAAACATGGCACCTAACTCAAGGCTGTTAAATATCTTAAAGCATGACAGTGCTGCATATGAATGACTGCGTGTCAAACGAGATACGCGGCCTGACATGTTGCATGCATTAATGTTTGTAAACTGTAAGAACTGCATTGCCTGCTGTCGATTGGACTCATAAGATGAAGCTGTACTCGTTTTATTCTGCTCAGCTTAGGGGAAATTAACCTGATTTATCATCAATAGCCTTGCTCCAACAGACTGCACGATGAAATAAACCTGTGCCACTCAACGGGGTTTATCAGCAACATGACTTGAAATAATATTTTTATATTAGTCTACAATAAAACCATAATAACCGTTTTGATTTTATTATCTCGTTTGTTGTTTTGCTGCCATTTATTATTAAAAGAGTAATAATAATAATAATAATGTCACATGATTACACACATTTGCATTCATTACATTAGTTCACACTTGTAGCTTTCATTATTACTTATATTATAAAGAAAAAGACTGAAATCTATATCGAGAGATTTGACCCTGTGACGTTTTCACATGTAGCGCACTAAAGTTAGGCTTTTATTTATCTCCGATTGTAATTATGGAGGCAAAATCACAAATAATGTTCTTTTTGGATGAAAAAGTTTAATAATAATTCATTTGCAGAATATACATATATACGCGATCTTGAAGAAATTAATTATACAATTTTGCGTTTCAGATACTTACATGCAATGTGCCTAACTATCTCTTTTTATTACACACAAATGTATTTGTTGCAAAATAGCTTTAAAAGAAACATCTAAGTTTATTAAAACTGTGTCCTCGTTATCTCAAAATATATTTCAAACTACACCTAATTGTGCAAAGACTTTAGGAGACAGGTTGTCATTTTTAAGTGAAATTAATTCTATTATTTAAACAATGTCGTTTGCTGCCTCTAATGCCACAGGAAACTGCACTTTTATCAATAGTTATTTCAAAATATTGCTTTATTATTATTATTATTATTATTAATATAATGCTTTTCACCTGGACAGTGTGAAATAATATTTTAAAATATGTCAATAATTATTTACATAAACAGATGGACATACAAGACATTACAAAAACAAAATTCTTAAAATCCTCGTCTTCCTGATAAAATAAAGGAATGCACTTTCCTTTTTAAAACAAGTAAGTTTCATTCAGCTTAAATTGTCATCATCATGCATGACCTAAGTAGGCCCTGTTGGCTTCAATCGCTAATAACTGACCAATTCAAGTAGCCACTTCTGGGAATTGTAATGACCGCTCCTCAAAGAGGTCTGACCTGACACAGGGACATAAAGATGTCAAAGGTCAGGCCTGAAAAACCAACAGGGTGCCAATATTTGTCCCTCCCTCTGTCATGCTCTCAAATTAGCACCAAGTACTGCTGGTGCTGCAGTTCTTTCAGTTTGTTGGAGATGATTCTCAAGTGCAGTTACAGAAAATTTAATAGGGAGTGAAATTACATTGCTTAAAAGAGTTATTATACATAGATATGAACATAGCATGGAAGAGATTAACCAATAAAATCTGAAATACTGAACAGCAACAGCAAGTCTTTGAGGTTTTTTAAAACTGTGGCAGGTTGCAAAACATTTATTTGATTCCTAATCCTGTGGTGCATCCATATTGGCATATGGCATCATTTTTGAAATAATAATAATAAAAAGTTGTTAAATGAGAGGAAAATGGCTTATACATGGCATATAAACACCCACATGACCCAACTGTCTCCACAACATGTGGCAAAATCAGCTTTCTCTGTTTTATATCTTTAAGATTAGTGGGAACAGTGCGCTGATGCCAGACAAATCTTCCTCCATCAAATTTAACTGAACGGACTCAATGCATTGAAGACCAGATCAGTCCCTGGCTCTCAAAGCTTAAGATAAGATCATCTCTTTGGATCCACGTGAAGTTGATGTCAGTTAGAATCTTAAAATGCACACATGCAGGAATACATGTTTTAAAGTTTCGATTGAGGTGTAAAGCAAGAAACGAACTGCATGAAGATGTTTTACACGAGATTACACATAATTAGGCTGTATTTTTACTTTCATGTGAAAACAATAAAAACAAAGGAATCAAATAAGGTTAATACATTTCCAGCTAGAACTCACCCACAGTTCAGCTGCAGCTTCTTGCCCTTTGTTGGTCTGTCTGCTGAGGAGATGTTGGGCCATTCCCAGCCATGTGAAAACAGACTGATGCCCTCCCCGCTCTTCTGGTTTAATTGGGAACAGGCTGAAATTTATGCTAATGCGGTGACATCAGCCCCGCCAGCCTCCTCTCTCTATAAAAGAGCGGAGCAAAAAGGGCCAAAGTCGCACCTCTTTTCCCAGCCAGTATCGTCGGTCAAGTTCATGCGCACCGCTGGTAGGGCCACTTTTGTCATCCAAAATGCGGGAGCGCGCTCATCAAATTAACGCAGAGGAGGACGTATAGGCATGTGAACATATCAATACATCTGGTTGGGTCATATCAACAGCAACACTTTTGTATCAGCGTGACAAAAAAAATATAGATTTTGTGCACCTATAGGGAGAAGAGCCAGGTTTGTTTAACAAGGTATCTAAAAATGTGGCAACTCTACCGGTTTTCAAGAAGCGAAAAGATCCACCCTGGTTACACACGAGTGACTTTCTCCCACATAAGATTTTGAGACAGTAAATTATTCATCCGCTCAGGTGCGCCAGATTTCTCCCGTGAGTTTTATGTGTGCGCTGACACATGCTCACGGTAAAGGCTAAAATATACTGCAGTTATAGCAGGATTACAGACACCTGCAGTGTGTTCCTTAGTTTTACAAATGCGCGAACTGTGTGAGGACATGAGTGACAACTAAAAGAACCACAGCAGAATCAAGCGGAGCTTCACTGCATTGACTACAACGAACCAGATACACAAAGTGCATATGAAGCCACTTTATGCCCCTGACCCATGCCGCCCTGGACAGAAAGTCTATATAAAAACACACCCCCGACTCTCCATTAAAGGAAATCTAGTCTGTAGATATCAAACATTTAACATATTTAGTGTTAGTGTTATGTATGGATTATAGAGAGCATTTTTCATGCACATGGTTGGGGCCTTTCTATGAGTAGTTTGTTTTTTCTCCCTGTGTATGTAAACATTCTGGGTACTCTGGCTTCCTCCCATAGTCCAAACAGATGTACGCTGGTAATTGATCTCTCTGAAATGCCCTGTATGTGACCCTGCGATTCACTTTAACCTGTCCAGGATGTACCCCACCTCTTGTACACCAAACACTGGATATAGGCACCAAAACCCAATGTTAACCCGATGGGCACTGAAATTGAATTGATGTATGAAACTCTTTGATTTTAAGGAATAAAACATTTGAGATATTACTTGATAGTAATATCTGGTGTGTGTTATTATTTTCAATCGACCTTTAGGTAACCTCATTGATACAAATTTACACTTTAACTAATTTTTTTCTGTGAAAATCCTAAAACAGTATCGTGGGTCAAATGTAGATCAATCCACCAAATGGGTTGTTTTTCACCCAGAAGTTTTTTTTTGGACGGTGTATAGGACCAATAACAGCTTGACTCACCTTTCGTTTCAAAGGCAATTTTTATGCTTCTTGGCTCTTTGCCACTTGTGTAAATAATATCAACCTCCTTTTCAACTAAAACAGTCTAAAGTAGTAGATTCATAAAGGCTGATGATGATCATGATGCTACTTGCTTATTCACGGACAAAAGAAAAGAATCTGACAGTAGTACATGTTTTATTTGGCACTTCTGACTATGTTTTGTGGACGGTGCAGGGATTAATGACAGGATGGGCTGAACGACAGTGTATCACCTTTTCAGTCTTTTTCTATGCACTTCCTTGTTTCCCTTATCCTTCCATGAGACTGCTAATTAACCGTCATGAGTCGGAGTCCTGTTTTAAATAAATCCCTGTGACAAAGCAGATCTGGTATTCCTTAGCTGGTTCCCACAGTTCTTCCTAACACACACACACACACACACACACACACACACACACACACACACACACACACACACACACACACACACACACACACACACACTGAAGAGGAGGCAGTAGTTAGGACAGAGACAAAAAACAGGAAAAAGCAGGTAAAGTTAAGGCAGATGAGAGGGGGACAATAAGCACACAGGCAAAGGGACAGTTTCCTTTGACAGGCCACCACTGCAACATTTGCATATATTCAAATAAGGGGGTGAATGCCATGCATACAGGTTGACAAAGACGAGCCAATGAGAAGGCTGTGTTCCCGCTGCGGGCCCAGGGGCAGCCGCCAGTCTGCTAGCAGCACCCTGGGAGAAACCCAGGGAAGTGGTGTGGGAACCAAGAGGCCCCCCGAGCTGAACAGAGGGAGGGGAGCCACTTGTAGCCCATGATGGATTTGCATTTTATTTGTATCCATTTTGCTCAGTAATTTCTGCCCCGGCTCTTCAGCCACAGATGCCGAACATGATAGAAGGATTAACATTTGTGTAAAAGATGATAATGGTGGAAGTGTTTTTTTTTTGTATCCAGACAGATTTTTAATTTGATTTGACTGACATGTTATGTTGGACATGATGGACAAACCTAAAGAAAATTTGATTGATTTTTACATACATTTTGTTGTCAATTCATGCTAAATTCTGTCTCCAAAATGTGTTTTCTATACTAGCAAAAGTACAAAAAATGCTTTACTTCTCTAGCTGATTACAACAATTCATAAACAGCAAGATACCGGGTCTAAAATACTACAGTGAAACAATGATAAAAAAGAAATAACAGAAGATTAACATCGACAAGGCTGCAGGTCCAGACATGGTGTCAGGTCAGAGGCTAAAATCATGTGCTTGTAGCATTTGTTTTTGGGACATCTTCAACCTCTCCGTACAGCTTCCATGGTCCCTGCCTGCTTGAAGTCCTCTACTATTGTGTCTGTGCCCAGAAAATCAACCATCACCTGCCATAATGATTACCGTCCTGTTGCTTTGACCCCAGTCATCATGAAGTGCTTTGAAAGGATCCTCCTGAAGTACATCAAGGACGATGTCCCTGCTGGCCTGGACAGCCTGCAGTTCACCTACAGAGAGAATCGCTCCACTGAGGATGCTGTCTTGTTAGCACTTCACAGGGCTCTGACTCATCTACAGCATCCTAACACCTATGTTAGGATGCTATTTGTGGACTTCAGCTCAGCCTTCAGCTCAGCCTTCAACACCGTCCTCCGTGACATGCTGGCCGCAAAGCTCACAACCTTGGTTTATCTGCACCACTTGTGCTCCTGGATCAGCAACTTCCTCATCAACAGGCCCCAGGTGGTGAGGATAGGAAAAATCTGCCCCACTGATCCACAACACCGACATGGCGCAAGGTTGTGTTTTCAGCCCTCCCCTCTCCACCCTATTCAAACACGATTGCTCTTCTATTCACAAAACAAACATGGTTGTGAAGTTTGCGGATGACACCACTGTGGTGGGTCTCATATCCAACAATGATGAGACCCACTACAGAGACGAGGTCCACAACCTGACTCAGTGGTGCCCCAGGAACAACCTCATCCTAAACACCAGCAAGACCAAGGAAGTGATAATGGATCACAGGAGGTCCAGGAGGACTGAACACACTCCTCTATGCATATAGGGAGAGATGCTGGTGCGTGTGGACAGCATAAAGTTCCTGGGCATTCACATTTCTTCTGACCTCTCCTGGACTGAAAACACCTTCCACAAGGTAAATAAGGGCCAACAATAACTCTTCTTTCTCAGAAAGCTAAAACGGACTGATGTCTCTACTCAGCTGCTCACTAATTTTTACAAGGCCATAATGGAAGGCATCCTGTGCCTCAGTGTGACAGTGTGGTATGGGATCTGCACGGCACAGGAGAGAAAGGACTAAGCACAGGTGGTGAGGACAGCATAGGGGATTGTGGGATGTCATCTACCGGATCTGGATTCGATTTATGCTGCTTGAGTTCAGGAAAAGGCCAGACACATTGCTACAGTCCACACCCACCTGGCCAATGCACTGTTTGTCCCACTTTCCTTAGGAAAACAATTTAGGTAGATGACATCTAAAACAAATAGACTCGGAAACAGTTTATTTCCTAAAGCAATGAAGGCAGTTGTCCTCCTGTAGGTAGACACAAAACATCCTTGCTGACAATCAAACAAACCACCAGCCCATCTCAGACTGTTTCAGCACAAGCTACACTTTATGTAAATACTAAATGCTACATGCCACATTCCATGTACACACACTCACTGGCCACTTTATTAGGTACACCTGTCCAACTGCTCGTTAACGCAAATTTCTAATCAGCCAATCACATGGCAGCAACTCAATGCATTTAGGCATGTAGACATGGTCAACATGATCTGCTGCAGTTCAAACTGAGCATCAGAATGGGGAAGAAAGGTGATTTAAGTGACTTTGAATGTGGCATGGTTGTTGGTGCCAGACAGGCTGGTCTGAGTATTTCAGAAACTGCTGATCTACTGGGATTTTCACGCACTACCATCTCTAGGGTTTACAGAGAATGGTCAGAAAAAGAGAAAATATCCAGTGAGCGGCAGTTCTGTGGGCGCAAATGTCTTGTTGATGCCAAAGGTCAGAGGAGAATGGCCAGACTGGTTCGAGCTGATAGAAAGGCAACAGTAACTCAAATAATCACTCGTTACAACCAAGGCATGCAGAAGAGCATCTCTGAATACACAACGCGTCTAACCTTGAGGCGGATGGGCTACAGCAGCAGAAGACCAAACCGGGTGCCACTCCTGTCAGCTAAGAACAGGAAATTGAGGCTACAATTCAAACAGGCTCACCAAAATTGGACAATGAAAGATTGGAGAAACGTTGCCTGGTCTGATGAGTCTCGATTTCTGTGCGACATTCAGATGGTCGGGTCAGAATTTGGCGTCAACAACATGAAGGCATGGATCCATCCTGCCTTGTATCAACGGTTCAGGCTGGTGGTGGTGGTGTAATGGTGTGGGGGATATTTTTCTTGGAACACTTTTAGTACCAATTGAGCATCGTGTCAACGCCACAGCCTACCTGAGTATTGTTGCTGACCATGTCCATCCCTTTATGACCACAGTGTACCTATCTTCTGATGGTTACTTCCAGCAGATAATGCCCCATGTCATAAAGCACGAATCATCTCAGACTGGTTTCTTGAACATGACAATGAGTTCACTGTAGTCAAATGGCCTCCACAGTCACCAGATCTCAATCCAATAGAGCACCTTTGGGATGTGGTGGAACGCGAGATTTGCATCGTGGATGTGCAGCTGACAAATCTGCAGCATCTGTGTGATGCTATCATGTCAATATGGACCAGACTCTCAGAGGAATGTTTCCAGTACCTTGTTAAATCTATGCCACGAAGGATTAAGGCAGTTCTGAAGGCAAAAGGGGTCCAACCCAGTACTAGCAATGTGTACCTAATAAAGTGGCCGGTGAGTCTATGTTCTCGTTTTCTAGAAGTGTTATTTAAATTGTGCAAATTTTGTAACTGTCTATACTCTACATGTGTATGTTTCGAGCTGGGTCTCAGCTAAATTACATTATGGTGGCATAATGACAATAAAGAATATTGAATCTTGAAAATAGGATACAGTGATACCAACAACATATTCAGATACAGACAAGATACTAAAATATGACAGTAGAATATTAGACATTATTACAATGCTGCTTTTGACACAGCCAGGATTTGGTTTGTTTTTAAAAAAATGTTAAATCTGCTCACAGACATGACAGCGAGTGAGTTCCAACGTTACTAAGTTTAGTGTCTTGCAAATGTATCCATGCTGCCTCTAACAGGTTCTCTTCTTGGATTGCCTCATATTTAGCTGCATCTATCTTTTAATCAACTCTGGCCAGATTCCCCATCCCCGCTAAGGGAAAATGTCCCCACAGCATGAAGCTACCATCACCATGAAGTGTTCATGGAGATGTGCAATGTTAGTTTTCCTCCACATATTGCGTTTGCACACAGGAAAAGTAAAATTTTGGTTTCATCTGGCCATAGCACCTTCTCCCACATGTTAAATGTCTTACTTTCGTTTTTTGTGGCTGCAAAACTGCAAAGAGAAAATCTTCTGGCTTTCTTTTAATGATGACTTTTTCCACACATATGTGGAATTCACTGCAAAGTTATGTGAAATGCAATCATAGTAATACTTTTCCTGTCAATGGATTGTCCCACCTGAGCTGTAGATCTTATCAGATCCTCCAGAGATACAATGTACCACTTGGAAACTTCTCTGAATAATGCTCTCCATGTCCAGTATCTCAGTTAAGGTTGACTGTCGTGTCTTTACGTGTATGTATCTATTTGTGACATACTCTTGAACAGCGCTCTGTGAACTGTTCATGTTTTGTGATTGTTTGTTTAAAACTCAGTCCTGTCTAGGGGTATAGGTTTACAGGATTTTCAAAAAAAATTTTTAAAAACAATATATCATTTTTCTTCTACTTCTCAGTTATGTATTACTTTGTGTTGGTCTAACACAAAAAAGCCCAATAAAAGACATTGTAGTTGTAACTGAAAAACTGAAACAAGTTAAGGGGGTTGAATCCTTTTGTAAGGCACTATGTAAATAGTCACAATTCCATAAAAATATATTATATATATATATATATATATATATATAAAATGAATAAAATATATTAACTTTTTCTTCTCAACATGTGTCAAATTCAGGCAGACGCATCGAGTTGCAAAAAGACCAATATTATAAATTGAAGAGGAAATGCGGGTTGGTTTATATTTGCAGATGTTTGCCCACCTAAGGATAAATCTCTAACTAATCAAATTCACAATTCTCTTATAAAAGTCACACTCTCGTGCACATATTGTAAAGGATCAGTTGTTTGGTTAACAGAGAGGGTGTCACCAATTAGCCAAAATTGAGAATTAAACCAACAATGGAAGACCACCCAAATAACATACCAGGCTCACATGCTAAACACAAATTTGAATCTTTTTGGGGTATAAGAGGTTTAGAAGCAGATACTTTGCACTGTTGGTGGCACAGAGGGATGAGCTGACATTTTAATGCATTGACAGGCCACAGAGGCTCTATTATTATTCAGTCAGTAACACTGACCAAGCTGCTCGTGAGCAAGGCATCTGGGCACTCCAAGCTTTTGTCATGCATTGCTATCTAGACAGTGTGTATTTGTAGAATCTAGGGTATAGAAAAACGTGTCTGCAGATTAAAAAGCAACAAATATATTAACTTTGCGCATAATGTGCACCACATTAGAGTGTTTATCCTTTAAAGTAGAAAATAATGCTCAAATGCACAATTACATCAAAAGCTGCACTCTGCTTTATTCATTCAGCAGGGTTTCAGTGTCAGCGCAGAGAGGAAGAGGAGCATATCTGAGACCTTAAGCTTCACCATTTGCATAATGTTTGTTTTCATGCAGTGAAATGTTAAGATGCATGATGGTGAAGCATGAGACCTGGGGATTATCATTAGGAAAATCACAAAGATGCATTCAGGGGTATGCTGAGGGACAAAAAAGGGGCTAAGGTGCATCAAACTTTACATTTTAATTAGAGTTGATGAGTTGAAGCATGATGGTAAATTAAAACTGTTCAGAAATTTTCTTTGTTTGCGACAGATTTCTCCATGCTTTCCATAGTTTTATATGTAAGATGGCCATACTGTAAAGGGTGTTAAGAGAGAAGTACAGCAATAAATAGTAAAACCTTTACGGACTGTTCAAAATATTTCAAAAAAGGAAAAGTCAGAAGCTATATTTTTTCTTGTTATTGTTTAACCATGATTATTCATGGTCCAACAATATTAAACTTTATTTTACAAGGTTTTGGATGTGTTTCTAAAATACATGGAATAAATTCAAAGTAAATCTTTTATTTACCACCTTTAAAACCTTTTCTCAACACAACCTCTTAAATAAGGAAATTATTTTAGTGTGTTTATTGTAAAACTTAACTGAATTAAATGTTTGTTTTGAGGAAAATCTATGATTTAAATCTTGCAAATTGCTTTTAATATGCAGGACAAGGACAGGTTTAAATTGTTAATGTTGAGTTAATTTCTTTAGCACTTTTCTAGTCAAACCGACCACTCAAAATGCTTTACGCTAGAGCCATAATTACCCAATTACTATGACAAATGGGCACACATTTATACACCAATACACAGATTGGTAACTTGGGGTTAGGTTCCTTGCCCAATGGCTCATCGACCTGTGGCAGGAGGAAGCTTGAATCAAACTGACAACTTTTAGATTGTAAAACAACTAGTCCGCCCTCAGTCATGTACTTTGACCCTTTTCATTGTACTCGTTCAGCATGTAGGATTTGACTATGACTATAGTTTTGTGTGAAGAAAGAAAGATGATTTATGTTAAATCAACATCTCTATCATCAACAATACAGTATTAGGATCACACAGATCTGGACCTTGTAGGCCACTTAAGCATGCAGATTCTGTGCCTATAAAGCCAAGTCAGGAAGCTTTGTGTACAAAGCTGATACATATGCTTGGTCTTGTGTTAAATGAAAAGTGCCTTATCAAAGCTCAAAGGTTCTCATTCAGTGCCACCTGAGACTTTAAAGCTCATATGCATCCAGATTAGGCTTGACACATTGGCTTGGAATCAGTGTGTCTTAGTTCTCTGTAACCTATTAAGAAATATGTATGTAATATATTTCCTTTACTAAAAATAGGATTCTCTAATGGTGTTGAGTGATGATTTATCCTTTTGGTAAAGATTATTATTGGGTAGCACATTTAGAATAGAAAAAAACTAACAAATTTTTTGTTTTAATTTGTTCATCTTCAAACAGTTTTTGTTTGTGTTGATGGTACCAAATTGTTGAATGTGTTGGCATTTTCTGAATACCGTGCGGCTTGGCAAGGACATTTATTTTTGTGTCATTTAACCTTTTAAGCCCAAGGGTCTATTTACCACAAAAATGCATACTCATACTTTACAAGGCATTTCTCAATTTGTGTAATGCCTAAACTGCCAATCTTGGTATCAACTAACAAAAAGGTTCTGGAGGATGATGTGGATGTAAAGATTTGAGAGTAAATTATTCTGGACCTGCGTCAATGAGGTTTAAATGCCCAAAAAATTATTTCCGCCAAAAGAAAAAAAGATGTTTACGTACAAAACCTCTTACTCTTGCTGTAAAGAAGAAAATATACACAATAAATTGCAACTACAACATCTAAGTAACATCTGTAGCCAGTCCAGTGCACAACAAGCAGTTGAAAAGTTATACATGCTTAGACTGAAACAAATCCAGGCGGACCCCTACTGTGCCATTTTGGCACACTTTGGCACAGTTTGGCACAATTATTGAAATTTTGAATTTAATCTTGAAATTGAAAATGTGGGGTGTTATTATATATTTGTTCAGAAAACTACAGTTTTTCCAAAAAAAGCACCCTGTATTTTCACACTCTAATTCCAAACTATATATACAAACAAACTAAACAGTTCCCTTTGAATCATATCACACTGCGAAACAGTTCTTGGTCATAAGTTGCATTTTGGCTATCTGCGTGCTTTTTTGCATGGCGTTTGAGCTGTGGTCAGTTGATATAAGAATGAAGTAGATACTTTTATAGAGGAGTCTCAGATGAAGATCTGGACATATGACAAGTGTGTGTTAGACTCAGAGTTAGTCAGCTACGAGCTAAAGAGGCCAGGTCCCCTTGTAAGGGGATCCTTGGGCTTAAGAGATTAAACAAAGGTTCAAACTAATGTATATATTTATGTTGCACAGTTTAGTTTAGTAGCAAGCGCTTTCTTTACAGAGCCATGCCGGTAAATCCTATATGTGCAGAAGGGACTGTAAGTTATATTTCCAAAAAAAAAAAGATGCTGGGATAATGTTGTATATATTTGTCAGTCTGTTTTATTCCCAGATTAGCTTTTTTGCTATGTGTGCTTAAACCATCAGAGAGACTTGATAAAAACAAGCAAACATACTCTAACATGCAATCTGTGTTCACTGATAATACATTTTAGAAGTGTTGGAAACACTATCCAGTCATCACCACAATATAGTCTGGTTTTAAACATTGTGCTGCGAGAAGTTTTTGGTGTAGGCTACTGTTATGAGGACTTGACTAATCTAATAGAAGTCCGTTCATTTTTAAAAATAAAATATTTGTTTGATATTTATAATAATATAAAAAAATATTTGTTTTAACAAATGTAATTAACTATTATACATTTGTTTTTATAACAGGAGCCTTCATAATGTGCATTTTTCCATGGCAAATTTGTAAAACCTGTTTTTAAAAACTGTTAAAGAGGGTAAGTGGCAACAATACAGCACTGCTCCAATGGTTTCTTTGGTGCCTTCAATAGATTCGGAAACATTGGTTTTGGCGTCTGATGTTTATATTTCCCACGCATTACTGTTAATTCTGTAAAACTTTAAACTTTAATAGCATGAATAAGATAGATCATTTGCTTTTTTTTTGGTAGATTCTAAAATTCAAATCAGAAACATCATGTCATATATATATGAGGTAATTTTAACAAATAATTTATAGCCAGGATCGTAACAGAGTACGCAGGCTGTCCAAAAACATTAAAATGACGACCAAAGCATGAAACTCTTTGTCTTTCAGCTTGTTTTAATGTTCAGAATGTACCTAACTTTACGGTTGTACCTGAATACAACTCGGAACCCGCATCTACATCCGGGGCACCCAGTAGTTACACATGTAGGTCGGGTCAGCGGTCATAGATTGTTCTGTTGCTGTAGAAGCTCCGGGTCTACTCTGGTGTTTACGTCCCAATTTGGGAGACAACATGGTAAATATAATCCTACTAACTCAACAAGCTGCAATTGTTTGGCTAACAGGATCGTTTTGTGGAGTTTCAGCATATAGCCGTTTAGCTAATGCTAAGTGAGGCTCGCAGGAGGCTGACAGGTGCTGGAGTTTGGGCTAAATTTAGCTAGACAGAGAAATCTGCTGAGTTTCATTCATTCTCCATGGGACTTTCGGCTCACCCGTTGTTTAATTAATTTGTTACAGTTTCACCTCTTATTGCTAGCGGTTTTTAACCGTGGTAAGCTACAAGAAAGTTAGAGTATAATTTGTTTTCTGGACATTTGTTTTTTATATTAATGTCGAGTAACTAAAATTACTGGCCGGCCTCTCATTCGGTTCAATGCACAATCTAATAACGTTTGTGTCTTTTAAGCTAGCGTGGTGACATATGTAGGTGTGTTGGCAAAGGTTTCCAGAGAACTCTTATCTGACGAAGGTGAATAAAAGACTTTTCAAATAATACAGGGTTTAAATGATTCTGTTATAATTTATGTCCCTCAATTTACATTTAAAACCATTATAGCCGTCACCTAAATATCCCTCAAAGAATGCTCTACCTTTGTCAGGGGTTAAAATAAAGCTTTACCTTTTTATAGTACCATTTATTTAGCTTAAAGGTGACATTTGTAGGCTATTTTTACCATTAAAAATGGCTACAATCATTTTTTTTTTTTACATAAGATGGCGTCTTCTTGAATTCTTTTTTCTTTTTTTTAAATCAAGAATTACAGTTAAATTTTGAATTTAAGCTATTATTTCTGATTTTTGATAGACAAACTTTATGTGGGCTCTGAAACAGCAAGCACTGCAGGCCTTACCTGCCTCAGCTCAGTTACGTTTCACGTAGAGCCAGGTTGGTTTGGATAGCCCTTTTTTCCGTGGTAAATGAAATCATCATTTGAAAATCACATTTTGTGTTTACTCAGGTTCTATTTTTATCTCATATGAAAGTAGTTCAACAATCTGAAAAATGTGACTAACTTTTTTAGGCTACCAAAAACATTTTATTACACTTTAGGTAATTGAAAACATGAACTAGCAGGCTGCTCAATATAAGTTATACACTTCTTTAGGTAAATGAAACACAATTTTGTGGGTCCAAAGGTTTCACATAGTCACCGACAAAAATGGGGGTGAAAACTAAACAGACAAATAACATTCTGTCGATTGTTATCAGTGTGTTTAGAACCGATTTTGAAGGGATAAAACAGCCAATGGTGTAAAAACAAATTGAGCTATTAGACCAAAAACAGCAGCTGCAGACTAACTGATAGTAACACACCTAGTAACTAGATAGTTACTAAAGCTGTTACAATGTACTTAATTCCTTTAATAGGCATTGATGGGGATCCAGCTGGTGGTCAGCCTGCTGGCTGCCAGCATCATGCAGAGGATGGCTCCTCACTACTCCTTTGCACGCTGGCTCCTCTGCAGCGGCAGGTAATGTTACACTCCAGGATCAGTTTGTTATGCACGTAATGTACGCTGTACTGTTAACACATGTTCCTCCCAGTTTGTTCCGATTCAAACACCCCTCAGAGGGAGAGTTGTGCGTGTTGGCAGGAAAACAGATGCCTAAACAAAACAGAAGAGACAGGTGAGTGATTTTTTGCTGCTTAAGCAGTTCACCTCTCTACCATGTTCTGAAATAAAAACGGCTTACCTTTACCTGAATACTCATGAGTTGTTTGTTGGCGTCTACCAATATATCATGTTTACTTTACAACCATATTGGTTGTATTTGGTTTTCTAAGAAGTCTACAACAAAATTTAAATCTATATTTGCCCTTTTTTATTTTTATTATCTAAGGAGACAGAATGGAGAGAACAAGCCTCTCACAGTGCCTAAAGACATCGACCTTCACCTGGAGAAAGCTCCGGTCAACGTGATGGACGCTCTTGGTAAAACAAACCCTCCTTAATATACATCACAGTGATGCATTGTCAGTATTAACACTTTATGTACTCTTTGAAATGCACCTATTTAACAATATAACTAGAACTTTTTGTTTTATTACTTCTGTTTCCAGTGCTGCGGTTTTTCCTGGAGTACCAGTGGCTTGTAGATTTTGCTGTCTATGCAATGGGTGTCTTCCTCTTCACTGAGTGTTATTACAGTGTGGTAGATGCCAGTAAAGAGGTCAATATCGGAGCCATCTGGTGTGTCCTAACAGTTCTCTTTGGGCTGTATCCTTCTGCTCTAACATAATGTTCTGCAACATGAAAGACAAGTATGACAAAACTTTCTGATTTTGCTCTAAAGCTGCAGTGGCTTTTTACCTACTTTAGTAGCAGAGACAACAAATGCTCTGGTCACATTTGCAACATTGGAATTATTTATATTTTAGAATATGAGACAAAGCCAAGAAGATGTTTCTATTATCCACGCGTCTTTCAGTTCATCAGTTGTTAATCCATATTCCATCCATCCTCTATATCTATCAGTTATTGATCTATTTCTCCCTCCTCCCATCTCTCTTCAGTCTTTTTTTTTCTGCTTTCATATTTAAGCCCACATTTAAGATTATTGAAAATATCTGCAGGAAATTTATAATTTTGCTTAAAAATGACTGGGAACTTTGGGAACAGTTTGATTATGGAAATTTAAAATAACAAATGTGTAAATTTTATTATGGTTATGAGGTCAAGTCGTTGTCCTTTCTTGCTTTTTCGGGGGATATATAAAATATATTATTTGACAGTAGGTAGACAGGGAAGAGGCCTGAGAGAGGGGGTGACGTTCGTCAAAGGTCGCTGGGTCCGGGATTTGACCCGGGACGGCTGCCTCGAGGACTGTAGCCTCTGCATATGGTCGCGAGCCTAACCCCTACACCACCAGCGCCGCGCCTTTTGGGGGGATTTTTTATTAGGCTTTCAGTCTCCTACTGGTTGCTGCTCTTTAACCCATAATCTTCAGAAAGGCCCTCCACACTCTGATGAGTCATTATTTCCGCTCTGAGGAGGGTGGCGAGCGCTCTGTGTGCCTCGCCTTTGGTTTCCTGTCTCTGCTTGTGGCGATGCTGGTGCTGGTGGTCAGAGAGGACTACCTGGAGTTTGGCCTTGAGTCCGGCTTCTCCAACCTGTTTGACAACTTGGAAACATTTGCTAAACAGCAGGGCTATGCTGACTGGTCGTAAGTATCTGTCCACTCAAAGACACAGACTTAGCAAAGTGTACAGGTGGACTGGCTTAACTACATGCAGCCATGCTGAAATACTTTGTGTCACTTGGCTGTTTTGACAACAGAATCCCGGTCACTAAGCTGACTGTGAAGTTTGGCCTGGCTGCTGTCTGTGCTTACATTGGCTCCCTCCTGGCCTTCCCTGGACTCAGGCTGGCTCAGACTCATCTAGATGCTGTACAGATGAACTCTGACCGCCCACTCATCCAGTAAGAACAGCAAGAAAACATTTACCCTCAGTCTTTTCACAACACATTTATCGTCATGTTTGGATCTCTGTGATCCCTCTGATGTTGCTCTACAGGATCCTGCTGCACATGAGTTTCTTATCTCCTGTCGTCGTGTTGGTTCTGTGGATAAAACCCATTGCTAGAGACTTTTTGGCCAACGCACCAATGGGAAAGACTTCTGTCACAATGTGAGTGAATGGATGTAATAACTTTTTTTTGAATCCACTACTATTTAACCTCAGTATGAAATAAAAAACATTTTAAAGTAAAGCTGGAGAGTTGTCAGCAGGTTAGAATCTTAAAGTCTCCCTTTTGCAGAGTGAGCAGTGCAACATTTGACAGCATGCGTCTGTGGATCATCGTGGCGCTGTGTGTGCTACGGCTAGGACTAACCCGGTACCACCTGCAGGCCTACCTCAATCTGGCCCAGAAGTGGGTGGAGCAGATGAAGAAGGAGGCGGGTCGTATTGCTGCCATTGATATTCAGAGGAAGGTAAGACACCTTTGCATCTTGCTTTTGCTTTCTTTTTTTTACAGGCTGAATTGTGAAAAGATAACTTTGCACATTAGAATAAGAAAGTGCTTTAAAGTTTGAAAAGCTGTTACTTGTGCTTCCCTTGTCATCAGCGAAACCGTCAAACTTATTGTGCTTTATTTCAGGTCACACGTGTGTTTTGCTACCTAACAGTTGTTACACTTCAATATTTGGTTCCTATTCTGCTCATCCTCTTCTCCACTTTGGCACTCAAGATGCTCGGTAAGTAATACACTGCAACTGAAAAATGCATTTCATGCATATCTGAAGTGTAACAGTCATGACTGTGGATTTGTTTGGCCTAATATTAGTGTTAAAATAAGACTGCCATCAAAAGTGCAAAAACGCTTTTTTGGCAGACATTTCTATAGATCCTGTTCAGTTATATTTTACAACCCTGAAACACTAAACCGCAGTTAGCTAAAATAATTCCAGCCCCATCAATGTTTTTCACACGGGTAACAGAAACCTTTTAGTCTGGTTGTTGAATATTAGGAAACCAGCCCTTAATGTGTTCTTGTGACAGTGGACCCTAACATGCTATGACTTTTGACTTTATTTTTTGCAGGGAACTTCTCTTGGTGTGTTGATGATGTGGAGACCCCAGGGGTGACGCCAGCGTTGGTGCTCCCCACAGCAGCACCTGTGCGGTCTGGTGGTCTCGATGAGGACGAAGAAGGGATGGAAGACATGGAGGAGGACATCCAGGCCACCGTAGCACGTCTTTCAGAGATGTTCGCTGCGCTGTGGTCTGTCCTCACTCCTCTTTTTCTCCGTGGTCTTTTCGCCTTCCTCACTTGGTGGGTGGCTGCCTGCCAAGTGATCAGCTCCCTGTTTGGCATCTACTTCCATCAGTACCTGATGCATAACTGAGAAAACCGGAGCACTGGATGCCTGTACATGAAAATCACTTAAAAGCTCTCCATGTATGAGATGCTGCTGGAAAGGATGCCCGCAGACAGAAAGGGCGACATGTGATAAAAACGTATAACTACACACAGACTGAGCCTTGCTTTGCCTACAAGACGTAAGAATTGTTGAACACTTTGGCTGTATTGGCCAGCAGGCTTCTGGCAGCAAATATACTGAAACACCAGGGCTTGTATCACAAGCAAGTGGAGCTTTTATCATTTTATATGGCTTCACTTGGTCGTACTATGGGAGCAGCATATTTAGCAAAGTAAGAATCACTTGCTGAGGTTAGATCATCTGTGCTTTAAAAGTGCAGAAATGGGTTAATTTCCTGGAATCAAAACCAGTTCAGATCTAATTTAACTGTAGAATCTTAAATGTATCCCAACCTATTTCTGATTCTGACTCTAGATCAGGGGTAAAGCAACCTTTTTATAATCCAAATAGCCATGTTTGCCTTCATTCCTACTAAATATAAATTTGTCTATCTCCAAAAAACTTACTGGACCCCTTAGTAAAAGGCTAACTTAACTTTTATAAATATGTTATGTAGAATTTGTGTTATTTGTGTAATGAAGGTTTCAACTTTAAGTTGTTTTTTAATGTTTTCAAGCAAAGTACAACTTTCAACTTTTCCAGAGGGAAAAGAGCTTTTATGACTAGAACAAGATAAATTGAGGTAGTTGCATATTTATGATGAACAGGATGAAAAATGGGTCAATTAAAAGGTTAAAAGCAATTAAGGTAAAGCACATAGTTTTCAGCTAAATTGCAATAAATGACTGAGAAAAAGCAAACAAAACTTTGGTATAGTTGGTCTTATTCTGCTGTGAAAATCCTTTGCAGATGTGTTATATAAAAACGTTTCTGTCGCCTTTATATTTAAAACCATTGCTTAATTCCCTGTGATTTTTGGTCAGGAGCCACAAACAGTTGTACAGCCACAAGTTGGAGACCTCTGCTTCAGGGTTATTTTTTAATTGGTTATTTATATTTGCAGTTAATTTGTAAAATTAAAGTTTCTTTTTGAACCACTCATTGTGCGTTAAGAGGATAAAAACTGTACTCAGCAGATTTGACCATAACGGATGGGATGCATCACTTTGCCTGAGCTACCGGTTTCAGTTGTCTGTCATGGGCTTATGATTTTGAAAAGCGTGTTTATCTTTACTTGTTTTAGTGCAGAATATGAAACAGTTGTAACTATTAGAAAATGTAAACTTTTATTCTTTATCCAAACGTTGGGAACGGAGGCAATGTCACACCGTATGAGAGGAAGCCGTTGCTGCGAAGCTTGGTTTTACTGTTATTTTACAACAAAAACAAAATGATCACAGAACTAATATTTCTGTTACTAAAACATCTTTGTCCATGTGTATATTCTCTAGATAATGTAGATTCTTTCCTTAAAATGAGATGTCTGAAAGTCTGCCAATCCAAATCCAGCGAGGTCCTTAACACACAGAGTTAAAAAGTTTAGAAGTATGAATTAGAGCAACTCTTTGATCAGGAGCTACTAGTTCATGCTGACAGCACTTCTCAGTATAGATGTGGTCAATGAGTTTGGAAGATTCAGACTTAGCTATACAGTTTTAGTCTGAAAAAGCAGTTCATTCTCTGATTGCAAAAAGACTGGTTGTATCAGTCATTGGTCAAAGCCAGTCAAGTTGAAAATTACAACTTGCATTAATATTCTTCCAACTTTGAGCCATCAGTTGCTTTTAGCATGGTAATTACAATCACTTCGGTCTTTCATTATCTCTTTTTATCATGTCTTTATTAGGGGTGGACCAATAGATGTTACGATTTTCTTAATTTTGGGTTATCGGCCGATACTTTCATGTAAAACTGATGTTATTCACCGATCTTATCTACCTCCGCAAAGGTCTGAAAATCACCCTCTGTCCCCTTTTGCTCTGCCGTGAGAGAGGGCTGACTGACAGACCCGCCCATCAGGTCACATCTGCACGTGCACCATTCACAACTGTTGACAACATAAGATTAGAGGATTGAATGTGTATTGTGACACCTGACAGTGTCAGTAATGACGAAAATCGGAATCGGCAGGTCAGACTTTTCAAAGATCTGTGATCGGCCAAAAAACTGCAATCGGTGCACCCCTAGTTTTTATGTATCGTGGTATTTTGTTGTTGTACCTGCTTTAAGTACCTTGTCAGATTGCAGTCTTTATTCTCTGCTGTTGCTGCTCTAAATCACCTGAAAACTTTTTTTCCTTATTTAAAAACAAACAGAATTATAGAGCATGTGCTCTTGTGATTTTCAGCTACTAAATGTCTGCTATCATCATAATGGTGGAATCAAGCTGCTAAGTTGCTATTACACTTTGTTGTACACCTACATTCTAAGAGCATATTCTGCAGCTTGTGTTATTCTTCTGTATCAGTGTTATTTGAACAGACTACTGTTTAATGCTGCATTTAAAATATTTAATGGTACCAGTGCAGGTTATTGTACTTCCTCCCTGAGTTGGAGGATGATATATTTTGTGTAAGGGACTCTGTTTCCCTTAAAGAACCGATTTCAGAGTGCTAAACGATTTTTTTTTCTTAGTTTTTTGTTCAGGGGTTCAGACACAAACGAACCAGTAGTTGACGGTGTGGGTTGGTGTCTGAAAGTCGAACACTGAAGAGTTACTTTGTTGTTACCTAAGTGCCTGGGAGCTCAGGGTTTTTTAGTTTCTTTAAAACCCTCCTCCATCCGTTTGTTTGTGAGCTTCAACAAATTTCTGTTTTTTTATTAATATTCACATAAAGCAGAGATGATATTTTATCAACACTAGATGCTAAAGCATTTTAGGCTTCAGATCAGTTACTTCTTATTTATCTTGCAGAAATTAGGCAGATTCTAACATTTTGATCTGTTTTGAGGTTGGTCTTTAATTTGATCATTTTCTTCCAGAAATTGTGATTGTGATTGTTTATCTTAAGATGACATTTTCTGAATGCATGGTGTGCTGTATCTTAAGTTTTTGTGTGTGCAGCCTAATTAAAGAAAACCTCCTGGTTTTGTGTTTCAGACATTCTCACTTTGTTCTGCCCTCTATCTTTAGGAGATTTCATTGATACATTTCTTTTTAAAAACTAGTGCTCCATTGGACAAAGGGGATCATGCATGACAAAGGAGTGTCTAGTTGCTGTGAATGGTCCTGATCTCTGACCCCAGGCCTCCAGAGAGGATTGTACTCTAACCAGTGGTGCTGACTGAACTTGATGCCCCTGAAATAGTCTGGGAACATCAAGTTTGCTGCCACCTAACTAAGGTGTGGTAAAAATATTCCCCGTTAGAAGTTCAGTGCCTTAGAAAAGATTTCATACCCCTCGACTTCTTTCACATTTTGAGATGTATTTTTAATAGTATTTTAGCTGATAGAACAAACTGAGGTCAAACATAAAAGTGGAGTATATGTAAAGTGGAAGCATAAGTGGTTTTCAGGTTTTTTTGTGTTTACACATAAAAATCTAAACATTGTGACATGCGTTTACATTCAGTGTTGTGTTTCATGGTGGAGGTGATGCGTTCAGGGTGATGCGGAGTCATCGCTTTCTGCCACTCATACCCTGTTCAGGTCTGGCAATGGCATTCATCCTGAAAGATCTGTTTTCTTAAAACTTTCTTGTTTTGTTTTCTGGTCATTTTGTTTGATTTCCGTGCTGCACTGAAAATAGCAAAGAAGTCAGAGAACGTTCGTGTCCAGCCAAATGAACTGAAAGATGGTTCAATCTCATCACATGTGTCTGTGCCGGAGGCCTCGAGTCACTTCAGATTGCTCTGTGAACTACAGCTCACCAGCCGCCGCTGGCTGTGGTTGCTATAGTGATTTTCTGTGTATGAGAGGACCCAGACATGCCCTACCGACTGGGCTGAGGCTGTTCTCAGGGGAGGAGACCAGACATGACCCTGGTGAGTCTCTTTTCATTTTTGGAGGGAAGACAACAGTGTTAGTCCATGCTGGTGTCAGCTACTTCACGTTCCCCGTTTGGCTGAGAGTAGGAAGGCGAATTCTCCGTCGGTGGGGTTTCCACTCAGAATCACAGCGAGACAACCAGCTGTGGAAATTAACCTTTTTTTACTGAACCATTTTTGTATTTTCTTTTCCAAACCAGACATACAGCTCTCTGGGCTTTTAGGCAACCAATTCTCACTTTCCTCTTTTTGATGGTTGTGTGGTGAGCAGCATGACAGGGCCCTGACATGATAATGTTGGAGTGTGTTTGCATATGGGTTCAAAAGATAGAAAGTAGCTGAAAATGGAGGGAAAAAAAGGAAACAAAAAGAGGCAGTAAAGGTAATTTTATCAGGCTTCAGACAAAGAAAACAGGCAACAGAGTCACATTTCACCTTCAAAGACAAGTATTTTACTAAATGCTATGTGTTAAAAACAATGATAAAAAGAAACCAGGATAAATTACAAATTAGAACTTCTTTATTTAAAAGGATTCACAACAAATGTCAAATCTGTCTCTGTTCTGCTACAGAGGAACTCAACAAATATTTGAGAAAAAGAATCTATAGGAAAATTGAAAACCAATACTAAATAAAACATTTATAAGTGCATAAAAAAAAAAGCAAAGCTAACCAGAGCAGAAGTTGGATGTCCGCACCTCCTTTCACTGACTTACTAAATCTTCAGTCTGTCATGATGTGTTTTGTGTTAAATTGGAGGTCCTTAGATAACCAATTAGCAATAAAAAAAAAGCTTACAGCATACAGGCTGTCTCTTCTCCGCCCTCCTCAGTCTTATTCAGTGCAATAGTGTAACATAAGATCACCACCTGGAGGACAACATGTGGAAATGACCTGAATTTATTCTCTGTCAATCACCAGCAGAGTTTGTATTACACAGCAATAAACCAGATTAGAACAGCAGAAATGCAAAGTGTTATTAAGCAGATTCTCGCATATTTGTGAGCAGCATAAGCATTAATATTTACAACATGAAGGCCTGGAGAAAGTGTGAGAGATGGCAGAAATGTTACTGAAGTCTTATTTGACTTCCTTTAACTACCTTTATTCCCTCTGGGGAAAAAAATGGATGTTAAGAAATAGTCAGTCAGTCATTTTCTACCGCTTATTCCATAGTGGGTCGCGGGGGAGCTGGTGCCTATCTCCAGCAGTCTATGGGCGAGAGGCAGGGTACACCCTGGACAGATCGCCAGTCCATCACAGGGCAACACACAAACAACCATACACACACTCATTCATACACGTAAGGTCAATTTAGAGTGACCAATTAACCTAACAGGCATGTCTTTGGACTGTGGGAGGAAGCCGGAGTACCCGGTGAGAACCCACGCATGCACGGGGAGAACATGCAAACTCCATGCAGAAAGACCCCAGGCTGGGAATTGGACCCAGGACCTTCTTGCTGCAAGGCAACAGTGCTACCAACTGCGCCACCATGCAGCCCAATAATAATAAATAATTGTTTTAAAATTAATCTCTATTGCCACACTTTTTAGACCCCCTAACAATTCCTGTAAAAATGTCACTGAAGTACTTTGTAATTTATGCTTTACTAGACAGGGGTCAGACCCATGTATCTCCTGTCACCACACACAGTAAACAGGAGGACAAGGTAGGTAAAAAGAAAAATCTCCAAAGCAAAAAGTGGCATTTTGCAGGTCACCAAGTAACTATAACAACCACTAAATATTAAATGCTATCTACATGCAAATTGATTTTTTGGGAGGCATGTCAGGAAAAAGCTGTTTCTATCGTTGGGACTTAAACTGGAACTGTTTGGTTTGGTTTGAGGAGACTACTTAGATTCAGTTTATGGCAACAAACACTCCAAGTGGGCTGTGTGTAAAACAAAGGAAGAATGTTTCGAAAATTACCTCATGTCCGTTACTGTCTTTCAACAGTTTACATCTATGATTTAGGAGCACAATCTACTTTTTTGTAAATTACTGCTTTAACATACAAACTAAATCTACTGCATTGCATTACACTGTTTCTTGAACAAGACATTTATACTTCAGGATCAACACTTATTTTTCCAATCATGCCTCTTGTTTGCAGTTGCAAAAGAATTTTCTTTTCTTTTCTAATTCTTTTTTTAGCAGCCTGATTTGGCTTGTAAAAAATTAAAAAACACATATCACATTTTTGTAAAAGATTTGGCTGGTAAAGCCTTGTTTTTCTTTAAAGTTGAGCAAATATATGTGGCTAAAATAAGCTTTAAGATTGGAAAGAAATAGAGCTTGGCATTGTAAATACAGAGGATTAAGTCATTTCCTAATAAAAAACAATCCCATCTCAATGTTTATTCCTAACTTTTATATATTTTTTCTTAGGATTAGTTCTGAATTAGATGGTGTTTTGTTTTAAAAGCCAAACATATTTGCAGAGAGCTTTAAATATCCGTGGAAACTCAGCTGGTCTTTCTGTTCCGCTCTATTTATTTTCGAAAGCTGCAAAACAAAACAAAACAAAACAAAAAAACATAATTAAACTGTATTTTGTTTCAACACAGAGACATCTAAACAAAAAAAAGTATTTACGCATCTATCTCCTCATGGGATCAAGCATGTGACTGAAGGGAGGATTTCTTTTCTGGAGAGCCCAGCTCTGCGAGAGGAGACAAAGAGGGGCATCCCTCATCGAGATGTTCAAGGAATCATCTCGACCCCATCTGGTTTTGTTTGGCAGCGGTTGAACGGGAGGTGGTGGCAGGTTGCAGCAGATGGCTATCTTTGCCAGCCTCCGCTCATCTCCAGCTGCCTGAGAGGCTGTCCTCTCTCCTCTCCACCTTGTGGGTAGTCAGCTTTGGGAAGCTCCTTTGTTCTACTGGCGGGGCAGGCATCTGGAGGAGTATGGCAAGGTAAATCAGGGTTGCTTGCTGGAGAATGCTGGCTGAGGTGGTGCAGATGAGGAGAGGATGGAGAGCACATGTGGTCAGGTGAGCTTCGCTCTGATTTGATGCTGAGGTTCAAGGAGGGCAGATGTGGAGAGTTTGAGGAGCAAGACTGAGATGGGAAGGCACACCCCCCACTGGTCATCCTGGATACAACAAGCAAAAATATTAGTTTATAGACATATATGGTGTAAGGGCCATCATCCTGCATAATCATAGTTTTATATTGTTGTAGGAATTTATTGTTCTCATACTGATTCAAAGTTAAGTATCCAGTGTCTTGCTGAAGTATTCCTACGCCCTGTCCTTTATTATGATTAAACAAACTTCAATTTATTTTATTAGGGTTTTTATGTTATACACAAGCTCAAAATATCTAATTAGGGTAAGGTCAAAGAAAAAGGACTAAGATTTTATTAATAGAAATTACAAATATGTCTTTTAAAGAAGAGTGGCTAGAAGGAAACCATTTTTAAAAAGAAAGCTGTATGTAAACTTTATCTGAAAGTCACACAAAACTCCTATCAACTAACTGTTAATTTGATACCAGTGTAAATGCTTTTCTTTTATTTGTTAGCATATTTTGGACAATTCATGTGTTTTTATCTTGTCAGATTTAGGCAATAATATTAGCTGGTGAAGTTACTCCATTCTGGACAACAAAAACACACCAAATGGCTTCTGACTAACAATGTATAATTTAAGCAGAGCTCACATTGATTTTGATTGTACGTTAATCATAGAGAAGTCTGACAACCACTGTAAGCTGTTATGTCACCTAATGGATAAAAACATTGTTTCCTCTTTTCCATCACAAGACTCAGTCTTTTAATGTTGAATGTATCTGTCTTCAAATATGTCTCTGTTAAAAAAGTTAAAGTACTGCGCCAATATTTTTGTTGTTTAATAGTAAATGTACATTAACTTATACAGTTGGATCTCTTAAGAGAGTGATTCACATCACTGTGAGAAAGGTGCTGTTTGTCTCATGCAAAAGTTGACGCATGTTTTACCCTAATTTCCTAAAACATAGTCAAACAAAAAAAAAGGAGTATTTGAACAATAAATGGTTTAAAATGAATCTTTTGCATTTACAGCACCTGCTTTACGACTTACCCTGAGCTTATATGAGGCCCCTGGGACTCATGGTGCCAGGGATTCACCGTTCCTCGCTGTAAACTAACAGAGTGAAAGAAACCAGGTTGGCTGTACTCTGAAACAAAGAAACAAACAAGAAAGTTAAGAAAATTATTTTAAAACATGAAAAACTCAGATGGATATAACAAAACAACTACAATGTCTAAAATGTGTCTAAAATATATACCAGCTATCTTACTGAAAATAAGAATTTTTTTTTACTTGTGTGCCAAGCTTGAAAAACTGTACAATAAACCGAGTTCATCATTTTTGAATGAACAAATCTGGGTTTTCCTCAAGTATTATTTACCCTCTACACCAGGGGTGTCAAACTCCAGTCATCAAGGTGCAGCGTAGTGCAACTTTTAGTAGTATCTCCTTTAATATGCATTAATAAAGAAATTAGCACATTAGCAGAGGTCAACTGTATGTCGAGAAGATTATGTGGTAATTCAATTCAGGTGTGCAGTTCCAGGACATCTAAAAGCAACAAGACACCAGTTTTCAAGACCTCACTTGCAAAATTCACAATGATGCTTTAATGATACTTCATGTCAGCTGCTGTTCTTGGTTTTCTCCAGACAGCTACTGGCATAGGAGTAAGCGCTGTCTAGAGAATGGCTGAAACATCGGCCATAAATTTTTACACCGTTAAAATCAAAGCTCTAAATACAAGAAGCAGAATAATAACTTTTTCTGCAGGTTTTGTCTGCATTAATTGACTTGAACTGCATCCAAATGCGTTAAAAGCTGAAATATTTAAAGAGTCATATCAAAACCCAGTAAACATGCTAGCATTTGCCTAACACTTCAACAAACTGCAGCACATAAAAAAGTAAGCGAGACTTGAGTTTGTTAAGGACTGTGGCTGTATGTGTCAAGTTAGATATAAATTTAGAAACATCAGGCTGTCCTGCAGGAGCCGCTGTTAGAACAAAATGTCTGTCAGAAAAATGGATACTGCAACTTCCAGAATGTCTATGGCAAGTAATCACAATACTGATGAAAGATAGCATGTGATTTTAACGCACTTTAAAGCTGCTGAGACTTCTAGCAGATATATGGCACTGACTTTAATTATCGGTATTGCCAAATGCCTATTCTTAACGAACTCAGATCAATATTGGGGACAAAAAATCCAGATCAGGAACAACCATTTTCTACACAACCATGGTGTAAAAATTTAATTTTACCCTTAGCAAGCGAAAAGATAGTGCAGATTGAAAAGTGGCCGTGCTGCTCCTGGGTAGGTCTATGGTGGGTTCAGGGTTCCTGGGGCATGTCACCCACAGGCTGGGTTCCTGGCTTGGCCTGGGGGGCTTGAGTCCTGGTGGGTCGCCGGGGTTTTTGGGCAGCTGCGTGCGCTGGTTTCTGGCCCTGGCCCGGGGGCGTTCAATGCATTCATAGGCTTAGGTGCATCCTAAACTGGTGTAGAGGTACTATCTCACTGCAGGTGCTCTCCTTTAAATGTGTGTGCTATTTCCTCCCCGCCACACTCCCTGCCGGAGGCTTGTGTTTTTGCCCGCTTGTGTATTGGTGGTTCTTGATGTCCAAGTCTGGGTGCTTTGGTGTGTGCCGGCTCACTCCCGGTGGCTGCTCCCTGGGGCTTCTGCACTGTGGATGCTGGGTAGTTCCCTTGGAGCTCTCCCCTGCTCTTCTCTCGGGGGGTTGCAGTAGTCCCGGCAGTGGTCATACCAGGGTTCCTGTGCTCTGGGCAGCCTTTGGATGTCTGTGGCTCAGATCTCCTCCGTGTCTGTCTCGGGTCCAGGGGGGCAGGTCTGTGTCTCCTCACACTCGCTATTGTATATTTTTTATGGAGAAATCTTGTATACACAAGCGCACTCACACTCAGACCCACAGGTGTTTAGATTCAGGTGTTAACGGATACAAAGATGTTCTATATTGAGCTGCAGTTACCACTAAATACATCTTGCATTCATTACTACTGTGCACTTTTCGGTTGTTATATATGTTTCTGAAGGTGTAGAAGTCTTGTAGGGTGCTATCTTGTATTATTTTTACCCTTATTTCTCTCCTCTGTTCTTTTCTCCTTTCCTCCCCTTTTCTGTTTTGCACCACTTCTCTCTCTTTCTTGCTTTTTTTTCCCTTTTCATTTCAGTCTGTCCATTGCAATTAAAATAATCCAAAAGCAGTTTCTAATAAAGTTTTTTTTTTTTAGCAATATCAGGCGTTGCATTATAGCAAGCATTAGCTTCTCCACTCAGACAACAATTCTGATATATATATATATATATTGCAATAATCTACCACAGTGTCAAAGCTCTGCTTTAAAATTGCAAAAAAATTGCAATAAAATAAAAATATATATCTTAAATTTACAAAAGAACTAATCAAGCCATAATATATTTTCTCTACTTAGAAGTCCAGGGTTTTATTTTAAGCATCTTTTGCAAATTCCTAATTTGTTAAAATGTTTTCTAATAATGCAGTACTTTTTGCCGCAATCTGTCTAATTAGGTTTTGTTGTTCTCCAGTTTCTTAAGGATACCACAACCAGTCTCTCTGCTCTGACTGGTCAGCTCATGGGGTAAAAGTCTGGGGAAAGAGGTTGATTCTCTATTCATATGTGGAGAATTATGCAGCAGCAGGCACTGTTTTTGGGCCCCCACCAATCCCAGGTCTTTTCTTAGTTTGTAAATTGTTTACTTTAATTCCCTAATCCCTAAACCAACCAACCTCAACCATGACTCCTAACCTTAAACCATACTCCTGACTCCTTACCCCAACACTAATCACAAACTCCATAAATCAAAATCAAATTATTTATATCCCATATTGCTTATTAGCCTACACGCAGTTTTTCTCTGTGCATGCCCTAACCATAAGTGACATCATTTATGAACGGGAAAGGGTTTCAGACTGTGGGACCTCAGAGATGTGTTTGGTCTGACAGTGGTGTCGAGAGACTGCTGTTATATACTATTCATTGTTTGTGGGATGCAAGGTAAGCCTTTACCCTCATTCTCATATTTCATTGGAATGAAAACAAGCTGGAGAAGAAAAGCTCAAATGAGGCAGCTTATTATACATTGTTTGTCTTGTGACTGTTAATAAAATGCTATTTATGGTTTAAGTTAAAGATCGTATAATAGCTGGTGTGACGTTTGATTTTATTATCTCCCTTGCGGCTCATTCAACTATTCCTGATTATTCAATTTAAGTAACTTGCCAAATGCTTTTTGAAAGCTGCATTTGACGAATGGAGAAGCTGGAGGCAAGAGTCTGCGAGCAGGTTTCATTGCAGTGGTTAAAATAATTACAGAGACATGACAAAACCAAGAACAAATAGAACAGGGAATTTGAAACTACCAACAGATTCAAGATTCATCTTAACAACGGATGTACTTTTCAGTGCAATGGAGGTGTCACTTTCTTATCAGCGTCACCTGCCTTTTTTGGTCTTGTGAAGAATGCAGCAGGTCAACTCCACCTCAAGCAGAAGCATTTACATTTATGGTCTTGTTTTGATGTGACAATGTGCCCACACTACAAACAACCTTTTCATTTAGATCTTGCTTTACTATGGGTTAATAGACTCCATCTGAATATAATTTCCTTTCAGTTCTAAGAAGGCCTCACAGGTTTGTTAGGCCAAAAAACATAAACTGACAACCCTGCCAATGACAACATTAAAAAGCCAAGAGGCCTATTCAAACTCTGGAAGAGCTACAGACATCCACAGCTCAGGTGGGATAACACTCCACATCACCAAGAATAACACTATGCCTACATTAACACATGGTGTTGGCAGCATCATGCTGTGGGGAGGTGTTTTTTGAGCACGGATATGGAAGTTAGACAGAGTTGTTGGGAAGATGGATGGAGATAAATACAGGGCAATCCGGAAGAAAATCCGTTAGACTGTAAAAGACTTGAAACTGGGATCAAGTCTTCCAGCTGGACAACAACCCGAGGAATAGAGCTACCGAGGAATGGTTTAGATCACAGCATAACACCAGTCAAGGTCATGGTTTAATTCCAACTAAAAACCTGCCAGTTTTACTGAGTTTGAGATATTTTGCAGAAGAGAATAGGTAGGAAATTCAATCTCTAGATTCATACCTGGTAGAGTCATAACCCAGACTTGCTGTTGTAATTGCAGCGAAAGGTATTTCAACAAAGTATTGACTCAGCGGCTAGAATACAAAGGCATACTACTTCACAATTATGCACAGATTTTTGTTAAGAACATACAATCTCTAAAAAAATCATTGCAATGTAAAAAAAAAAAAATTAGGAAAGAAAAAGTTCAAAGGGTATGAAAACTTCTTCAAAGCATTGTGTATACTGTATTACATGTTTTCTTTGCTGAGAAAAAATAAATCGAAACAGATTTACCAGAAGCTCCAGCAGAGGGAATGCCGTAGCCCCCCAAACTGTGACTCAGGAGCCCCGCTTTACCCATCGCCACCATAGAACTGCCGCTGCTCAGGCCCTGGTATAACAGACTCCTCTGAGGATCACGAGAAACACAAAATATGCAGTGACGTTACTCTTTGAAAATCTTGTGACCGTTATTATAGGAAGAAGTGATGGTATGTTAAAAAGCAAACTGTTAAATTATGTTACAACAGATAAAAAATGAATGTATTGGCTTATAAGCTCAGCTACTGGCTGATTGTTTCATTTCGATCACAACGCAGCTGGCACTCACAGCAGAGTTGTGGTTTGCTCTTGTGGTTCCCATGGCCTGATTAGTAGCCTCTGCTCGCAGGTTTTCGCTGCCCAGGTTCATAGGAGGAGGGCTTTTCATGTCCAGAGCTCGGTTCAGGTTGCCATGGGAGAACATGGAGTAGCCAATGCCTAACCAGAGGAAGAGACAAGAAGGGTGTGAATGGAGCCCAGAGCTTATGTCATTCATTGACATAAGCTTTCGGCTTAACAAAAATTAACTTCTTGATCCAAGTAAAAACCGGGATAAGCTTTTTACAACTTGACAGAATCTGTTTTGAATTATTTAGAACCAAAATCATTCAGAAACACTATGAACAAGCAGGTGATCAGCAGCTAATAATGTGGTGATGAAGGTTGTGAAAGAGGCCTACATGAAAGGCAGGTGTGATGAATACTGTGTAGAAACCACAAAACTGGTTATAGCTGCTGTTACACTGGTAGAGGGCCAGTTTCACAAAACAGGCTCACTGCATGTGTGGATCAGTGTATACACCACACACACTAACTCATACGCACACTTCCTGTGAGTTCACAGCCAGCTGCACAGAGGGCTGACAGAATACACATGAAATTCACATCAAGTGCTCAGTGAGAAAATAAAAGAATGGTCAATGGATTTTTTATGTGAGGTCTCAAATTGAAGGCTCTACTAAGTTCAATGTTTCAAATTTGACTATGTTTCATTTTTGTAAGTTATATCATAAATTTGTAAATGGCAATTAATTGTGGTAAATCACAGTACCAATTCTGCTTTGTAAAAACATTTATTCAGTGTTTTTTGAGAACTGCTTTGCTCACCTGCATGTGGTGACATGAACGCAGCATGTGGTGCGGCGGGGCTTGCAGATCCCGGACGAGAGCTCAAAGCTTTAAACCCGGTGGGTCTGTGGGGGGCTGCGCTGGACAAGGAGTTGGGGAAACCGTTCTCACAACCGGCGGACACGAGGAACTGAGTCTCTGGTGGCAGCAGAGAGGGAGGCTGAAATGTGAAGCATTAAAAATCAGAACAGCAGTGCAACTCTTAAACTGTCACCACCTGAGCATCTGTGTTTTAAAAACGTGTGTGTGTCTGTGTTGAGTGAGTGAAAGCAGAAGTGTGTGTGGACTGACACAGAAGCGCTGGCGTGCCACAGAAAGATCCATGCTGTCGCTGCCAGGATATTTGTCTGCTGTGGTCTGCACGCTCTCCTCACTGTCGAGCTCTGAGCTGTCCAGACCGAGGCCTTTTCTGCGCAGCGTCTGACTCAGGACAGAGAGTGCACATTGAGACATACCCATCAAAGCAAAAGGCTTTTAGAAATGCACCATACTGTGTTGATTGACTTTAAAGCTTGTGATCTCTCACCACAATGTATCAATTCATCAAATAAAACATTCTAGTAGATCTGCAATGATGTCACAGGTTTAAAAAAAATATCCAGATTGTTTCATCCATCATTACAACCTTTCCAACACTCTCTGTGACCTTTCATATGTTTGGCATTAATCTGTGTTAGGTGTGTGCGTGCAAAAGGTAAAGTATATTATTGGGATGCAGAGTAAGAATTTGTGACACTTATAAGTTGAATATGTAAGCAAACAATTATTGCTTTCCAAACAGTCCTTTGTGATGTTAATTTTGCAAAAACTGATTTTGCGATAATATATTTAATATATATTGTACCTAGACTTAGTTTTTTAAAATTTTGCAGGATTTCTTTTAAAAAGCCCCTAGAGTACCTCCAATATGTCAGTGTTGGTGCGACTCTCATGCGGCTCGCTGTACTCGGTGTATTTCAGCAGCACTTTGTCCATGTCAGTGCTGGCGTACTGGAACAGACGGTTGGTGCTGTTGAAGATGATGAGGGCGATCTCGCAGTCACACAGCACGCTCAGCTCGTATGCCTTCTTCATCAGACCAAACTTACGTTTAGTGAAGGTCACCTACCACGATAAAAATGTATGCTGTGAATAAATGCAATGCAATACATCCTTCAAATGGTTTTGATCATACATTCATTAGTAGTTGTAGTGTAAAATAATCTACAAAAGCTTTTTGTAACATATTTTTCCCCTTTAAAAAGCAGAACTCTTGAATTCAAACATAGTTCATGAAGTCAAACAGCCTAGACCAGGGGTCTGCAACCTGCTGCTCTGGCCCCTCCACAGAGGCTCGTATAAAACCAAATTAGAAATGGTTTTAATTATAAAGGCAACAAGAAAGGGTGGTTTTAGCAGTTCTTCTGTATGTTCCAAAATCATATCCTCATAGAATATCTACATCAGTAGGGCAGCAATAAAACAAGCATTTTATTTATGGTAAAGAGGTCACTCAGCTAGCCTAATCTACAAAATAAATCATTTTTCTTCCGTTTGTAATAGATGATTTACTTAGTTTTAAAATCTGCCAACAGAAATATGTTTTTTAATTTGTTTACTTTCATTAGCTTTCAAGATAAAACATTTCATTTCATACATATTTTTAAAAAGATTTTTGCTGCTCTGGACAAATCTTTATTTTATTGCAGCGAGGGCAAAAGTGGCTCTTTGAGTGGCAACAGTTGCAGATCCCTGGTCTAGACTATTACACGGAAACCCGCAAACCAACACTTTTTAGTCTGATAGAGCAGACTGCACAATGCATACAGATATTGAGAGTAATAAACAAGTTGTGTACATCAGTGTTCTTCCTCAACCTTCTTACATCTCGGCCTTTATTGCGCATAGTTTTAAACAATGATGTTCCCTAAACTGTAGATTTCCACAAACACCTCAGTGTTGAATGTTTAAGAAAAATAGCAATTTCTGTGCTCTAAGTTGGCTTTATGATCATACTGTGTATGTAAACTTTTATCCGACCTTCTTTTCTTTTAAACTAAAGAAAACATACTTCATACTAAAAAAGTAAAGTTTTTTTGCCCTAAAACCCATGGCCTGCCTGTTGGTGTGCTCAGTTCATTTTCTAAAAGTTATATGATTTTATTGACACTAAGAAAAAGCTCTGTGTTTGACAGCAGGACTTAAATCTGGTTATATTTACAGCCTGGCACCATAGAAGCAGTTGCAACCTCTTCACAAAAGGTACTGTAAACTCTATCATATCGACCCAGTGGGATGCATATTGGATCTATAATGTGATGCATGCTGCAATAATCTCAAAATACACTGTTTCTGTCTTGCCAAGACTCAGATAATAGTTTCTAAAGCAGATTACTCACGAAAGTTCAAAAGGACTTCATTTATATTTAAAATATATGTATATATATATATATATATATATATATATATATATATATATATATATATATATATATATATATATATATATGAAATATTTTTTATTGTTGTAAAAACTAAAACTGAAGTAGAGCACAATTTAAAAACTGTACTATATCATAAAAATGCAACAGTTTGGAAATAGTGTTTTTTGGGTTTTTAGCAGGGTTTCTGCAAAGTGCAAACACAAAATAAAAGAAGATGCTACATCTTAACATTGCAGTCTAAAGAATATTGATAAAAGTATGTCTACCAAGAATAATGTGAGCCCCAGCTGATGTCTTCTGCAGCAGCAGCCTCTAGACTCTTGATATTTGTACTGCAGTCTCTACTGTTTTCTTAAGTAAATCTTACTTTTTTACATTGGATTTTAATTTAAATTGAGCTTGATTGCCATCAGATTTTTCCTCCTGTGTTGTCTGCTTATTTTAGCCTATTCAAACATATTTTATTTCTTTGTTTTAATGCTTTTATTTTCTTGAACCTATTTAATAGATTTCTGATCTACACTGCTTGCTTTTATTTGCCTTGTAAAGCATTTTGGTCAACGCTGTTCTTTTTAAATCTGCTACATTAATTGACATTGTCGTTCAATGCATTGCGATGCATAAAGCTTCAGCTGTTTTAAAATTATGAATTTCAATGGCAAAAAAACACTATTGAGAAAGTGAAACATTTTTTGGTTCCTTATCAAACATCTTTGATTATAGCAACAGCTATGAGAGTGAAACAGAAGTGCACAAATAATCTGAGACAGTTTTGTTTGCTTTATGTGTTGGCTCACCTGTCTGTTTCTCTGGTCAAGAATACGAGAAATTTGGATTTTCTTTCTCCCCATGTTTTCTTGCAATACTCTAAACCTGTGAACAAATAACACCAAATACTTTAGTCACTGGCCTTTGACCTTTTTTTTTTTTTTACATTTTGTCACGTTACAGCCACAGACTTGCCAGCTTCCCTCTCATGGCCAAAGAAAAGCATTCCCACACCATGATGCTGCCACCACGTTTCTTCATAGGAATTTTGGTCCCACCGGTTATGGGTTGTCGTAAACTGCAAATGGTACTTTTTATGGCTTTCTTTCCCTAAAGGTCAGATGTGTGGTGCATGGTCCTGCCAGCATGGTCCTGGCAGCAAATATTCATTTGTACAAAATTTGATAAACAATTGTGCACTGAAAAAAAATTGCAAAAAGTCAAGGTGTACGAGAACATTTGCATTGTTTTGCACATAATAAAAGTTGGTGGGTTACAGAAGTTTAAGTTTGGGAAGATGGAATAAAATTGTGCATGTAAAAAAATATTCTGACAAACCTCTTCTTTCTCTGATCCACTTGAGGCATCAGTTCTGTTTATGCACAATAACATAAAATTCCTGAATTTTCCTACTGAGGGACAATAAAGGATATTTCCATTCTATTATATTTTATTGATATCTTGGCTACAATTTTCGTGATGAAGGTAGTTTTACCGATTTCTAGTTATATACAGTTTAAATTAAAAAGATGTAAACAGAGTAATAAAAAAATACACTTTAATATTGTACAGAATTAGAATTGTTTCTGTAAAATCCACCTTTCTTTATAAACAAAAAAAGGTTTCTCACACCTATATATTTCTGATGAGAACATGTCCTCCGTTTTGTTTAAGTGACTCAGGTTCCTTCCTCTCAGTTCACTGGGCGTGAGGGGGGGGGGGGGGGGTGGTTATTTTTACCACCATTTACCACCATAAGGCAATGCGGTCTGAAGTCAAAGAAACTTTTGCCAGACCATTTGTCCACGCAGACTGAAAGAGTCCGCGCATTACTCTCCCCCCAGTCTAGCAGCGCGGTGCTCAAATGCACCGCTTGGCCCCAAGAGACGGGGTTAAAAATACAGTCCATGGCTCCTTTTTAAAGGGTTCAGCAGGCAATAGATTAAACCAAACAGTAAAAGGAAAACGGTGTGAGTGTGTGTGTTTTTGAAAGATGGCTCAACGACGTGAACCACCCACTCCTCTCTCATGCACAGCTAGGTCGGAGAAAAAGCAGGACTCTGAGGGGCAGGAGGCAAAGACATGGATGGATTATGGTTGGGTTGAGAATGTTTTCAAAGTCTGTTTTCTTTATTTACTTGGTGTGAAAAACCTTGCTCTTGCTCCTTTAGTACAGAGCTTGGCACGTTAGAAAAAAAATATCTGTTACTTTCACTGGAGTCTCATGTACATTGCGGCAAAACACTAACTTGCACCTCATATTGGTTACTCCATCCTTGTGACATGACCATACATCTCCAAACCCCTTCAACCCCTGAGGAATTTTTACTGGTTTTTCCCCTTCATTCTGAATGTGTAGCAGATCGTTCTAAATTTAGTTGCTTGCCCGTGCTGATGCTGCTTGAGCGGATATTGCGTCCATGTTCCCATGACCCCTGAAGTGCCCGCTACTCCTCAACTTAAGCTTGGCACAAACACATCTGGGTTACATTTCTATTGGAATCCACCTCTTTGACAATTACCTTATAAAGTTAGATGAAATCCGCTGCACCAAACATGAGACACATCAACAGACCAGCTCACACTATGCTGAAACAAAGAACATAATGGGCAAATAGGACCACAAAAACCAGTGTTGGTCTATATGACTGACAACTTTGATACCACAAAGAATTCACACTAGGCCCGGGCAAGCTGTTCAGTTTTTTTTCACACTAGAAGTGAGACAATTTAACCTCATATCAAGACATTTTATGGGTGGAAAGACAAGGAAGTGGGACCTATGTTTTAAGCAGTGCAAAAAGATCTTTATCACATGTTTTTACAGAAGGTTCCCCTCAGCTACAAAATAACCAAATTACATCTGTCAAGCGCCACAGACTGCTCTGTGAAAAACACATCACTAAATGAATAAATATAGCCACGCATCCAGCCAGGGAGCGCAAAGCTGGCTGCAGAGCTCTTTGTGGTTTCATGGGTTTGTCAAGAGCCTAAAGGCCAAGACAGGCAGGAAAAGCCTGGCTGTGCCTCTCAGCTCATAACACTACATTTCCCATATTAAAACGGCTATCTGAGGTCCGTGTGTGTACACATCTAGTCAAGTCACCCGGATCCACCAACTCCTTCTGACATTTTATCTCTGAGTTTGACTCCTGAACAAGCCATCTCTGAGAAAAGATGGAGATGAAAAAGCGTATCTTATTTGTATGTACTTGAAAACCTCATGAATATATGACAGAAGTACTGACACTGTACTGTCATAGTGTGCTGATTGCACACATAGAGTGCTGCCCCTTGGTCTGTGATGGGAAAAGGCTATCAGGTCTCTGAGAGACAGTAGAAACACTCAATATGGCAGGTATGGTCTGCAACACACAAGGCGTCCTCTCACCCATCACTGTTAAATGTACCAGGATGACAAAACAGTTAGACAAAAGTAAAAAATAATTGAGACAGGAATATTTAAATAAGTATGATCGCAATTAACTCACAAGTACTGTATGCACCATGTGTTCATGCTGCAGTTAACCTCACGCATGAATTAGAAAGGGAAAAAAGTGGGGCATTTGCAGAGGATTGAGGGTTCTGCTTCAATGGTTTCCTTTCCATGACTCATTCAGATCAAGGTGGTGTGTAAATGTTTCAGAAACATGGTAAACACATGCATGCATATCAAATGAGGCAGCTCATAACTGATCATCTAACATTTCAGAGATTTCAGAGGGTGATAGATAGGAGGCCATTTGTGGTGAAAAAAGAAAGACACTGAGTCACTGCCATTCTTGACTTGCCTAATAAAATATTATGAAGGATTTTGGACAGAAGTGTGAGGGAATTCAGACAGATTATTCGTATTAGTATATAAAATCCAACTGAAAAAGCAATAATGTTTAAATGGATGTAAGATTATATTCCTGACTGAATAAAGTTTGATCATTTTAGAGAAAACATTTTCAAATCCTTCAAAGGGGATATGACAGTGTTTGTGATGTACCTGAAGAATAAATGCTTCATTTAAAATATGCGTTTCCTTTAAAATGTAACCCTCTGGACGAGCGTAAATTTGGGGAAGGATCTAAAGAAGGAACTTTAACCCTTAAAAGGGTTAGATATTTATCAGCAGGTCATCCATTCTTTGGGGAAAAAGTTCAGTTCAGTTCAATTCAGTGTATTTGTAGCACCAAAATACAACAAATGTTGACTCAAGGCCCTTTGGAGGACACACTTATACCCAGTTTTACAGATCCAAATTCAGTTCAAATCAGTCAAATTCATGGTAATAAAGTCTCATTGTCACATCCAGAACCAATTACATGTGAGCCATTTTAATCCTAATCATTTCACAGTACAACAAAGTCAGTTGATCGTTTGACATCACTTGGTAAAAAGTAACTCATCTAAGGAATTGCAGCCGATTGCCTTGAGTTGTTGACATCACAGGAATCCTTCATCCTAAGCAAGCATGTGGTGAACTTATAAAACTTCACATGAACCAGTAGCAGTAATGTGAGCAACAGTAACATAGATATAACTTCATGTTCACCACTGAGTGAAAAAACTAATGACTTTTTAACCCTTTCAAGGCATAGAATATCATAAAGATATTTTTTATGTATTTATTTATTTTATGTATGAATTTATTTATTTGCCTTTTAATGATATGTGTCTACATGTAGCAGCACAAAAGTCTATTTGTGAGTGAGTGCGTGTGTGTGTGTGTGTGTGTGTATATGTCTGTGCATGTCAGCTTGAGGGTCAGACAGTTCATACGCTCACTACGGGCCAGAGCAGAGTAATGGTGAGGAAATATTTGTCTAATTTTAACTGGAGATAATTCAATTGCCTTGATATTTTTGAGAGTAGCAATGGTACACACTCAGGGCACGATCAGGACATCTGACCTTTCCATAAATATAGAATAAAAGATTTCAGGACTTCATGTAATCATTGGGCAACTATTTAAAGAATATTTTTTTCTTCAAATAGGAACAAGGCCTCAATGAAAGCTTACCACAACCTCGAATGTATGTATGTATGTATGTATGTATGTATGTGTGTATCTATCTATCTATCTATCTATCTATCTATCTATCTATCTATCTATCTATCTATCTATCTATCTTACACAGTCAATACTTTTGGAAGAGGAGGTATCATGGCATGGGCCCATTTTCAGAGAATGGAGATTTACAGTCAAACAATGACCTATATACACTTAAAATAAAAAGAATCCCAAAGTACAACGCTGGGAAAATGTTTGTACATGATTAAACCTAATGAATTGTTTACGTCAGTCAAAACAGAGCGTTTAAGAATAGCTCGTCTGTCCCTGAGTTGCCAAGCACCCCTGTCTAATATAGCTTCATCTACAGATAGCTCTTAATAACACAGCAACAGGTACTTAACTCACAGCTGTGTCATGAAATCTGCCGCACAGGAAACTCAAGGAAACACTGCTCATTTCCCTCAAAACCCAAAAAACAATAATCACCATTTCTAAGCATACACCATTAATAAAAACAGAGCATAATCTCACCTTTTTTCAGTCTAGGTCCTCTTTTTTTTTCTGGGTTCCCACTTGATTTGTTTACCGAGTGTTACGCCGCACTTGAACAGTTTTACAGGAAAAACGTGAAATTATCAATAACAACCGCAGAGGTCTATGAAAACGAGCAGGAGTCCCTAGGTGCGCTCTGCTGCTGCGATGATGAACAAATATCCACCTGATGCAGACGCAGCGGGTGGTTCAGGAGCGCAGCTGGCCGCTGCTGCGCCGCCCGCCCCTCTCTCACCGCACACCCCCTCCCCGCTCTTGCCATTGGACAAACCCCTCCGCCGCCCATCCGGATTCAAAGGCACTCGTCTCCAAAACATCCCCGCAGTTTTTGAATAAAAAAAATAGCTTTTTACCTATAATAAACATTATAATGTAGACAAACTGGTACAAAAGGGGATTTTTCAAAACAGGTTTGATTTTTGTAAGTACAAAGTCTTCACAGGGTGAGGTGGCAGGGTCTGAAGTCCAAATGGAGAATGACATCTCAATACCAAAGTTAGCATTTTTAATATACAGCGGTTGGACAATGAAACAGAAACACCTGGTTTTAGACCACAATAATTTATTAGTATGGTGTAGGGCCTCCTTTTGCAGCCAATACATCGTCAATTTATCTTGGGAATGACATATACAAGTCCTGCACAGTGGTCAGAGGGATTTTAAGCCATTCTTCTTGCAGGATAGTGGCCAGGTCACTACGTGATACTGGTGGAGGAAAACGTTTCCTGACTCGCTCCTCCAAAACACCCCAAAGTGGCTCAATAATATTTAGATCTGGTGACTGTGCAGGCCATGGGAGATGTTCAACTTCACTTTCATGTTCATCAAACCAATCTTTCACCAGTCTTGCTGTGTGTATTGGTGCATTGTCATCCTGATACACGGCACCGCCTTCAGGATACAATGTTTGAACCATTGGATGCACATGGTCCTCAAGAATGGTTCGGTAGTCCTTGGCAGTGATGTGCCCATCTAGCACAAGTATTGGGCCAAGGGAATGCCATGATATGACAGCCCAAACCATCACTGATCCACCCCCATGCTTCACTCTGGGCATGCAACAGTCTGGGTGGTACGCTTCTTTGGGGCTTCTCCACACCGTAACTCTCCCGGATGTGGGGAAAACAGTAAAGGTGGACTCATCAGAGAACAATACATGTTTCACATTGTCCACAGCCCAAGATTTGCGCTCCTTGCACCATTGAAACCGACGTTTGGCATTGGCATGAGTGACCAAAGGTTTGGCTATAGCAGCCCGGCCATGTATATTGACCCTGTGGAGCTCCCGACGGACAGTTCTGGTGGAAACAGGAGAGTTTAGGTGCACATTTAATTCTGCCGTGATTTGGGCAGCCGTGGTTTTATGTTTTTTGGGTACAATCCGGGTTAGCACCCGAACATCCCTTTCAGACAGCTTCCTCTTGCGTCCACAGTTAATCCGGTTAGATGTGGTTCGTCCTTCTTGGTGGTATGCTGACATTACCCTGGATACCGTGGCTCTTGATACATCACAGAGACTTGCTGTCTTGGTCACAGATGCGCCAGCAAGACGTGCACCAACAATTTGTCCTCTTTTGAACTCTGGTATGTCACCCATAATGTTGTGTCCATTTCAATATTTTGAGCAAAACTGTGCTCTTACCCTGCTAATTGAACCTTCACACTCTGCTCTTACTGGTGCAATGTGCAATCAATGAAGACTGGCTACCAGGCTGGTCCAATTTAGCCATGAAACCTCCCACACTAAAATGACAGGTGTTTCAGTTTCATTGTCCAACCCCTGTATTTCACATACCACCTTAAATTTAGAGAAGGATCAGATTAAAGAGAAATTTCATTTTAAAAAAGTAGGATATTCGGATATAAGTTGTTGAGTCATTTGTTATGTCAAATCATTAATCAGTTATTGAGGTAGTTTGTCCAAAAGTTAGAAATACATGCACTTAGTTGAATATATACGGTAAAAGATTTTGAAGTTGGCATGAGCCAAGTGTACCAAGTCTTTCAAAAGTTTCAAAACCACTAAAGTTTTCCGTAATAGCATTCCTACAATTTAAAGTTGAGATGCAAGAGGGAGTCATGGACTCTTCTCTGGATGTATGAAGTATAGGGTAATGTAGCTGCCCTTCCCCAACCTGTTGCTGCTCACTGTCAGCCAGCTGGCTGAAAAGAGAATTCTACACATTAATTTTGTGGAAAACATTTTAGGTAATGGAAAAACATGGAGAGTCGTGGTATGGAAGCTAAAGGAGCAGCACCCACTCAGCTTTTTAATGTATCACTGTTGTAAAATTTCAGTTTGCAAGCTACAAGCAGCCTGTCTGCAAACTAGCTGATTGTAGTTTATATCTCAACTGCAATGATCAATTTTACATTATTTTAGCAGCAGTAGTAATACTTTCTACAGTTTTTTTTTTTGGATTGAAAGTAACTATATCATGTTATGCACTTTTGTTTTAAAGATACTTATCTTTAAATATGGTAATATTTTTACAAATCGTTATCTTACGTTCAGCCTCTTACACTGGCTTCTGCCTGAAACAAATTAATACAGAAAAGAGAGTCTAAATAAACACTGTGTGCATCTTCTTGGGTCAGTATAGAGTAGTTCTATATCTTAAAGCCAACTAGCTCAGAAACTATCAGGAAAAAGCTTTACCAAGTAACATTTCTGGACAGTTTTCATCATGGTCAGATCTGCAACACAAACCCAAGTCATGATAACTCCCCCCCTGTGTTTAATAGTCTGAGAGGTGTAATTATTGATGAAGTTCTGCTACTTATGAAAAGAGAGTTCTGTTTCAACCACTTTATAATCTACTTAATGTTGCTTTTCCACAAATTCATAGTTCTGGTATGAAATTTCCTTTATCATCTGTCCACTGAAGATGCTCAAAGCAGCTGAGTTTCTTGGAAACTTCGAGAATCTGATTTCTTGCAAAACTTCAAAATCTGCATCAACTGCTTCTGACCTCTGTAGTTAACAGTGAGCTCAAATCTTTTAGGCATGCCAAAAATGGTGCCTACACTCTAAAAAGGGAATGCAGCTCCAACATAAATGAATTGCTTCAGTTGGTAACAAGTAACTGAATTAAGTTTACCAAACATAATTTATCTACAGCGGTTTAACTTGAAAAATTCTAAATCTAACAATTTAAGTTGGATTGAACTTAATTCTTTTTAGAGTGTAATACAAGTTTTGCATAAAATGTATAAAAAGAACATTTCCTCTTTAGGTTTAGGGATATAGTAACAAAATTGTTGACTTACGGTGCCCAAACCTTGTAGCATATACTGCTATATAAAGCTTTGACATCTTGTGAAAACTCGTCACCATTTGCAAAGTTGTGAGTGGTTCAGAGTCATTTCCCCTTTTAGAGATCGCAACTGGGATATCAAGTGAGTTTAAAATACCGAACACTGTTTCACGAAGCAGAAATTAGAAAGGTCATGTATTTATGTATTTGTTTAGCCTGAATATTGATTGTAAAACATATTTTAAATTGATAGGGAATCAAATGGCTAATTTATTTCATAGTTGTACCCAGGTCCTAAAGATGCACCAACTAAAAACACATAAAACTGTTTAACATTGGTGTAACCTCTATATAAAAATAACAGAAATGTCTATAGTAAGATAACAAATGAAAGCAAAAAATAAAAATAGTGTCTGGAATCAACAGTATTCTGAGGCTGTTTGGCTTAATCCTGCAAGTCATATAAAGCTTTTTTTGGGAAGAATGTTTTTTTGAAGCAATTGTGGCCTTATTTCTTTCTCATGTTTTTAACATGCAATTGTTTATGTTTTTTCCAAACGTAATAAAACGTAATAAAGGTTTCAGCAATCTTAAACTGGGTTTTAAGTAGAGCCGCACAATATTGCAATATTACTGTACATATTATACATAATGTGAAAAACAACCTGGACTGCAATAATCTTTGGCTAACTAAGCACCATGCATTCAGGCATGCCTTATCTGCCTGTAATGTATTTGGTGACACCAGTTGTTTAATGCTGCATACAAATTTTAGAAGGTGAAGAGGTGGTTATGTCAATAAGAAACCCTAACACTTTTTAAATATTTATTTATTTATTGTAAGTCATATTATTATCGCAACATTCACAATATTATCATTATTTTAATGTTTTCCCAATTTCCTGAAGCACTACGTTTAAGTAATCTCTGTTCTGTGTAGAACAATCCTGTTTCTATTAGTTTAAGTATTTCAAATTTTGAACTACAGATCAAATGCAGTCCAGAGTCCGTTAAACTCTGTGAAAAAGCCCTTGAGTTTAGAGCCAGACTGAAGCTTCATAAACAGATACAGAAATTAATTATTTACAAGCTAGGGTACACACATCAATATGTTTTTGGAGTGCTTAGTTTGTGCATAACTAACCCCTCAACTTCCCACTAACTCGACATGCAAATGAGCAATACAAGACTGATTGATGTAATGTACCCCATAAGAGTTCTTGTGCCTCCCACTGACAAATGGCACCCTGAGCAGTGAGCAATATCACACCTATCGAAAACTCCCACTGGGTGGACTGTTAGATGGCAGACTTGCTACTATGTTGTAAAGAGCTCTTGTAAATAATTTCAAGAAAAGTTGAGAAGATTACAAAAAATTCTAATCTTTTATTTCAATCTGTTGATTTATTTGAACCAAACACAGGTAGAAGATAAATAGTTTGTAGTGTATTCCCATCCCTTGTGTTTTGGAACATTTAAATAAATCACAAATTTAGAGTAGCAAAATAAAAAAATTCCAGCAAGAGGGAGAGGAGTGAAAGTTTACAGTGTCATCACATTATTTAGTGACAGGTGAATGTTTCATGCTTTAGCATAAAAGGGAGAGACCAGCAAAGGCTCAGTCTTTTCAAGCAAGAATGGTCCAGAGAAACATAGCAACCACCTAGGTCTCTTAACACTAGTGCAGATATTGTAAAAAATGATTTGGGGTCAAATACTAAGAATCTGTGTTAGATCTATAAGCGTTCCTTGTGAGAAAAATCAGTCATGTCATTATGATTAGTATAGATTTGAGGAACATTTGAAAATCCGTGTGACTCACCATAGTCTAATGCTGCGTCCAAACATGTAATCTGAAACTCTGTTCTACATATCGGCTTTGTGTTCAATTCAGTTCGGTTCAAATTCAAAAATACTTTATTCATCCCAAAATAATATTAATTGTTGTTGTAGCTCATTATGCAGGTTTCTTCAAAGAGCCATTTTAGATGCTGATGGCTGTGGGCAGGAAAGATCTCCTGTAGAGGTCTGTCTTGCAGCAGATCTGAAGAAGCCTCTGATTGAAGACACTCTGTTGTTGTACAACAGTCTCATGAAGATGCTCAGGGTTCTCCATAATGTTCATTATAAGACGAATCCTTCTTTGTACAATGATCCCCAGAGGTTCCAGAGGAGTCCCCAGAACAGAGCCGGCCTTCTTTCTCAGCTTGTTGAGCTTTTTAAGACCCTGGCTCTGATGCTGCTACCCTAGCAGATGATGGCAGAAGAGATCACACTTTCCACAACAGACATATAGAAGATATGCAGCATCTTGCTGCAAATACGGAAGGACCTAAGCTTCCTCAAGAGGTAGTCTGCTCTCACCATTCTTGTCTTCTGGCTCTGTCCGCCTTGCCCAATCTTGTAATACCTCAGAATTTTGTTGGCACCAGCTACTGAGAAAGACCACAGAGGTTTAATCTATGAAATGTGGTAAAAACAGCCTGTGTAATGGTTCTTGGATGCTAAAGCATAGGTGATTTGCAAATCTGTATTGGTACCATCAATGTACAGAGGAATTTGTGACCATGACAATTATGGTGATATTTTGCTCAGGGTGTCTTTGGCTGTTTCAGCAGAACAACGTTAGGTCATTTTGAATGACTTACAATACCATGACTTTATTAAAACTGAGTTTGTGTGCTTGACTGACCTGCCTGTAGTCCATATTTGCATCTTACTGATAATGAAGAGAAGAATCAGATGTGCACAGGCTGTCAAATGGCTGAAATCTGAATCAAATCAATCAAATCAGCAAGAATCAAACCATATCCAATCAATCTATGGTCATATTACTGAATAGCAAATGGTATACAACAAAACTACACACTGTTTATAATATTAATAACAATAAACTTTATTTATATATCATCCTTCACAGATTAAATCTTATCAAGGGATGTACAAAAGAAACAAAATTGGGCCTAGGACTGAGCCCTGAGGAACACCACACATCAAAGGAGTGGCTTTACATACTGGTTTTTGCAAATGTGGAAAAGGTTTTGTTGCTCAGATAAGAAGAAACCCACTTAAAAATGGTTCCAGAAATTCCTCTCTCATTGTACAGTCAATGTAACAGAATTCTGTGGTCGACTGTGTCAAACGTTGATGACAGACCCAGTGAAACCAATATACTGCACTGACCAGAGTCTGCAGCCACCAATATGTCATTAGAGACTTTTAACAAGGCTGTCTCAGTAGAGTGCATCTTGCAGAAATCAGAGTGAAACTTATTAGGAAAATTATTACTCCAAAAAAGTAGTCATTTGACTTGCCACTAACTTTTCCATCTGGGATCATTCAATAAATGTAGTGTGAAAAATATATTAAACAGATGCAACACAAAAAGTTAGAAACACAGTTGAGATAAAACATATAAATAAGCCCAACAACAAAGTGCAGATTCTTAACAGCTGTTCAGCATTTTCACAGCTTGTAGCAAAAAGCTGTACTGCAGTCTGGTGGTTCTGCGTTATTGTACCATTTGCCTGATGTCGGCTGTTGAGGGTAAGAAGCCTCTGACAATGTTCAGAACCCTGTTCCTGCAATGACTCTGAAACAGATCCCCTAAAGAGAGTAGGAAGACACCAATGCTTAGTGATCCTTTCTGCTCCCCTCACTATCCTGAGCAGGGCTCTTTTGTCTGCCATATGATGCCAATGTACATTTATCCAAAAACTCTACAACAAGGAATAAAAGTAAATAAAAGAAGCAATGACATAACATTTACAAGCTTTCTCTATGGAACTTTCTGTTATGCTGCTAGGTTATTCACAGGATGGGCCAGTGCAAAAGATGGCAAAGATTATTATATTACTGAAATAGTGCCATTGTAGTCTGCTATGATGCACCTCCATGTTTTATTGTTGTAACAATTTCCTGAAATATATGCAATATTGTCACATTTGGTGCAAACATAGAGAAAAGAAGAGAAGAGAAGAGAGATCATATTTCTCCTATTTTAGCTTCCCTTCATTGGCTCCCTGTTAAATCCAGAATATAATTTAAAAATCTCCTCCTCACATATAAAGCCCTTAATGATCTAGCACCATCATACATCAGAGATCTGATGGTTCCATATGTTCCTAACAAAGCACTTCATTCTCAGACTGCAGGTTTACTGGTGGTTCCTAGAGTCTCTAGAAGTACAATGGGAGGCAGATCCTTTAGTTATCAGGATCCTCTCCTGTGGAACCAGCTCCCAGTTTTAGTCCGTGAGGCAGACACCCTGTCTACTTTTAAGGCTAGGCTTAAAAACCTTCCTTTTTGATAAAGCTTATAGTTAGAGTGGCTTAGGTTATCCTGAGCTATCTCTGTAGTTATGATGTTATAGGTTAGGGTGCTGGAGGACATAATGACCACTTTCACTCTCTCTGCTGCATTCTGATACTACTCTCCAATTTTCCGTTATTTGCTGTTATTTCTGCTTTTAACTTTATGTTCTCTCTTTGTTTTTTTCTTTTTCTAGAAGCTACATGTGACCTGGCTCTGTGTTTAGCTGTGGCACCTTCCTGGAGGGGGACATCGGCCAAGCTGCTGCTGTAAACAATTTAATGCTCACCTTATAGACCCTTTTTTGCTGACTTCAGTTACGTCACAGTATTTACTGACGGCAAAATAAACTGACAACTGGAACCGGCCAAACCAAACCAGCACAGGGTCAGCAAGGAGCTTATGTCATTTTGTCATCGTGTTGTGTTGTTGGTTGCCAGAATCGACAGAGTACAGGCAATTTGAAATTTTATTGCATAACTGCTGCCACTGCCAGACAAAAAAACAATGACCACTGTTGTTAAACGCAATAAAACGAGCGGACTGGACAGAAACGATCATCAAAAATGCTTGCGTTTGCAGCGCACATTTCATATCAGGTAACAGCCCACCAGCATAGCTAACACAAATGTTAACAACAAAAGTGTTTTTTTTATTTAATTTGAGCTTTCTAATCTGATATTAGATAAGTTACTCAACCGGCCACGCAAGTGCCAGTTCGCTGTCAAGATATAGTTGTTTATTTTGTTTACAGTGACCCAAGCTTGGTAAATGGTTGTCTTCTGGCCTTAGTGCTGGTTAGGTAGAACTTCAGATCGTACGACACCAAACTCTGCTAAATCTTTGTATTTTAAGTCTTGAACATGACCATTCAGTATGTAGTTATAGGCATCTAATGATTTATACGCCCCAGTTTCTCTTTACTATACACACTCGGTTTCTCTATCAGGTAGGTGTAGATGTCAGGCCGCTCAACCGGAGGTAATCCTGTCAGATGGTCCATCCATTGGGTCGACAAATCTGGTTCCGTCTGTTAAATAACTATTCCGATCCTGGAAAATAAGTAACCATACATATTCAGATAAATTCGGATTTTCTACAGCTTTTGTTAAATAGAACAAGCTAGTAAAACGTGCTCACTACTGTTAAAGTGATCAGGGGTATCTTTCTGCCTCGAGCTATGCACCTCCCACACAAATATATTGCAATGTTTAGCGACTGAAAAGGGGTCTGTACAGGTGATACACTTGGCTCTGTCTTTCAGTGTTTAACCCTGTCTCTCCTAGACACAGCTACTGGCTCAGCTTCTACTGTGACTAACTGTATGTGCTCTCTTTCATACTCTAGACTTGAAAACTGGCTCAGAGTTCATTTGCTTAGTTGTCTTTCTCACCTAGATAAAGCCTCTAAAGGAGTTATAACCATTCATGTTTCACTTTTCTTTCCTATAGAAAGTACTACTGAATCAGTGCTTCTTTGTTTTCTTTGTGTCTCTGCTCTGTTCTCTCAAACCCCCAGTCAGTCATGGCTGATGGCCGCTCACACTGAGCCTGGTTCTGCTGAAGGTTTATTCCTGTTAAAAGGGAGTTTCCTCTCCACTGTCGCTACTTGCATGCTCAGTATGAGGGAATGCTGCAAAGTCAATGCAAGCGACTGTCCACTGTCTCTACAAGCTCATCCAGGAGGAGTGAATGCTGCATCAAGTCAATGACTTGATGCAATCTGCTGGGTTTCCTTAGATAGAAAACCTTTTAACCAATTTGAATAATAAACTGAATCCAACTGCACTGTTTGATAGTTAGGATTAACTGGAATGTATTTACCCAACTTGACATCTGCATGATTTGATTGAATTGACTTTGTAAAGTGCCTTGACACATGTGTTGTGAATTGGCGCTATATAAATAAACTGAATTGAAATGAATACTGCCAAGGACACTAATACCTGCTTTTATGGCCATGGTGACACAGTGCTATAGTGGTCAAACTGTCCTAACCCGATCCCCCCAGAGAGTCAGTGCGGTATTGTAAGTGGGAAAGACAAGAGACACCAAAGACAACAATGCAAACAGCCTTAAGGCCGCTATTTACACAAATGGGGCTTCTTGAACGCTGATCCCTTCCATGCCTAGAAGAATTGATGCAGTAATTGATTCAAAAGGAGCCCTGAATAAGTATTCAAAGCATTTATTATTCAGTAGGCTGACATTTTTGTATTACATTTTTCTTTATTGGCCATATGTAATATTGTAATTTTCTGAAAAAATACGTTTTGGGTTTTCATTAGCTGTGATCACCAAAAATAAAGGCTTAAGATGTATCACTCAGTGGGTAATGATTCTAATATATGAGCTTCACTTTTTTCAATTACTAAACTAAATTACGTTTTTGATGATGTTCTAATTTAGATGCACCTGTAAGTGTCTGAGACATTTCTAAATACAGCATGATTTCTTTATTTTAAACAAGCAAACAGACCATGAACATTTGTTGCTAAAATGGATCAGCTAACCTGGATTTAACTGATAAAAGCAGGCGACAAATAGTAAGCAGTGAGAAAAAGCAAAAAAAGAAAAGATTATTTCATCAAAAACGATATGGGGAGCAGATATGCTGTCAATTTATATATTTAGAGGTAATAAATAAATCACTGCATGAGCCATTTTACAATGTACGGCACTCCTAAAAATAATAGGGTGACAAATTATTAGCGCAGATTATCTGTGTAAGCGTGGATAACAGCTCCACTTCACTGCCTCACACACAATCAGACAAACAACATTCAAGTGCAGACACAGACGACAATGTGTGCTCAACCACACATGGTGTGAACTCCCAAGAGTTAAGTCCCAAACTGTACATCTGATGCAATAGTTAGCAACATCCCTGCAGACTGCTACAGCCTTTACCTCCAGCATTCATCTACGTGGGGGCCGTCAGCCTGCAAAAGAATAAAGCTAGGTCCCTTCTGCACACACAGCAAGCTGATCACCTAACAGAGGGTAAAAACCTGTCTTTCCAGAGTCGGATCTTCAAATAAATGTATTTTTCGTGAATTGATGTGAAATCCTAATCAATGTAGTGGACTGTGGGGAATCGAATTACAACCTTATTCACACACTACTTGGAATAAGTGACAAATCAAGTAAAGAAGAAGCTGTGCAGAGATAAGGTAGCCTTTGAGAACTTCACATCTTTTTTTCATTTTCCTGAAACTTCTCACTTCTGCTTTTGACAAGATCAGCCACGTCCCTTTTAGAGCATGTGGTGAAGCTGTCGGATTCAGAAATAACCCGCATGGTCAGTGTACATGTGTGAGAGCAATTGTTCACATTGTGTGTCTTTATAGCTACGGCCTTATCTACATCTCAACAGAATAAGGGTTACACCTTTACCTTCTCACCAACCCCCCAACTTGTAACAGAACAGAAAGGCCTTTGTAACAAAAGTCGCAGGCTTTAAGTGTGTCAAGGTGCGTGCGGTCTAACAACGTGTTTATGAAGTACATATTAAAATATTTTTACCTTCAGTGGGATTAAAATGAGTGGTTAGAACTTGCTGTAAGATTTTGACCAATAAACTGTTTTTTAAAAGCCTTATGAAATAAAGTGCATCTCCAGTAAGCTGTGCATATTTTTAGGGAAGTGAGAAATGGTTTATTAAAAATTGGACACAAATTCAAAAGCACATTTTACAATATAAGGAGTATAAATTAAAATAACTTCAGTGTAATGTACAGCTGAGATGGTCCTATTTCGGCCACGCGGAATTCTAGGAATGTCCATACTAGTTCTGTGCAATGTTTTCCTTTGCGTTACTTAAGTCTCTTCTTAGTTTAAATACTTTCGTCTACCTGCAATAGACAATGTAGTCTATTACATTGATTACTAAGTCCCTGCTGAAAAGACCAGCAGTAATCCTTTAATCACTTCATGAGGATGGCTGTTCATATTACAGCATAAGAAGTAGGCCAATCTAAAAGTAGACAGGGGCCTTTTATCATATCTACACACACAATGTTCAGATTATTTTGCAGCCCGTTTCTGAAGACAAACTACATAGTAGTACACATAGTCACATGCAGCGATCTATTGTATTCTGAATGATTTTCAATGACTTTAAATGTCAAGACTCAACAGGAACTGTCTTAGAAATGATTGTTTTTGCAGTTGGTCAAACCAAGTTTGATTCATTTTTGCTTAGTGCATTCATTGCAGGTGTTTATAACTAAAAGGCACATGAAGGACAAGAGATAGATCTACTCAATAAATGGCCGCCTTCATATTGATTGGAATTCCTTGTTTTAAAGGCTAAAAATAATGTGATCTTTAATTACAGGAGCATAATCTCACACCGATAATTTAAGAAAAATCCATTCTTTACTGTGAGTACATTTAATAACTAGGGAAATGATGGCGCATTGAAAAATTTTTTTTTATTTTCTCCTTTGGGGCTACATCTAATGACTCCCAAACAATTCTTGTAAAATGAATACAACCAAGGCGTTTTTTGTAATTTAGACTTTTTAGGCTAATCAAAGTGTCTACAAATTTTGAACCACAGTTGCCTTAGTATATACAGTAAATAAGACATAATACAGGAATTAATTTCTTTAGACCACTCTTAAAATTGGGAAAGACAAAAGAACATGCCATTTAAATAACAAAGATGCTCATTCATCTTAAAGTGGGAAATGCTGAAAACATAGCTACTGAACTGAACTTGGACATATCAAAGTAAAACTTAACAAGTTTAAAACACCTGGAACTGTGACGAACTAGACTTGAGGAGGACGCGGGGTTATGACACGACGCACAGTGAGGAGGACATTTCCAAAGCTCACAATAGAGCCAGGAGGACGTTTTGCTAGGACCTAAAGGGGAAATAGCCGAGGGTCCCAAGAAAGTCCTAACCCCAAATCACTGTGAGGGGCTTTAATTTTATAGATTCTGTATAGATACCCCAATGTGCAACTGCTTGAAAACAGTGACAAAGTTACATGTCAGGCATAAAACCAGGAAGCTTGTACATCACCACATACGAGGAAAAACAATTGGGGCAATATTTTTTATATGGAAGAAGACATTTCTACAAATTATGCCAAGTTTTTAGGGAACATTTTAAAAGGAGAAATACAAAGACTATCTTGTAAAAGCTCTATTTTCTAGAGGCAATGAATAAAATCATCCAGGTTTTCTATACATTTTTGGAAATTTGTAATTGTAAACAAAAAAAGCTTCATAGGGTAGGGCCCCAAAACTGGTTCTAGGCCAGGCCATGCTCATAAATCTGGCCCTGATTAGAGTAATAAAACAAAAATGTATTCTAAGAAGGTTTTAAAACATCCTTTCCAGTGGTGCCTTCAATAAAAACAAAGGTGGATAGAAACTAACCATAAATCATTAATTAGATAAATGAAGTCAACACAAACAACAAAAATATATAACTGGAATAAATCCCGCTTTACTCTACACATTTTTAAAAGCTGTAACTTAGGAATAATTTATTTTATGAATACTGTGATAAGGCTAATGATGAGGCTAATATTTATTAGTTTTAATTGTATTTCTAACAGAAAAATAGATATTAGGCCTAATGCAATTTTCATAGTGTCCTATAACATCTATACAGTATGAGATATATAGTATATTCTGTTCTTTCATTGCTTCATGTGTTTTCTCCGTGCGCTCTCACATGGATACGCCAAGCCATTGTTTCTGGTCCAGGAGGAAAAGTCTATTGTTGCTGCGAACTTTTTAATCTGGCGATTTTAAAGCCCATCACATGCTCAGACAGAGCAGCGGGGCGCCCTGCTACTTCTGCTGAAATCCATACCGAGGAGGAAACGTTTTCCTGCGGACAGGACAGCTGGGAGCATTGTTGACACGCAATGCCAGCACACGGAGCTGTAGGGTCGCAGGGAGACTAGGAGTGCTTGGACACTTGGAGGCGACGGGGAACTTTTCTTTCCACCTTTCTGGAGCCAAATTCAGGATAAGCATGGCGCTGATGTACAGCCAGAGATCTTTAATTGTTCTGGGTTTACTGGGGGTGCTGTCGGCCATCATGGCCGTATTATCGGTGATTTTAATATTCCAGCTGCAGTCCCAGCAGACAGCGGTGAAGGAGTCCACCACCGTCGCTTACTCCTCGGTATTACCCGCTCACATCTGGGCCGTCCTGCTGCCGGTCTCCACTGTGCTCTCAGCGCTGTCCCTCATCCTTAACTTGAGTTCCGTCGTCATGTGTCTCATCCACAGCTACTTTTTCACGGAGGTCTGCAGAGGGGAGAAGGACACCGAGAGGTATTTGGCCTGCAGCAGCAGCTGAGCCAACTGGTTCAAGGAGCAGCCAGTTCCGTCCAGTTGTGACGCAGATTTAATCCATAATTTATGTCTAATTAGAATATCAATAGGATATATTGTGGGGTATTTTAACTGCTTTAACTGGGACAGATTTATTTTCCCTTTTTCTTGTCGCGGGGAAGTTACGTTAATCAGTTTTAACATGCAAACTGCTTTGTTTACCACTGTAGAAAAAAACACTTTTTTAATTTTATGTTTTACAATTCAATTTTAAACTGAAAATTCCCCACTTTAAAGTTGTTTTTTAAGATGAAACTGTACAAAGTTACATACAATTCGTTATTAAAGTTGTGAAGAACCTTTAGGGAACCTCAAAAGGTTCTCAGAAAGACTCGTGTTCATATTAGAACCAGAACCTTCAGGAACGTCCTCTAAATGGGTTCTTACTATTAGGAAAGAGGTTGTTTACTTTCAGGGAACATTCTCTTGATGTTCTTTAAAGACTATATTCGGAAAGCTGTAGTTACCCTTCAGGAAACTTTCAGGGAACTTTCAGGGAACATTCCCTGGAGGTTTTCTAAAGGTTACATTAAGAAAGGTACAGATAACCTTAAAGGGAACATTGAGTTTTACCTAGGAAAGTCTCGAATTCTAGCCTAGCTTATTCTTTAGGTTTTCATTTGGTTCACTAAAGTTGTAAACATTGTGAACACTCCCTGAAGGTTTCTTAAAGGTAATCTGCAGATAGACTTTAGGAACCCTTTCAGGTATGTTCCCTTAGGGTTTGTCAACGGGTCCATAGAAGTTGTAGATGATGTTTAATTACCCTAAAAAAAAAAATACATTCACCAACTGTAACCAGAAACTCTCACTGTCATTGTTGAAACTGTTAGAAAATCGTTCTTTTTCGGAAGAATATATCTAAATGATTTATTGAATACAACTCATTCTTTTAACCATTAGGGAACATTTCCTGATGGTTCCAGCAAGGTTTTGTGTGTGCTGGGAAAAGTCTAAGCCTAATGTTTAGGGGTTATCTTAAGGTTCACTGTTAAAGTTGTAGAATATCTTAAGAAAACATTCAATGATCCTTTCCAGAAAAATATGCTTTTATGGAACTTTTCCTAAAGGATCTCAGGTTAGATATCATTAACCTTCAGACAACATTCCCTGAATCTTGTCTGAATCTTTCAGGTTTATACCCAGTCTAAACTTTGGGAAACATGCCTTAAAGGTTCTGGTAAGCTTAGTGCTTGCTGGGTTAGGTCAGGTATGCTAGCCTAGGTAAATCTTTTAGTAATAAATGGAGCTCTTGCAACAGTCCATATTGTATTTTGAATCACAATTACTCCATATTAGGACAATCTAACATCAGTTATCTATTAAATGAACACAATTCGTGTGCTTCAAGGAGATGTTAGCTTACTTTTTGTCTTGGCTTTACATACAGTGGTAATGTAAATGGACTTACAAAAGGATAAACATCACCAGAAAAGGCTGCCTTAAACAGGGCAAGTCCCTGGAGTTCAATACATATTTTAAAGAAAAGAAAGTATTTCCGAAGCACTGCTTCACATCCTACATTGGTTCCTCTTTTCTGTTCAAAACACTGTTGCTATAGGTGAAAAAAATAAGCTGTTTGCAAGAGTTTCTCCTTGTGCCCACACAATCTTCTTTCGTTGTTAATGCTACTAACCACAGCCTTGTCCTGGATACTATATTTAACCATAAGGTTTTGTGTAAAGAAAACATGGTTTCAGAAGTAGAAAAAGGGGGCAGGCTTATGTGCAAAAGACCAAAGGCCCACACTGCAATGCTGTTGGTCAAACCCCACCACACACACAAACCTTATGAATCCCATCTAAACAATGGCCTTCCTCTTATTATGCACCCAGCACACGGCCCCTAGCTGGTCCTTTCCCATGTCGGTATACTAATTAACACCAAAGCCTGGGACCTCCCTGGTCCAGGCTTTGGTGAATAAAAGGGGGAATAATTGTGTCACAAAATGCATATAAAATAAATCTAAACCAGTAATCCCACGTTTAGGATTGACGGCATACTTTTCTGAGAAAACAAATGTATTAACACACTGATAATGTTTCATTTTTATTAACCAATGCAATTTAAAAGTGAAGTGTCAACATTAAACTAGGTGCTGAAATGGGATCTCTTAACAGAGCAGACTGGTTCCTTCTGGATAGCAGAGCTGTACGACATGTGGCTGTTGGACTATTCTGCCTGGGGGTGTCTGTCTATTTGGCAGGTAAGAACGACAGACAGAAAACAAAGATAGCAGCACATTTTGACATCCTTTAGTTACCAGTATTTACTGTTAAAGCATCTATTCCTAAATTTGACAAATTTTATACTTCTTAGAAGTCTGTAGCTAAAGATTTATATAAAAAAAAAGAAAACTAGCATTCATAGCAATGTTGTTAAAGTGGATTTTCAGCAGCAAAGGCATACCAGTGCTGCTGCTTTTCCTCTAATCCAGCCGTCCCGTTTCAGAGAACAATGCATTCTTTGAGCAGCCATGACTTAACTGTTTCTAATGCTGAACCTAGCAGTGCTGGTGCACCCCGCTCCATAGAGCGGCTTGTACTTTAGTAGATGGGTGGTGGTGGAGAGGTCACTTCATTGTGATGGCTGGTCGTCTCTCCTTGACCCCACTTCAGCCACAGCCAAATGGTGGACGTGCAAGAGAATGTAGAGGCCAACTCAGGAAGTCGCATTACATCCCAGAGCTGTGCCTTTCCCCCCCTTCCTTCAACATTCCTGGGTCCATGGTCCTTTTCCTACAGGAAAACAGGATATCAATGAGAAAAGCAGCTTTCAGTATGTGTTTGGTTTATAGTTATCTGGCCCTTAGTGACTGATATTGTTTGCTGGTTGTGTATAAAAATACTTTCTGCACAGGTAAATCTTCAACTTTTCTACAACCTTCTCCTCTTTCTTGGCAGCAATGTCCATCTTCATGCTCCTGATATTTGAGATGGAAACAGGTATGGCCAGTGCGTGCATACTCTCTTCTGGGATCCTGATCCTGCTGGTGGTGGTGATACACTCCCTGGTCAAAGCTTCCCGAAGCACGAAGCACTATAAGAGTGACTTAGTCGACACCCTCTATCAAAATGACCACGGAACCAGCAGCATGCCCATTTCACGGCCCTGCGAGCTGAGAGTCGGGGTGGACAAACCACGAATTCACCGCAGCCAGTCTCATATCCAGCATCCGATCTCTTACCCACCAGGTGGCAATATCAGGCAGCGAGAGCATTATCAGCAGCAGTACTCCCCCACTGAAGGCTCTCACAGCCATTCTAGTGATAAAGAAGGATACAGTGGAGGTGGAAGCTGCCCTCGGATGCACCGGACCTTGTCTACTGAATCTGCCTTACTACAGGCTCAGGTTAAACCCTGGAATGGGATCAACAACGAGATGAGGAGTGTTTTAGCACGCAAATCAGGGATTTCAGCAAAAGATTCAACCCTTGTGTGACCTTAGAGAACTGATATCCGAGTGCACGTGGGTGGAACATGTTAAACCTCACTGCAGAGGGAAAGCTCAGAGTTACATCAATTCACAAATGGCACATTTTTCCCATCTAGCTGCATTGAAAATGACCAAGGATTTCAAATGTTCAGTTAATGATATACAGTTAATAATTTATATGACACAGGCATCGACTGGTATCAGATTCTTACAGTATGATAACCTTCTAAATATCCCAATTTTACAGCATCATCTAAAATACACCCAAAATTAAAACAATATCATAATTACAGTTATGAATGTTATAAATATCAGTGGTCCTAAAATTGGGGCCATGACCCCACGTGGGTCTGCAAATCAACAAGTGGAGGGTCTGGAGATCCTCTTCAGGAATATAAGTAATAAAAATGATAATGGTAAAGCATAAGTTTAATAAATAAATCTTAGAGGTGATTAAAAGAACATACTTACAAATAGATAAAAGCAATATTTTCCCTATTTATGTTGATAGTGCAGTCATTATACCCCTGTGTAATTGCCATGGTAGTTCAATTAAGTCCAAAATTATTCATACCCATGGCAGATTTAGACCACCACGTTTCTTCTGACTAGATTCTGATACACAATCTTTGAAGGGGGAGCTAAAAAATAGGCTGAAGTCAAGGAGGCCTTCTAACCTAAAAGACGTGGAGCTCATCACCAAAGATTATTTGTTAACATACAAGTGGGAACATGCAAAAGGCTGACCAGCAGTTATAAGAGGAGTTACATTTCTGCAATGCCCAAAAAGTGCCAAAAAAGATTTTTCCACAAGTTGAAAATGGTGTAAATAACACATTATTTTTTTCATTAAAATGTAAATAAAAACAAATACTTTTTTTTCCTAAAATTGATAGTCTTTTTACATGTTTTCATTATCTTTTGAGAGATGCTTGTCTTGTTTCCTATCAGAAGCAAATATCTTGGTGGAGAGGAAATAATTGTGTATCTAAATCTGCCAGGGATATGAATAATTTTGGGTTTAACTGATATTCAGGACCACGAGTCTCTTCAGACTTCTGTTATTTTATAGGTCAGAAACTGAAAATTCTGGCAACCACTGATCTACAGATTTATTCTTATTTTAATAATGGCTGACACAAAAATGGGAAAAATCTATTGCTGAATTTATTAGTAGTTGTAAAACACACATTTTTATTTGGCAGAACTTTTCATTGTTGCTTTTCTGCATTTTATAGATGGGTAACAAGCTGATAATTAGTCAGCCTATATGCTTGGGTAGCCAGCCTGCAGTAGGCAGCTTAACTGCCGTTTAACCACCGCTAGATTGATAACTATTGCTATCAAAACAGCATTTATGACTGATGGCACTAGATTAATTTCCAAACCATAACTGGACATTCCATGAACATATTTTATGAAAGTACTTCTAAAGAGCTGAATTAGTTTTTTTTTTCTTAATTAAGGGAAAACTATGGGAATTATTGAAACAGAATTGAAATCATAGGAACGCCATAATGGAAGATTTTTGAAAATTTGAAAAACTTTAAAACCTTGATGTCGTTGAACAGTCCATGCCCACAAAGACCTTCCATGAACCTTATTCAAATAATATACACACCAATCAAGTATTGAGCTGGGATATTTGCAGACTTCATTATAATACTAAATGCATTATTTCACTGTATAAAGTGGCTTTACGTCTGAAATGTATGAATTATGATTAAATGTATTTTTTGGTATGTTCTAAATGATTTCATATAGATCTTAAATAAACTCTAGAAAAAATATCAGTTTACTTGAAACATCCACATTTTTTTATTTAAATGCTCGTAAAACTCGGATTTTCTGAGGAAATTCAAAACAAAGAGGCTTTGCTTTTGAAACCATATGTTGTCTAGAGGAATTACTAACCTTGGACACTACTGTCCAGTGTTCATGAGGAAGCAGATGAGGTTTGTGGAGCAGGTACAGAGGGATCGGGAGATGAAGTCACATCATTTTGTCTGCATGCAGGTGTTAATGGGAAAAAAAATGAACGATGAAAACAAACAACAGAAAAGAAAACTAAATATGAACTGAAAAGTTATTCCAAATGAATTCATAAAAAGAGAAACAAATATATGGTGAAAATGAAAAAAAAAAGAAAGTACAAATACATGTACATGGCAGTTTGTCTCTCTTATAAGGGTAAGAGGACACATACGGTAAAACCATGTGTTTAAAGATGGGCAGTCAGAGCCCATGTGTACATGGACTCCATTTTACCAGGTTCTTGCTACTGTTGATATGAAAGTTATTATGAGCAACTTTTGGCTTTATTGATTTTTTTCAGAACCCAGTTTCTCACTTACAATCAAAAGTAGGGTGCATGTTTCAGCCACAATATAATTCTGATGTATAAACCCTAGTATTGCCTAATACTTTCAAGAATGCTGGCACAATTAATTGGAACAGTACAATAACAACGGGGGGGAGGAGGGATGGGCATAATATGGACGTGGCCTATTTGATCCTGACTGGTAAAATTGGTACATTTGTACATGCACGTATAGCTGCTGCTGTTTGGGTTTAAACTCAACAGAAGCAGAACGACCTTTACTTTGAAGAGCGTGTCATACATAAAAGCTATGCGATGTTGTGCTCTTATGAAAGTTAAGAAGGGGATAGACACTAAATGGTGATACATATCTCTGCTGATCTGACAAATAAAGCCATTAATGTGAAAAAAAAAAAAAAAAACATTCACTGGAAACATTCAGCTGTGCTGGAAGCGGTTTTCTCCCAGACACCTCCAAAGGGGGTCATGACCCACCATCAAAATGTCTGGAGGCTTAAATAAACAACCCAAAATGATCCATTCCTTTGAGTTATTGATCTGCTAAACTCTCAGTGGAAATACAGAAGCAGCATGTGAAAAAAATGGCTTCAATAAATCAACATCTCATAGATCAACCTTCAGCCACATTTATTTCATGTGATTATCTTCTGTGTGACCTCAGTCTCACATTATGGTGGAGGAATTTTGATCCTCTTTCTTTCACAATGACACAGAGCCCGGCAAGAGTTAGCAGGTAACAAAAACAAAACAAACCCGGTGGAAATCTGTGTGCACAGATTACTAAACTGTGCTCTCAGTTTCTGTAATCCGCCTTCACGGTTTGATAAACTGTGCGTTTAGTTTTGCAATCCGTGGGCGCAGCTTACTCAGTGATATCTGTGGAGAGTTTGGACATGTTCAGATGCCTTAGTTTAACAAAAATAAAGTAATATCACAAGCTGTGAAGTGTGCTGATTGAAACATGGCAGTGCTTTAAGTTTGTATCTGGCAACAGATCCACTGCTCTTACCTCGCAGGTGTGGGCCATGCGTCCAAACTCGACAGATGTCACCGAGTAATCTGCGTGCACGGATTGCAAAACGCAGCGCACAGATTAGTAATCTGTGAACTGATGCTTCAGTGCATTGAAGTTCACAAACATCTGGTCGTTTACAGTTATCTGATCATAACAACTGAGTATTTCACTCAAGCTCTGGTCTAGGCTTTGACTGGGCCGATGTGACAATTGGAATATTTTAATTTCAGGCATTCTTATACATTCGCAGTTCTGTTCTAGATTATTGTGTTATAGCTTTTCCTAGTGAGGTCCAAGCTTCAGCTGTCCAACAAATAATATTATATTTCAGTCTAGAATACTTGGTATACAGAGGTGTTCCTGGTCAATTCAATGACTGCTAGGGGCCTGGGATGATATGTTTAAAATACAAGCCCAAATCATCACCACTGTACTTGAGTGTTAATGGGAGGTATTAGTAATATTTTATGTTTTTAGTTTTTCATTTTAAAGCTTTTGTTTATTTTTATACAAAAAAACATGCTCTCCGGTCTACCCTTCAAATCAAGCTACAGTCTTTTGTCTAATTTACTTTGACAAAGTGCATACTCGGGCCTGAAGGCTCTGAAGAAAACTTTCCATGTTCTCCTTAAATCTGAAAGCAGGCGTACTCAGATTTAGAAAATTTTTGTACCTGCGTCCATGAAAGTTACTAATCTGTTCCTTCATGGTGATGGCTTGTCGAAGAAGGCCGTCAATGTTTTTGAAATACACGCTGCTGTTTGTCATACTTTTTACGGCACTGCAAAAACAGACAACAGTACAATAATTAACTGTTGGGGAAAACGGCAGATGCGGTTTTGCTTAATTGAAAACTTTTACATCATGAATCTTCTCACCTGCATGCATACTCTACGGTGTAGATGGCTCCCTGACTCTGTTCTTCCCAGCTCTGCATGTCTGTCTATATAAGAAAGTAAGAAAGATTGAACCATCAAATAAAGTAGATGTTGAGTTTAACACAATTATAGCAAACAGTGAAGCTTGATTAATTAAAGATGCTGTTTAGCATGTGTCTTCTCAGAAAAATGGTTAAAAGAGTGTTTTTTTTTAAGAGACAACGGGATTTTTTTCTGTCTGTGTTCCCTTGAATTCAGGCGTGATTTTTTCATTTTGAGCTGAAGATATTTTTGATCACTCTGTGTGCGGCAGACACAATGGGATAAAAACAGCATATTTAAAAAGCAGAACACTGACAAATTTGATCAGACATTGTTATAATACTATCTGTCTATTAGAGGCATTTTCCATGAATTTTTATTTGTTGTGTTTGAAAAATCAGGCCGTCCTGCATCGATGTTGCCACAGTGCAGCAATAAACACACGGATGACATCATTAATAAAAAACATGCATCTAAACACCCACTAATCTTTTTGATCTCTCTTTAACTCCTTTGCTGCTGGCTGTTAACACAGCTCAGCACGCTTAGTGAAATACTACAATCTGTCTATAGACAAAGTTGCCCCTGCAAAGGAGATTTACACAAGAGCTGGCAATCCCAATGTTAAAATGGTTGTTTGACAGGTGCAACACACATTAAATTTAGGTAACATTTGTTTAATATTTATTTGATTGTTGCAGTGCCTGTCACCCTGACCTTCACTTAAATATAAAGAATTCCCATTAAAATCAGCTCAGGTATAGAGATAAGATAAAAATGAGAAGAGATGCACTTTTCATGCATTCCCAATATTTGAAGTTCAGGCAGTTGACATTACTGGCCGGTAACAAGTACCAAACCATAAGAAGGTATTACAAAACAGCAGTTTTAAAATGACAAACATATTTCGTCCAACCACTCCCATGATGTAGTGACTGGGATTTTCACTAGCTGTTTGGAGTGTAGATTAACACCTCACTGCCCCTTCCCCACCTTCACTGCCAATCAGCAGGCTGAAAGAGGACCACTACACTTGTCCCTCGCTTGCAGAAAAGAAATTGCCTTTTTGGAAATACTTTCCACGTACAGACATTGCAGAGAAACTACAGAAGTTCCTACCATCATTCTTATCATGGTAATTCACTTCCAAACTACAGCTGGCCAGCTCTGAGCAACCCGACTAACTACCCAGCTAATATCAACTCCTTATGCCCTAGTGTTACCTTATAAAGAGCAAAATGGCAGCAGGTATAATTTTCTGCACAGTATGCATTTGAAAACTACAAACAAAATAGGTTGGTTTTTATATTTTTGCTTAAGCCTCTGTGTCAAAATTCTTAATCGTGATTTATAAATATATGCAATAATTAAATTGTAATAAACATGGCTAATTATTCTAACAGCAATATAAGAATCAGAATCAGCTTTATTGCTAAGTTCGTACATACAAACAAGGAATTTGACTCCGATACACTTTGCTGTTTGGTTTTGTTTAAGTATTACAGAATACACATATTTACAATGTACAATATACACACATCTAATAGAAAAGGTGCATTTGCAACATCTGTATGCTGTTGTTTTGTACTCTTATTAAATGTTCAACAGAGAAACAGCCTGGGGAAAGAAACTGTCTCTATGGCGGCTGGTTTTAGTGAACAGTGCTCTGTAGCGGCGGCCTGAAGGTAAAACTCTAAACAGTTTATGTGCAGGGTATGTGGGGTCTGCAGAGATTTTAGCAGCTCTTTTCTTGACCCTAGACCTGTATAAGTCCTGGATGGAGGGAAGGTCAGCCCTGATTATTCTCTCTGCATTTCTGATTATTCGTTGCAGTCTGGACCTGTCCTGTTTTGTGGATGAGCCAAACCACACTGAGATGGATGAAGACAGGACAGACTGAATGATGACAGTGTAGAAGATGACCCAGCAGCTCCTGTGGAAGGTTGAACTTCTTGAGTTGCCTCAGGAAGTACAGTCTCTGCTGGGCCTTCTTTCGAACAGTGTCTATGTGTGAAGACCATCTCAGGTCCTCAGAGATGGTGGTTCCTAAGAACCTGAAGTGATCCACGGCTGATACAGTGTTGTTGAGGATGGTGAGGGGGGTGTATGGGGGTGGTTTTTCCGAAAGTCCACCACCATCTCCACAGTCTTGAGTAGGTTGAGTTCAAGGTAGTTCTGATTGCACCAGTGTACCAGGTGATCCACCTGCTGTCTGTATGCCGACTCATCACCGTCCAGGATCAGAACAATGACAGTGGTGTCTTCTGCAAACTTAAGGAGTTTCACGGACGAGTCCACTAAGGTGCAGTCATTTGTGTACAGAGAGAAGAGGAGTGGGGATAGAACACACCCCTGGGGGGCACCAGTACTTATTGATCTGGATCGGGAGAAGATGCTCCCCAGTCTCACCTGCTGCTGTCGGTCCGTCAGGAAGCTGTTGATCCACTGACAGGTGGAGGCTGGCACGTTGAGCTGGGTGAGCTTCTGGTGGAGGATGTCTGGTATGATGGTGTTGAAGGCCGAGCTGAAGTCTCGGCCTTCAACACCATCATGAACTCACACAGACTGATTTTTTTAAACAATCTATAATCTTTTTTTTTTTTTTTTTTTTTGGTCAACTGGAGTAATAAAGAAAGTAAGGTTTAGCTAAACTACATAAATTAGTAGCAGGAAAACAACACATCTTGATCCTTTATCAGGCAGATTAAAGGCCAACCTTTGTTTGCTATCATCAGCTTCATCTTTAGTTAACTGGAAAGTTCACAGGTTATTGTTTACTGAAGGCACAGTGTGTTGAAGGAAATTATTTGTATTTTTAAAATGCTACAGACGGCTGTAACGTGTAACATCGAGCTGCAGGAGGAATACCTTGTGTTGCACCAGCTCAGGCAGGGACCTCCTGACGTGCTCCTGCAGCCTGTAGAGAGCCACTGACGGCTCGTTAGCCAGAACATACATACTCTCCGTGAATTTGTCACTCACTGTGAAGTCCAGAGAGAACATTAAATGCGTTATTCGTGTCATAAAATATAATAAAATGAAGCCAAACACCTAAACTCATTATAAGTACGCCTTAGGTTAGCTGCTAGCTTAAGCAAACATTTTGAACTGCAACGTTAAGCTCACTACAAGATTACAATGGCAAGTCATTTACATATTTATTTTGCTGCTGTTTACCTCTTCTAACTTTCAGTTGCATTTCTTGGTCCTCCATGACAAAAGCTGTATTTTTTTTCCTGTCAGAAGGCAACAGCGTGATCAGCAGCGTCAGCTGATTCCTGCTTCCGTATTATTGTCCATTTGTGCAACACGACGAGATTCCGGACAGAAACACTGAACTTAAAACACGTTTTTCCTTCGCGAATGTAGTGGCAGATGATTTGATACCCGAAACGCGCTATTGATTCAAACGTAATTTTGTCGTATCTGCTCGCTCAACATATTTATCAACTAGCGAAAAACCTGAACAACGTGAGAAGTGTACTTTAGAAACTGTTGGGAAACCCAAACGATCCAGTGTTGGAGCTGAAATTATTTACTTTCTGTTTCTCCAAAAGGAAGTGCTCCTGTGAATGTGGCTGGATGAGGTGAGGGCATTTTTTTAGGGTTTAAAACTATTTTTGTTATCTCTCACTTGCATTGTATTGTATTGTCTCATAATATATCATGTTGTTTTTATGTAGTTATGATGGAGAACAGAGATGATGAAGAGGTAGAAAATGGGCATGAGATTCTGCCATCTAACGCTGCTCAATATTCCTCCTGTTCAACACATGGAAATCCAAGCGGTATATCCTCCAGATGTGCTCACATTCCTGACGCACTTTATTACTTTATTAATGCCATCAGATGATAATAGTCTTAGATTGGCTGGACTGTAAAAATCTCACCTGCAAGTCAAACTAAAATGGATGTGTGCTCTATGATTGGTCTCTAGAGATCATGGATGTGGAGGAAGATGACATCTTTAAACACTCCACCACTTTGACCAACAAGCAGCGTGGGAATGAAGTAACAGTACGGCCAGCAACATTAGACTGTAAGTAAACACAGAAGCTAGAAGTTCCAAAAATCAGGGGTCCACTCGCAGTGATCATAGGCACAAATGTCCATATTAATTCACAACTTTTTATGCTGTATCCCAGCAATTTGTACAATTGCAGTTGTTTTAAAAACAATTGTGTATAAAAAATTCAATTTATTGTGGTTTTAGGAACCTCCAAGGTTCAAACATAATATAAACAAGAATCTGCTAGAACACCAGGGTCACTGTCCACAGTTTTACATCACCATGGACTTAATAGTTGTGGACTTCTACAGAAGCCCACATTACAAAACCACCAACTCCAAGGATGTTTGTGAAAGGTTTTATGGTCAGACAAAAAAAAAATGATTAAGTTATTTGGCCACAATGACAAGAAGTACATTTGGAGTAGCCGAAATGCAATTTTCAAACCAAAGAACAGAGTTCCAACTGTCCACCATGGTGGTGGTAGCATCATGCTGTGGGGTGGCTAAGACACATTTAACAAAAATTAGATATGGTTAAGGCATCTATGAATAGTTTTAACCACAATAAATTTAAACAACCAGTGTGCCCAGTACTTGTTTTATAAAATCACTGAAGTTGTTGGTCATATCGTCTGTCCACCCAGATAAAAGAATGATTAAAATCAATAATTAAAAGCCCAAAATGAATCTACTTTCATTTCCTCGATGAATGGATGTAAACCTCTGATCAAAACTGTAGGTGTTTCATCATCTTTTCTGGATCATTTGTAACCCCCCGCCCCCAACAGCTCTGTCCATACATCAGCTGGCAGCTCAGGGAGACGTTTTACAAGTGGCTGCACACCTAAGTAAAGGTAAGAAATCAGGTGCTGTTGTCTGTTTTAAATATTAAATGATTCCAAATGTCGGCAGATGAGAGTGTATCATTTTTATCTTGCAGACGGTTCGGTGCTCAGCAGACAGGATGATCGAGGCTTTACACCTCTCATGTGGGCAGCTGCGTTTGGAGAAAAAGCAGTGGTGGACTTTCTCTTAGAAAAGGTTAGAAAAAAGATGTGTTAAATGGAAACTCCTAGTACAATGTTCATTGAAATAAATATTTCATAGAAATATATTTTAAGGGTGCAGACCCCAATACAATTGCGAGGGAGCGAGAGAGCGCCCTGACTCTGGCCAGCTCTGGGGGTTACGTGGACATCGTTGACTCTCTTCTCAGACATGGAGTGGACATTAACACCTACGACTGGGTACAGTTGTTGAGACTTTAGACCTTTCCCTTACACATACTGAAGATATATCAGCAAAACAAGTTGTTAGTATTTTTTTGTCTTTTATATTCAGAATGGTGGAACTCCTCTTCTATATGCTGTACGAGGGAACCACATCAAATGTGTAGAAGCTCTACTTGGTACGTTGCATGTCATCTATTCCTGGAAAAATCAGTAACACTTGGTTAAAATTGATTTATTGTAACAATGGTGCTCTCTTACAGCCAAAGGAGCAGATATGACCATTGAGTCGGACTCTGGCTACAGTCCAATGGCCTTAGCTGTTGCACTTGGACACAAAAAAAGTATGTACTGGATTGCTCTTCCTGATGTACAGCCCACTATTCACTCTCATGTTTAAACCACAAACTTCAGTTTATTAGGATTTTATTTGGTAGACCAATACAAAGTAGTACAAAATGATGAAGTGGAAGGGAAAGGATAAATTATTTTATTTAAAAAAAAAAAAATCTGAAGTGTGGTTTGTTCAGTCCCCTATAAGTCAATAACTCGTAGAACCACATTTTGCTGCAATTACCGCTGCAAGTATTTTGAGCTTTGTCTCTTGCAGCTTTGCAACAGTAGTACAACAGGACACCAATGTTACCAGTTTGATGCGTTATGCCATAAAGCAAAAGAAGAAAGCCTTTTTATTCTTTGCCACTGCATGGTTGGTGGAAGGATGTAATTCAGTTTTACTCAACAGTTGAAATTCACACATTTGAAGCTGAAAACTTTTCAAGTTACCAGAATTTTGTTCGGAAAAATCAGAGGTTTTTCCATGAACCCAATGGATTTATTTGCACCTCTTATAATTTCTGTCACTATAAATTAGGCTCACATACATTACTCTACAAGCTCCTTTAGCAGACATGTTGCTACAGTGTTTGAAAATAACAAATGCAGAGAAATACATGGTTAAAGAGTATGTCTTGCTAATCACTGCTGGCCTGGTTACTGAAAATATCAGAAAATCCCACTGGTTCTGAAACTTGAAACACAGTTAAGTTGGAACACAGCATAAAAGCCACCAGCAATTGTTCCTGGTTTCCTGTAATCATCTACACCTGTTACCTTGCAAATAATTAAAACAGAAATAAAAAATTAAAAGTATCTCAGGTACTACCAATGGTAGTTCTAGAACTGTGAATTTAGAAACTGAATCTGCCCCATTTTATTGCAGTTCTGACTGCATCTTCAAGTTTTTTGTTCAGCTGGAAGGTGAATCTTCTCCCTGGTCTTCCGTTTTTTGCAGCCTCTTAACAGATTTTTTTCCAGGATTTCCCTGTGTTTAGCTCCATCCATTTTCCCTTCAATTCCGACCAGCTTCTCTGTCCCTGCTGAAGAAAAGCCCCCCACAGCATAATGCTTCCACCACCATGTTTTACCATGGGGATGGTGTGTTCTGGGTGATGAGCAGGATGCGATTTCCACCACACATTTTCCATGTAGGTGAAATGTTCACCTTTTGATCTGATTGTTGTGCCATAAACCTTTAGTGGGTCTTTGTTTAACGTAACTCGATTTCAACCAACCAAACTTTATTTGTGGCCTTGTTGTGTCCCTTGGTCTACATGGCGATGTTTGTTCACCATTGTCCTTTAAAACAGGTCTGGGGCCTTTAATGAACTGCTGTATTTACACAGAGATTAAATTGCACACATCAAAACTCTATTTACACATGTTTGGTTGTTGTTTTATTCAGGGGTATCAGAGTAAAGTGGGTTAAATACAAATGCAAGCCACATATTCAGATTTGTGAAGACCATGTATCAGTTATCACTTCTTTTTTTTGGTTTATTACACAAATATTTTTCTTTCTCTTCTAGTTCAGAAGGTTCTGGAGGACCACATCCTGAAACTCTACAAGCCACCGACATGACCCCAACTAAAACACAAAGATTAGACTTCTCTCAAATCCATGCAACATTTTGGTTCGGTAAAAATGTCCGACAATATACAAGTACAGAAATATTAACAAACATGTTATTTATGTACATAAAATTTAACAATCCTTGATGTTTTTTTTAATAAATTATAATTTATGTAAGACTATTTTGAAATAATGAATAAAATGTGATTTGTCCTGCGGTTACTTTAACTGGAATTTTAAAAAAAAGGCTTTTTCTCTACAACTTTTAATAAAAGTTTATTTTTTGATGGAGCGACTGTTCAATTAAAAAAGGCATGATATACGTTTCCAAACACAGCAGACCTTTTACGACCATCACAATTTTTCAATGTGTGGATATTTCCTTGTTGATGTGAAGTGCAACTTCCAAACAGATGTCTGAACGGAACCATACCAAAAAAGGCCACATTTGCATCGGTTCACAAGGTGGCACTACTGATGACATGTTTCCAAGTGTCACCACACCACCCTGTACTTTGGCAAGGGGTCATTTCCTCTCTCATGAGAGCTTAAAAATGGTCAAGAATTTTTTCCCCCCAAAATGTCCAAGGAATAAACAATGATTCTCCCAAAAAAGTCAGTGCTGTTCTCAAACAGTATTTTTACTTTGTCCACGGTGGAGGCCTCCTGTATGGGAAAGCTGTGGGTGTGGAGTTAAGAACAAGATAAGGTTGGCAATAATGAACAGTATGGTTAGAAAAATATTGTCCAATAACTGTTATGGGCCAAACACAACAATGTTGCCTTCTATACATTTACATTTCTGTGTGTAGATTAAGTTTAATTTCGGTTTGATATTAACTGTTAATGCAAAAATACTAAATAACACAGTTGGCTTTCTCATTAAAAAAAAACAATGGCACATGATAATGGGTTTAAAATGTGACTTATACATTTATTCAGTCAAATCATCTTAATATAGTGTTGCATCTCGATAAATTTAAATTCAAAAAGGGAAATTCCAACTGTATAGATCAATCACACACAGAGTGATGAGTCTACCAGGAAACTTTATCTGCTCACGTGCTTAATGGAGATCCAAACTTCATTTTCCAGCAGGATCTTAATGACCATAATGCCACTGAGCTTGACTGGTCAGCAAATAAGCTTGTCTTAACCCCCTTTTGCCAGGAGTAAGATGAGAAACATCAGAACCATCAATGCAAACAAGCTGAAGGTCACCAATAAAGCACCCTGGGTTTCCTGATCACCTCCATGCCATGCTGCATTGATGCAGTAATTCATGCAAAAGGCCCCGACAAAGTACTGAGTAAAGTACATGGACGTACTTTTTAGCTGACTAAAATTTCCTTATTAAAAAATGTAAAAAATTTACATTTAAAAATTTTAAAAAATTTGCTTTATGTGACATTTTTTTTCTTTGGCTTTATGCCAAAGAAATGATTATGAAACCAACCGAAATAAATGCTTGGAGTATATCACTGTTTAATAAATCCTTACAACACACAAGTTTCACCTTTTGAATGGAAATACTGACACAAATAATTTTTACATGTTGACCTGTCTTGCAAACATGCAATAACTCAGTGACCTTAGTCCTCATGTAAACGTCAAGTCAGTAAGGAGGAAGGATATCTGAAGACAGTTATTGTCCTCTGGGTAAAACTGGCTCAACCCCATCAAGTCTCCGTCTTTGAGGCAACCTGCAGAAAGCACAAACAAAAATAGTTTGTATCATCTTATCACGCTTGCTACAGGAAACGCTAAAGTTAAACTCATAGTTAGTTCTTTAAGAAACCGCAGGTTATGACATCGGCAACTTTTACCTTCTAATCTGCATGTCTTGGCCGAAAAGCCTCCCTGGAACTGCAGCTTTACCTTGGAGACGTTTACAGGTTGGGGAAACTCCAGCAACACCCACTGACAGTCCCCCTGACAAAGATAAGACACTGATTGAGAAACACAGAACAATAAAACCCAAAATAGAAAAGTGCAGTTTTCTAGACTCCTCAAAGTCCAGTAGACAAGCCGCACACTGAAAAAACAAAAATGGTCTAAACAAAGTTTATCAGTGTTTCAAGTAAATACTTATTCAAACAAAGACAAGACACGTTTATTTATATGGCACATTTCAGTAGCAAGACAATTCAAAGTGCTGTACATGAAAAAAAGAGACATAATAGGAAAAGTACATTACAGTGGCAAAAAGGTAATTAAATAATTAACAAACACAAATAACTAGAAAATAGAAATTCATAATTAAAATGATAAGATGTTCTGAATTAAAAATTACTGATAAAATGATTTAAATTAATCATTTTAAATAAATAAATGTTATTTTGAGTCCTCAAAACATAAAGGGCATTTAGTTGCAGCATTCATAAGCAATTTCTGCAATATGTTGAATAGTGAGCTTTGTGAAAATGTTTTGAAAAAGTATTCTTTGAATCATGTATTAAAAAAACCAAAAAAACACCCACACTGAGTTTGCTAACATTAACTAAACTGCACTGTAGATGCACCTTTAAAAAGCCAGCATAAGAAATCTCTGAAATAAATCCAAATTTTCCTAAAAACTGCAGTCTTTTGTTAGATAAACTACTGAGTGTTGCATAATATAGTGCAAAACTGATTTTGACCATAATTTTTAACTGGATATAAGCTAACTGTCTTGCTTGTAAAAAGGAAAAAGCTTGCTTATGATAAAAGGCCTTCAGGGCTTTAGCCTGAAGAAATAAGAAATGCTGAAAAATAAAAAAATCCCCAATGATAGCAAATATGATGACTTTAACACAAGTAGCATCTGAGATGAACTACCTGGCATTATAAACTACCTTCGGCTTTTAGAACCACTTTTGCACACCAAAACAGAGGAAGAAATAGGAAGTACACTGGTCCTGTTTATGGCCACTTGACATTGCGAATATAACATCATTGCAATATCACTGATCCTAGTATTCATATCACAGAGAACTGAGCTCACTTTCTGCATGGTGTAAAATGAAGACTGTTAGATGGAGTCTCACGGCCGTAGATTGTCCAAAATGCTTGGGGTTGCAGAGGCAGTTAGAAGCACAGATGAGAAAGACAGTAGGAAGGACAGTGTTGAATTTATCACAACTGGCAGGATCATTACAATATTTACCAATAATATCTCCACATTGCATGATTTTTTTTTATATCATGTAGTGTGGTCCTGAAACTTTAGTAACAGGGCTCATCTCTTATATTGGACTTTGATTCATATTTCAAAAGTCCACCATTACAGGTGTTTTATTTATGTAAGAAAGACCGAGTTAATCAAAAACTGGGAAATTTTAACCATACAGCAGATGATCAGAAATGCGGATATCTAAAAATAACAGGACTTTGACACACCAGTTAAGACACCCTCAATAGATTAATCTGACAAGATAATTTGTTTTAGGAACACACAGTAAGCAAAAGTATCAACTGGAGTTATCAGGTAAACAAAAACAAAAAACGAACTAGCTGTATGGTCAAAGTCAGTAATTAAACCAAAGGGTTTTACATTTAAGTCAATTTCTTTGATTTCTTTTTCTTAAAAATATTACATCAATCAAGCGCAGACAAAAAAAAAAAAACCAAGACAGACGTGACGCTATGACATCTGAACAAGTTAAGAAGAAAAGAGTATTAGATAAATTACAGATTCTTTACATTTTCAAAACACTGAAAGAAAAACAGAATCGGTAATACGTTAATGTAAAGAATTATTACTATTTTTACCACATCTTATTAAGGCTCCGTGTTCCTAGCAGCTGGTAGGTAGGTGAGCAAAATTTTAATGAAAGAGCTTACAATAAACATTTAAATGATTCAAAGATAATGTCCACATTTTGAATTACTGCATTTTTAAATATTGCACACACAATTTTATAGCGCCAGTAAAATTGTTCAAGTAGGCTGTGGTGTTTAAATGATGCTCAGTTGGTGCTAAGGGGATCTACCACCAGATGGAGCCAAACCTTCATGCTGTGTACACCAAATTCTGACCCCACCATCTCAACGTTACAGCTGAAATAGAGACTTAAAGTCACATAAATCTCCTTTCTTTCTCATACTGATCCTTTGTATCTGAAGTAAGTCATCTTCACCAGTCTAGATGCCTAAATGCATTGAGTTGGTGTTGGCTGATTTGACTTTTTCTTAATCGGTGTTAACATTTTCCAGCACTGTATGATTTGGAAATACTACAGTATAGAATCCTATATAGTTAGGTAAGGTGACAAAGGTTTCCAGCAAAATAATGCGTCTTCCACAGAATGCACTATCAGCTTAGTATGAGCAGCAGATGGTGCAAAAAGCTCTGCAGCATGAGTCTGAACTGCATCCCACGAAACACAGCACTGTTTACTGTAAAGTGCAACAAAAAAGCATGAACTGGGAACAAATATGTCGTTTGTTTTTTGTTTTTTTTACCTGGTCCGAGTTCCAGCAGGTTTCTTCATTACAGTCGAACATGAACTTTTTTCCATACTGCTTTACATCTCTGTTTAGCACTGAACTCACCCTGAAAGGACAATAATAGGAAGTCATTTAGGAGCTGAAACTTAAACCGAGCTGATGAAAAACTTGCAGGAGAACGCTATTTGTTTCTAAATGAATATCGCAATAATTGCATTTACCTGCTTTGAGTTCTGCTACAAATCAACGAGGAGGCCATACTCTGAATCACAATTTGCCGTCAAGCGTTGTTATTTTTACGACGGTGACATCAATAAATGGCGGTTTTCTTCCAGCCACTAGATGGAGCACTCGATCCATCTAAATGTTTAATAGACTTCTTGAGATCATAAATTATACCTTTATGTCTGTGATTTCAATCACAGAAAGAAAAGTCAATCTGTTTTCATAAAAATCTCCATAGATAACATAGTTCTGCTGGGAGTTCTCCACCATACGTCTGCTGTGATCATTTGTTGATTAAAGGTCACAGAGATACAAATCTATTCACAAGATTGGACCAACTGTCAGTAAAGTTGAATTACTCAGCTTCAAATGACAGATTAACAAGGGAGACTTATTCAGAAAGGCTGTACACGTTGAGGCTTTCGTTGTTTCACAGCCGACTGCATGACCTCATAAAAAAACAATATCAGCTTAGAATTTTACTGCTTTTCTCAGGGACCATATCTCCACATCTCTGTTTCATAACCTGTGAACCATGAATGCAGAAGAGCAAGTGTGTGTGTGTGTTTATGTGTGCATTTGTGAAGAAGTTAGCTTATACAGCCACATGGTTCATTACTGATGGAGAAGTCCTGCAGAGGCAGTGCAGATAATCAATAGGTCTGAAATACAAAACCTGATGAAACCCAGCCTCCTTGAAGACTCTTCATAAGGGAGTCCTGAAGGGTGATTGTATTCTCAGGTTTGGACTTTGCCCTACCCCCTCCACCCTTATTCAGAAACCACTCTGAGACACACACACACACACACACAAAATCATCCATCTGCACCCAATGTTACTTTGGCTTTGTGATCTATCAAAGGAAATGCTTGCTGGCAAACAGCGATGAGGTGGATGCAAAAAGGACTTTCACATAACAGTCTGTTGAGAAATATTAACATTGCACTGTAATAATTTTTAAAATGGAAGGTGCTCGTTTTAAATACCTTTTAATGTATTTAAAGCTGGTAATCAGATGCGCTGCCTTAACAATTAACTTACCAGGTGCTAATTAATCTGCATGACAAAAATAATATCCTGAACTGGAGCCATGTGGGATGTCCACCTGGCTAACAGTCCCACGGGGGCTCATATGTGAGTGATGAGCTGTTGTTCTGGTGCATATAAGGGTGCCTTTGTGGGTCGCTGATGCCAAGGTGGGCTACAAGTGGGCCATTTCTTCTGAGAACACACGTGCTCTTTCTGTCTTTTACAATAATAGATAGAACCAGACAACCAAAGTGGTCTTGAGGTGGTTGGCTTAAACCAAATTCATGTTTTTCCCAGCATACATGGACCCCTTGTAGGTTTTTCCTCGCTGTAGATGGGTACTAACTGGGCCTCAAGCTATTGTCTGCTGAGGGGCCTTTTATTGAGGCTGGTGCACATGACAAACTGACTTTCTGGAAAAGCTCTGGATAAATGGTGCTTGCTACATCTGTCATGCTGTCTACACTGGCTAATTTAAAGTAAAAAAAAATCTTGGTATGTTTGAATATTTAGAACACAATTTTACAAGTCCAATTTTAAAAAATGTGAATATAATGCAAAAGTTCCATATTTTTTGTCACTCATTTCCAAAAGTGAAACTCATATATAATGATATATTTATTTATTTTTATAAATGAGTTTTATAATTTATTTTATAATTTAAGACCCAAAAAAAAAGCCTAAGGCTTTATGCTTCTTAAACTGTCTGAAATTAGACTGACATGAAGTGGTTGTAAATCATTTAGTTCAGGAAGACAACATTTGGTGTTCTTTGAGGCTAACTAACTCTAATAAAGCAGTAAATGGGGAGAAACGTGAGGCACATCTGTCAAAAACTGCAGCAATTAGCAGGATCTTGAGTTCGGATGCTGCTGTCTGGCAGAGCTCCTCGTTCATTTCCATGTTGGAATTATCTGCTCCAGTTTAAATGAGGTTTTCTAATTAAGTTTAAAAAAAAAAATAACATTTGCTCAATATGTTCTGCTGCCGTCATTACGGAGTGGAGTCATTTTTGAAATAAATACAAAAAGGTTGTGTTGGTTTTCATTTGATGTCTGTAGATGAATTTGACATGGATGAGTTAGTGGGCTCATTCTCTTACCTCAAAGTGCTAATTACAAGAGATCTGGACAAAATACAATGGCAAATTCAAACAGAGAAATCTCTTTTCACATAACCCACAGATATTTTAAAGATTTTACCAAACACAATCCATAACGGGTGCCACAGAAAGGGCGAGATGGTTCTGGAGGACGCAAATGGGAGGCAGAGGTTGAGCAAAAATGTTTAATAACACAAAAAGAAACTAACAACAAGTCTAAGGTCCAAAAGTTGAAAAATCCAGAAATGAGAACTGAAAATCATAAAACTAAAATAATCCAGAAACAAACCAGAAACATGGATGGAGGTTAAAATTACACCAGACAGACTAGAGCAGGATTGAGCAGATTAACCAGCAAAGAACAAAAGCATTGAGTTTATATACTAAGGGAAGAGTGGAGAATGACTTTGAATGCAGGTGAGTATATCAGGGGATTAGGAACAGCTGTGAAGGAAAGCAAACAGGCAGACCTAGGAAAGGTGAATAATTAACACAAAGGAAGCTGAACTATTCACAAAGAAAGGCAAAAAAGCATAAATGCTGATCTAAGTGAAATTAATCTAAATGCACAAAGAACAGAACACAAGAAGAAAATGAACTAAATTGGCCACACCTTTCTAGCAATAATGAACACAGAAAATGAACTGAATCCGTCAAGATCTTTTAAACACTAATAAAAAAATCAGAAGTGATCAAAACATAAACTCAAATCAAAACCAAAACCAAAATACCCAAGGACCAAGACAGAGTATTCAACAGTGATTTACAAAAGTTAATAAAGTAGCAGTAGCAGTAGCTGTTTTAGGAAGCAGGAACATTTCAAAGGACAGTGCAGAAAACATTTACAAAACAGATAACAGTTTATAAAATGGTTACAAAACCTAAAGCAAAATAAAATTGGAATAAAATATCTTAAAACATAACATTTAAAAAAAATAAAATATGCTAAATAAAATTGCATTTCTTAAAACAACATTCCAATAACCATGTCTAGCATGCCAAAGAATGTCAGTTTAACATTAAGAACAGCGCTAAAACTATTTTAAACTTACTAATATGCAGAGATGGATCAAAGACAAAAGGACTTTTTTTTTTTTATCCTAAAACAAATTCATACACTGAACAGAAATGAAGCAGCAGGATGTCTGAGCTATATGTAAATACACATAAGCATCAGTAAATAAAGACAGGTGACATCATAACAAACATAATAGAAAATCTTCCTTTAGATATTTGGGACTGAGGAGAAAAAAACAACTTTAGTAGACGTACAGAGGGTGAAATTAAAGCATACTGGCAAAAAGCATTACAGTACAGTCATTTTAGCTTATTCTTTTTTCAGTTTTTTTTTCTCGCGCAGATCAAATGGGATTATTAACAAGACAAGTTTTTATAAGAACCAATAATATTTAAAAATCTCAATAAAACTTTCTAAAACAGCTCTGGATTATAGGACCTTTTATCAGGCAAAGAAACCATTTCAATTTGGTCAGCTGAACTCTATTGTAGAAATAAGATCCATTCATCTATCTGTTTATTTTCATCCAAACTGAAAAGCCTGAGTTTCTTGTATAACACTTAAAACACCTCAGATTGGCTATTTCACCTAGAAGAAGAATTGCTTTTCTACAGGATTCTTTAAAATATCGTTGCTTAATTTTGTGGTCAAACTAAACTCCCATTTCACTCAGGTGGCATCATGAGCTCTCCAAAATATGAGAAGCATGTGACATCAGGTGTTATGCTCAAAGAGCTTTGTTTAAATGCATATCAATATGTCAAAAGTTTGTTTAACTTGATTTTTGATCATTCAGAAATTCACAATGCTTTAAAATAATGATTATCTGTAACTTTAAACAGTGATTCTGTTAAACTCTGAATGTGAATGTGTTTTGTATTCAATTAAATGATTATGTTTTAGAAAAAAGTATTTTAACAGCCTCAGTCTCAAATTAGTATCTTGTTGACATTTTTGAAACTTAGGGAGGTCTAAAATAATATAACCCCTTGGTGTCCCTATGAACCACTGAGTTCTGATTCAGAACCATAAAATCCATCAAGAAGGTTTGCCTGTCCGAGTAAGAAAGTGGACATTCGAATGCAATTAATGTCTTTATTTGCATCATACAGTATGTGCCTTTATTTTTCTGTAAATTCTTGCCTGATTCCAGTTTTTCCTTTAAACACATCTGCCCTGTGCTCAGCATCATTTAGAAACTTTTCTTCAAGAAAGTTAACCTTTGTGTCCAACCTAGATCCAAAATGAGCAACTACCCAGCTGCCCAACGACCTGGACAAAAACGAACTGTCAGTCCTGACAGATTTCTAAGTTTAAATTTGTAAGTCAGTTTTCTTTGAATATAATTTAGTATAGCTTAATGAAGTTAAGTTGCTTAGAAGTTTTAAGCTGTCATATAATATATGTGACTTAAGTAGCCAGGCAGTAACAGATCTCATCTTGTAAAGAATGATTTCAAGATTAAATGGAGTCAAAAATAAACATTTTGTGTTGTCTTTAAGAGTATTTGCAATATAATGCAATAACTTTTCATAATACAAATTCATCTAATAAAATGTGGCCCAGAAAGTCAAATTGTATATCATGATGATGCAAAACACTGCTATGGAAACACTAAAGGAAACAAAGACATAATATTTCGAACGAGTTGGTCTTTTCATACCTAAAAGGCAGCAGATGTTTCATCTGCATTGCAAGTTTCGTTAGGTGATTCAGTGTGGAAGCCTGAGATAATATACAGACAATGTGGGACCGAACTAAATGCTTGCAACACACCCATTGGTCATTCAGATGCACAAATCAGGGCATCTAATATTGCCCTTACCTGCATTAGTTATGGAAGGGATATGTTCTCAGATCTCAGACCAAGCCTAGTCTTTATGATCCTCAGAAAACTGTTGGTCCAGATTGCATTTGCAAACAGAAAGGGGAAAATAAATTGGTAATATGATGCTTTCTACCAGTATGTTCTTGTAAAAGAAATGTTTTCTACTTAAAGGCTTAATCTACAGTACCTTCTCCTTATTATCTGACTTGTCATTTTCCTTATATGTTAAGTGTTTTGGGCCCCTGTAAACCTGGGACTATTTTTGCCCCTGCCTGCACGCAAAGCCAATGTGGTCACAATAATCTGGGCTGCCAGCTAGGGGATCCTAGTGGGCTGTACAGATGATGTCATGCAGGTTTTGCTTTGGATCCTACAGAGGAGCGGACCAGGCAGTACAAATTAGGCCCTACCTAAATGTATTATGTGTTCCCTTCTCTGCTGAACCTGCATAGAACAAAGCTTGCCAAAGAAGACTTGCAATAGTAGCATCAGCAAAGAACACATTAGGAGGCTATTTATCATCTCCAGTTAGGTTGTAGTCCAGATTTATCCTGTGATACACAATCTCAGAGAGCAGATATTTTAGATTGTCACAAAGAAGACCCATCTGTTGAAGTGTCTCAGAAGACAGAGACTGGCAAGATTGTGCTAGTTAGGTGAACCGAAAGTGTTTTTACAGATTCAAATTGAATATTTTTTGTAATCTTGAGCTACACACATCATGTGAAATTGTTTCACTAATGCAGATTGAAAACCTTTGCTCCACACAATTTGTAAACACCCACATATTTGTACATGTGTACACAACATGTTTTCATATATCTAGATGCTATTAATACACAGCCAAAATATCTTTTGAAGTTGATGTTTGCTCCATGCAGAACAAATGTATAGTTAGCAACTGGACAGAAGCCAAACCTGTCATACCGGCTTGTGTTTTTGTTATATTACCTGGTCTAGTCCTTTGTTTTCTGTCTCCCTGCACCCCCAAACCCACACCTGTTCTGTGTTTTCCTGATTGTCTTGTCATGTTTGCCATTGGTTCCCCCTGCTGTTCAGTTTTTGTATTTAAGCCCGTTTATTTCCTTTGTTCCCCGCTGGTTCCTTATGTTATGTGTATGTGCGATCTCGTGTGTTGGCTACCGTGTCTGTGTCCTGCCATGGAAAATAAAGACTCGTCTTACCTTCAAACCTGGAGCTTCAGGAGTTCTTCCCCGCATTTTCGTCCATCAAAAATCCACTTCATGACAAAACGTCTTATCAATGTTGTTATGATATGTTGTATTTTCTGACAGAGATGCTATCAGTTCAAAAACTGGACCAACACGCTGCTGAAGTTTCATGCTAGAGAGACACTGCCTGATGGGTGGGACAAGGCTGAGACTACATTGTGAGGTTGGGCACACTTTGCCAGTTACAAGATAAGGAATACAAAGTAATAAGGCAAGAGTCAAACATTCTCTAGAGACTTTATCAAGAGCAAACTAGCCGATTCTTGTCAGTGGGTTATAAGACAGGTGTTTTGCTACTACAATATATTTTAGAAGGCAGGATTTACAATTACCAGCAGTATGGTTTGTGAAGACTGTCTATGGTGCAGTGACAGGTCCTGGTTCATGAAACATGCCTTTTCCTCCTTCATGCACCAGCAGTCAGAATCCCTGCTTGTCCACGATGTGGTTTAAGGCCCAAAGGACAAGCTTCGATCACCTCTGTTTGAGTCTGTAATCCCACAACCACAACTGCACCCCTGGCCTCTGATATCTGAGCCCATAGTAATGAGTGAAGCACTGGCAGGCCTCACTGGAGACCGAGGTGTGATGAGACGCTCGAGCGTATCTTTTTATGGTGAGGTCGTGTGGATTTCTCCTGAGGAATAGCAGGAGGTTTTGCGGTTGAAGAAATTTCTGTTGAATGCGAAGGTTCAGGTTGTAGAGGGAGATCAGAACAATGGAAGAGAAATTAGGCTGTGACATTTTGTTGTTTCTTGAAGGTGCTGGTGCATTTTGCAATTATACACCAGCTACAGAGCAAAGATTGGTACTTGTTTTCCTTTCTTTGAAGTCAAACACTGTGAAGTCTGTGTTTCTTCCCCTCAGGCAAAAGCTGGTACGTCTTGGAGGGGAGCCATTTCTTATTGTATGTATTCCAGTGGGTGAGAATGACTACACTGACAACCCATACCCTCATCATCTTAATTTCTTACTGCCTCACTTTATTCTCAGGACCAGACCTTGTGGACATGAGCAGCTACAGTGTCATGCAAAGTAATTTATACCCTTTCAATTTTTTCCAAAATTCATTGCAACCAAGAGCTTAAATGTATTCTGTTTGGGACTTTATGTAATGGAGCAACACAAAGTAGCACACAATTGTAGCGTTAAAGCAAAATGTCATATAATTTTCAACAGGTCTGAAAAATCTGAAAAATGTGCCATGCATTTGTATTACTCTTGGCTCTTTATATTTACATGGTTTAATACAGTGCCATATTAAAGTATTCATACCCCTTGAAATTTTCACATTTGTCACGTATGACAATTGATCTAAAAACCCTCCATTTAGTGGGAATTTACAGAAAGAGGAACATAGTTGTGAAATTAAAGGGATGTCAATTTGTAGGACGACCTTTTGCTGCAAGTTTTTTTTTTTTTCTTTTTGCCAATTTTTCTATGCAATACAGCTCAAGCTCATTCAAATTGGATTTCCAACTCTCCAACTTAAAGAAAGGCCTCCCCACAGCATTATGTTACCACCAACATGTTTTACCATAGATATGCTGTGTTAAGGGGGATGTGCAGTTTTATTTTTTTGTCACACATTGCTTTTATAATGTAGATTAAACATTTTAAATGTTGGTATGAACTGAGACCCTACATGGGTTTAGACAAACTGCAAGTAGGTGCATAATGTTAGTTTAATGACTGAGCATGGGCAACAGTCACGGAGGCAGAACAGCAGTTTTATTGAAGCACAACAATGTTGAGACAGAACACGGACTGGATCTGCCAGAGGGATCTGGGTAGACACTGAGAAGGACAGGAGAGATGTTATTGTTTTTTCTGATGAAGGTATAGTAGGTGTGCAGGACAGGAGTGAGGTTTGCTTACTGTAGGCAGTGGATGATAGCTTGTTGGAGGAGGTAAGTTTTCCCACAAAGGCTGAGTTTGCCAGGAGGAGTGGCACGGAGGTTCTCAGCACTGACTCTCTTTGTGTGATCCTCTGAGTGGCAACGCTTCAGCCGAGCGAGTAGTGTTGGAGTGTGGACAGGGAGGTGAGCAATAGTTTGGTGTTTCCTGGAGGCGATCTCAGAGTTGTGGGGCTGAAGACAGGAGAGGAAGGAAGACTCACGGACAGATTGGCAAGAATGAGTTTTAAGGAGCTCGCCTGAGCAAAACACGAAGAACAAGAGCATGGAATCCAGGACACGGTGACCAGAGGAATCCAAATCTGTAAAAGCCGGGGATGAGACTTGAGGAAGGGCAGGGTCATGAAACACAGGAGAACTGCAGACCACGGTCCGGTTACCATGCTGGCAGACATAACAATCTGATGCCTCCCTCCTGGTTTCTGCTCCTAAAGAAGCCCTCATGATTAGGCTCAACGAGTAACACCTGCGGAGAACCCTGTAGGAAGAGAGAATAAAAGCACAACTACCTGCACACAACCTCTGTGGGTAAGACAGTAGGACTTACTTTAGTTTCCTTTTAGCAACATCTTTCTTCTCCACTCTTTAATAAAGACTAGATTTCAGGGCTACATGACTAATAGTTGACCTGTTAACAGATTCTCCCACCTGAGCTGCCGATCTGTGTAGCTCCTCCAGAGCTATACTGAGTGGCAGGTGGCTGTTACTCTGATTAATGCTCCCCTTGGTAGTCTTGTTAGGCTAGGTGGACGGACGTGTCTTGCTAGGTTGCCAGTGTTACACTACGTAATATCAGATGATGAATTGAAAATTGCTCCTTCAGATGCTCAAAATTTAGGATATAGTTTTATAACCTAACCCTGCTTTAAAAGTCTCCACCACCTTATCCCTTATTTGTGTGGTGTGTTCCATGAGCTTCATGGTGCTGTTTATTCACTAGTTTCTCTAACAAACATCTGAAGCCTTCACAGAACAGCTGGATTTATACTAAGATTAAATTGTATAAAGGTGAACTTTATTTAAAATTCAATTCAATTCATATTCAAAAATACTTTTTTTTTATCTCAAAGGTAAATTACATGTTGTTGTAGCTCATGTTACACAGTTTTCTTCAAAGAGCCATTGTAGATGCTGATGGCTGTGGGCAGGAAGGATCTGTAGTGGTCTGTCTTACAGCAGATCTCAGGAGGCATCAGACTTAAGAGAGTCTATTGTTCCTTCTTAGCACAATCGTCTCCAGGAGTTCCAGACGAGTACCCAGAAGTCTTCTTCTTCGCCAGTCTTGTTTATTGTTGATTATATAACTTTCAAGAGCTATTAATTAGGTTTTATTCAGGGGCAATAGATGTAATAGCACAAATGAATGTCAAACTTTTCATTGAATGTTTGAGATCCCAGATCTCAATCAAATTAGAGGTAAGAATTTTATGTATGTACTTTTTCAAGACGTCAAGAGAAATGTAGATTAAGTTGAATGAAATCTTTTCTATTTATGTTCTCTTCCTACTCACCCTTGCAGTAGTGGTCAACTCCCCCATCCCAACCACATAAATGGTTTAGCAGTTGACACAACTGGGAGTTATGATTACAACAGGTAGGAGTAACAGGAAGCTGGTGAATGTTAATAGCTGTGCTGTTTTTTTTAACTTGTTCTAGATTAAAGTTACTACCAGGCAGGTCCTCACCTCTGCACACCCTATTTATGGCTGGAGATGAGAGGCTGTGAATGGAAAGAAGATACTGCAGTAGAACCTCAAGTGCTATCTTTATTTTAAATAAATAAATGCAGAAATTACTTTTTTTATGTAAATTATTAATAGTTAATTTAATAAGATTATACTTCATGTGTTTCAGCACATAAGGAGTTTATTTTATTTCTCCACCTTACAAACAAAAATCACTCAGCAGGGTTAAGGATTAAGTCCAGAGGCACTGTCCCCAACCGCCACGCATTGTTGAAGAGGCGTGTCAACCATAACAGCCCCACAACATCCAGAGACTTGAGGTACTCAGGTCGGTTCTCATTCACCCACTGAAGCCCTGGCACTGTGGAGCTTTAAAACCACCTCGGTGACTTCAGCCTGGGTGATGAAAGAGTCCAATCCCGAGTCCCCAGCCTCTGCTTCCAACAGGGAATGTGTGATGGCAGGATTGAGGAGATCCTCGAAGTACTCCTTCCACTGCCCAATATTGTCCCTAGTCGAGGTCAGCAGCTCCCCACCCCTACTGTAAACATTGTTGGCAAAGCACTGCTTCCCCCTCCAGAGGTGCTGGACTGCTTGCCAGAATCGCTTTGAGGCCAACCGGTAGTCCTTCTCCATGGCCTCACTGAACTCCACCTAGGCCCGAGTTTTTGTCTCTGCCACAGGCCGGGCCACGTCACGCTTTGCCTCACATTACCCGTCAACCGCCTCAGGAGTCCCACAAGCCAACCACAGCCGATAGGACTCCTTCTTCAGCTTGACAGCATCTCTTACTGCCAGTGTCCACCACCTGGTTCGTGGATTGCCACCGCAACGAGCACCGCAGACCTTACAACCACAGCTACGGACAGCAGCATAGACAATAGATGGGGAGAACATTGTCCACTCGGACTCTATGTCTCCAACCTCTCCCGGAATCTGGCCAAAGCTCTCCCAGAGGTGGGAGTTGAATATATCCCTGGCTGAGGGCTCTGCCAGATGTTCACAGCAGACCCTCACTATGCGCTTGAGCTTGCCAAGTCTGTCCGACTTTCTCCTCTTCAGATCCACCAGATGGTGATCAGTGGACAACTCAACCCCTCTCTTCACCCGAGTGTCCGAAACAAGCGGCCAAATGTCTTAAGACATGACAACAAAGTCGATCATCAACCTCCTGCCTAGGGTGCCAAGTGCACTGATGAACACCATTATGCTTGAACATGGTGTTCATTATAGACAATCCGTGACTAGCACAGAACTCCAATAAAGAAACACCACTCAGATTCAGATCAGAGAGGCCATTCCTCCCAATCACGCTTCTCCAGGTGTCACTGTCATTTCCCATGTGGGCGTTGAAGTCCCCCAGCAGAATAATGGAGTGCCAGAGAGGGGCACTATGCACCACCCCTAAAAGGGACGCCAAGAAGGCCGAGTACTCCACACTACCACTCGGCCAGTAGGCCAAAACGTCAGTCAGAGACCTGTCCCCAACCTGAAGGTGCAGGGATGTGACCCTCTCATCCACTGGGGTAAACCCCAACACGAGACGGCTGAGCTGGGGGGCAACAAGCAAACCCACTCCAGCTCGCTGTCTCTCCCCTTGGGCCACTCCTGAGTAGAAGAGAGTTCAGCCCCTCTCAAGGAGATGGGTTTCAGAGCCCATCCTGTGCGTGGAGGTGAGCCCAACTATTTCTAGTCGATACCTCTCGACCTCCCGCACAAGCTCAGGCACCTTCCCCCCAATGAGGTGACATTCCATGTCCCTAGAGCCAGTCTAAGCATCTGAAGATTGGGCCGCCGAGGTCTCCACCTTCGTCTGCTGCCCAATCCTCTTTGCACCAGTCCCTCATGGTTCTTTCTGCAGGTGGTGGACCCACTGGGGAATGGCCTCACGTCGCCCGTTCGAGCTTGGCCTGGCCAGGTCCTGCAAGGAGCAACCAGGGTGGGATCCCGGTGGCCCCGCTTTACCGGGTGACGTCACATGCCTCGATTGTGTGTGTCTTAAACCGCTCTTTGTCTGACCCGTCACCCAGAGCCTGTTTGCCATGGGAGGCCCTACCAGGGGTATTTAAGCCCCAGACAACATAGCCTCTAGGATCATTCAAGCCCTCAAACCCCTCCACCACGTTAATATATATATATATATTCTCCAATTATCACATTTAACAAAATGCATAATAACTTTTAGATTGTGGAGATTTGTGTCACTGTAAGCCCTCTCTCTCTCTTCTAAAAAGGAAAAATAAAAAATATGGAGCAGACAGTAAGCCAAGGTAGGGAAGAGGAGAGTAAGTGAGATGTTCAAAGGAGATACGAGACAGAATGCAAAATCAATCATGTCTTTGAATGGTAAATATTTATTAGTCCCAGATTTTTGGCAAGGCAAAAGACAGGCAAGTGAATGATTGCTTGAATACAAGATTTAGAAAGACAGAAAATTAGACTTGAACTAAATGTGTTACCCCTACATGTATATCTGCATTTACCAATGTATTACTACCTTCTTCATTTTTAATGCTATAAGATGCAGTGGAAAAAAATGTGAAAGGTTTTCTCACAAAAACAGGACATCACTTCAAGAAGCCACTAAACCATAAATTGTTGCAGATTCCTTTTACATAAACACACACATTACCAAGATGTCCTTGCATGCCATTGAATAGTAAGGCTGCATATATCATATTGTTATTGGAAAATATTATGATCGGTTCTTATACCAACTTGATAACACATTAAAATATGTGAAATAGATAGAAATAAATATATATATATACAAAGTATTTAGAACTGAAACAATGCTGAGGTTGTTTCAAGATGTTTTTGGGAGCACAGCTCATCCTGCTTTGTTTGAGGTACTCCCTTGAAAATCCTCAAATAGCCTCACCACTTCACCCTCCCCCTACCTCACAATAAGGATGGAGAACAATTATTTACCAGTGTGAACATGTGAAAGATGACATTGTACGTCTAAGGGGATAAAGGGAAGGGTTGAGTTGGCCAACATTTGACATTTTAACATGCTTCAAAGTGAGAATAATTCAGACTGTGGTTGTGAATCTGAACTACAGGGATATCCGTTTTAAGCCCTAGAACTGTTTCTACAACAATTAAAGAAGAGGTTCCCAATTAGGAGTTGTCACTCTCATTAAAGCTTGTTATTTATGTGTAGATCTGACAGGTGGCAAAGCCCTGCTTTGTTCTGTTGAGGGGATTTATGCGTGCAGATTTCCTGAGGTGACAGTGTGCGTACAGATATGTCACCAAGAAGGTCTGGTAGGTGTTAATGCTGCAGAGCGAAGCAGCAAGGCGATGAGTATGAGAGTTATGTTGTATTGCAATGGTTGATCAGGGTTATATGTAGCTTTGCATAGTCCATGTGTTGGCATCTGTTAACATGTGGAAGTGTTTCGCTGCTGTCAGATGGGCTTCCTCTTTTGTCTTTGCAGACAGGTTTTTAATCAGAGCCTTGAATGAAGAAGGGAGGAACCCACAGCTGATAGTGCACCCCAGCGTAAAAGATGAAGAAAAAATAGAGGTGGAGGATGGGCTTATGTGTGTATTTAGAGGGGTGCAGATGGGTTAGTTGGTGTGGAAGTGGGGGGTTTGAAGTACAAAGACAGGCAATGTGTTGTCCTGGGGATCAGGGGTCTCATTCTGTCTCCGAGGCAACAGCATTAATGTCTGGGTCGATTCGCTCAATCCCCCACCTGCTCTCCTTCTCAATCTGGCCAAAACTAATTGAGTGCCTATATGAATGGATTCCAATAGCTTCACTGATTTTTAAATTCAGTGCTCTTCATATGCATTTCAAACACTTTCACTTTCATGCGGCCATCTTTCTGGCATCGGCACAGGGGGTGGGGGGACAAAGGGGACAATTGTACTGGGCCCAGGATAGAGCAAGGGCCCTGAAATAGGCCCTCCAACCATCAATAAATAATGTGAATAGAAATGTATAAAAGTAACATAAAACCTTTTATTATTTTTTCTTCCTACCTCTTTTTGTAGCAGTGGTCAATCTGCCCCTCCTTATACCAAAAACAAACGAGGGTTTTGTCACCGACGCAACTTCTAACTCCAAGTTCATTAAGCCCATTCTTTAAGGTATAAAATGCTTGGTGGGCTACAGGCAGAGAGTGGTAGATATGCAGGTTCAAACTGTCCCTCTGCTCTGGGTCAGGCAGCCACCCCATCACTTTGATATAAACCAATAATACAGCTACTGTGACCTGAGGAACACACTTGTAGGTGTACCCTACCTTTGGTTCGCTCTCTGAGCCACTTCACCTACAGCTGGACCTCTCTCATCTTTGTGTTCTCTGCTATAATGGTGCTTACTAACTTAATGGTTTTTGTCAGAGACGTGTTGTGTATCTTTGCTGGCTGAAGTAACAATTAGAACAGGTCTGATAGGTGACGTCGGAGGACTGGTAGATGTCAATGGCTGTGCTTTTTCGTAACTTGCTCTAGACTGATGGTATTACCATGCGCATCCTCACCGCTGAACCTGCACACAACATCTGTGGCTGGAGGTGATCTGCCGTGAATGAAATGAAGATACTGTAGAACCTTAACTGCTAAAGGGAGGTCCAGCCCATGGCATTTGGAGCTCAAATCTAACCATGCAACACAGACAGTAGCTTAAAATAAGAATGCCAAAAGTGTCACAATTCAATACATTAAAAATCCCTTAATTGATATTTATAAATGTGGAAATTGTACAATACCTGGAGCTGTAAGCCTCAAATAAATTCATCTATCTTTATCTTAAATAAATTTGGAAATTATTCCTTTATTTAAATTAGTAATTAGTTCATACATTACAAACGCTGCTCTAGAAAAGGTGATTGATCTGCAACTGAGTTGCTGTGTAGGTTAGCCAGTCAGATACTAGGGTTTCTTAAATGACACAAAGTAGAAGTTTAAATTATGTCATCATTTACTTTAGCCTAGGGAGCAAAAAGTAGTGTAAAAATTTTATTTTTTAATGTACGATTTTAATATATATTTGATTTAAATTTTTTATTAGATTCCCCAATTTAGTTACTTCATTAGGTAATAAACTGAGACCTTTAAAAAGTATTGAAATACATATTTCCAATTTTATTCAACTAATCAAATATAATAAAGAATTAAAGGTTTGGGGCTTTGCATCACTGCTAGCCTTCTATAGCAGAAATATTATCTGGAACCTGTTCTAAGAATGAAAACTAAAAAATTCAAAGTATGGAGCAGATAGACGGGATAGAGAAGATGTAGGGAAGAGGAGAGCAAGGGAGAAGACGGAAGAAGAAAGAAAGGAAACAGAATGGCGTATCAATCATGTCTTTAAACGGTAAATATTCATTTATTTTCTACTAGTTATAGATTACCAAGGGTGGGGGTCCCTCTCAGATTACCTTGTCCTGCGCTCAAGCAAGGCTGTCAGCTGGCCTGCCTCTGGTCTCAGCTTCCTCTCACAAGCATACCCACAGCACAGGACGAGAACTCACTTGACAGGTACCATACTACTGAGAATGACACTTTGCCTTTTTGAAATCAGTTTCTGGCTCCATTGTGTTCCCTAATATTGAATTAGTCAATCAGTAGAGGCTCAACAGCCCTCCATTTTTTCCCTCCCATCTCCCTTTTTCTGCTTTTGCAGAGCCTTTAATGACAAAGTTAGAAGAGGACTGTGCTTTTATGGTAATGTTTTAATTTAGAAAAGTGTAGCACATTATACAACTTATAGAGAGATGTAATCTGTAAAGGTTCTAATAAAAAGTTATTCTACTGGGGAACAGGCAACAGTGCCTAAATGGTAACATGTAATTATTGCTAGGTTTCAAACAACTCCTACTTAAGGGCTAAAAATGTGTAAGCATATAACATAAGTACCACAAAGCAAATGCCTCTCTGTTCCAATTCCATTAGAGCAGACTTGTTGCAGCTTGTGTGGCATTTTTTCTGATGGGGTCAGGCAGTATGCAGCCTGAGCAGACAGCAAAGACCGCAGTTGGTCAAGCCTAATTAACTACAGCATTTAAAAGAAAACAAGTTATCCATCAGAACAAGTGGTTTGGATATCTATCCATTTCAGATTCAGCTGCAGAACATTTGGATACACCTTTCATTTCAATTGTATTACACAGGCAGCAGAACTGAGCTAGCTATGGTAAAATAGTGCAGTGATAGGTGGAAGGCAAAGTCACCTTTCAGACAGAATTTCCTTGTTGCATACAGGTCCTTCTCAAAATATTAGCATATTGTGATAAAGTTCATTATTTTCCATAATGTCATGATGAAAATTTAACATTCATATATTTTAGATTCATTGCACACTAACTGAAATATTTCAGGTCTTTTATTGTCTTAATACGGATGATTTTGGCATACAGCTCATGAAAACCCAAAATTCCTATCTCACAAAATTAGCATATTTCATCCGACCAATAAAAGAAAAGTGTTTTTAATACAAAAAACGTCAACCTTCAAATAATCATGTACAGTTATGCACTCAATACTTGGTCGGGAATCCTTTTGCAGAAATGACTGCTTCAATGCGGCGTGGCATGGCGGCAATCAGCCTGTGGCACTGCTGAGGTCTTATGGAGGCCCAGGATGCTTCGATAGCGGCCTTTAGCTCATCCAGAGTGTTGGGTCTTGAGTCTCTCAACGTTCTCTTCACAATATCCCACAGATTCTCTATGGGGTTCAGGTCAGGAGAGTTGGCAGGCCAATTGAGCACAGTGATACCATGGTCAGTAAACCATTTACCAGTGGTTTTGGCACTGTGAGCAGGTGCCAGGTCGTGCTGAAAAATGAAATCTCCATAAAAATTTTCAGCAGATGGAAGCATGAAGTGCTCCAACATCTCCTGATAGCTAGCTGCATTGACCCTGCCCTTGATAAAACACAGTGGACCAACACCAGCATCTGACACAGCACCCCAGACCATCACTGACTGTGGGTACTTGACACTGGACTTCTGGCATTTTGGCATTTCCTTCTCCCCAGTCTTCCTCCAGACTCTGGCACCTTGATTTCCGAATGACATGCAGAATTTGCTTTCATCTGAAAAAAGTACTTTGGACCACTGAGCAACAGTCCAGTGCTGCTTCTCTGTAGCTCAGGTCAGGCGCTTCTGCCGCTGTTTCTGGTTCAAAAGTGGCTTGACCTGGGGAATGCGGCACCTGTAGCCCATTTCCTGCACACGCCTGTGCACGGTGGCTCTGGATGTTTCTACTCCAGACTCAGTCCACTGCTTCCGCAGGTCCCCCAAGGTCTGGAATCGGCCCTTCTCCACAATCTTCCTCAGGGTCCGGTCACCTCTTCTCGTTGTGCAGCGTTTTCTGCCACACTTTTTCCTTCCCACAGACTTCCCACATGAGGTGCCTTGATACAGCACTCTGGGAACAGCCTATTCGTTCAGAAATTTCTTTCTGTGTCTTACCCTCTTGCTTGAGGGTGTCAATAGTGGCCTTCTGGACAGCAGTCAGGTCGGCAGTCTTACCCATGATTGGGGTTTTGAGTGATGAACCAGGCTGGGAGTTTTAAAGGCCTCAGGAATCTTTTGCAGGTGTTTAGAGTTAACTCGTTGATTGAGATGATTAGGTTCATAGCTCGTTTAGAGACCCTTTTAATGATATGCTAATTTTGTGAGATAGGAATTTTGGGTTTTCATGAGCTGCATGCCAAAATCATCCGTATTAAGACAATAAAAGACCTGAAATATTTCAGTTAGTGTGCAATGAATCTAAAATATATGAATGTTAAATTTTCATCATGACATTATGGAAAATAATGAACTTTATCACAATATGCTAATATTTTGAGAAGGACCTGTAATGTCCACATCCAGCAATCTGAAGTGGCATTATCTGCTTATCATGAATTCTTTCTCATCCTTCAGCATTTTCATACAGTTATCCTGACAAATAGCAGGGTTACCAACTCTCACTCTTCCAGAGTAAGGCTCAAGCTTTTCCACTAGTCCTTACTTCAAATAAAGAAAGTACATCAGCACCAAAAGCAAAACACTTTTTCAAACACTGCTGCTTATGATTGATCGTGATAAACACAATGGTTTTTCAATCTATTACTATCTGGAAGGTTCCAACCAAGACTATTCTCCTCTGAGAATGAAGGACCTTTAAAAATGAGTGGAAATAAAAACTTAATTCCATAACCTCCTTCTGATTATATCATCCCTTTATATTATTTACGCCGAAAATACAACATAAACATTACTATCCCATATTATGCTACATCAATACTACATGACTAAAAAATTATTAGATTTTTTTTTAAATAGTGACAGACAACACAATCTCCTATGCTGGTAAAGCTAAATCAAGTGATCCCATAATGTCAGCTGCATAGGCTATATGCCTTATATGAATTATTAAGAGAACAAAAAACAGATTGCTAAATCTTTTACTTTAATTTACAAAGTTTATTTGAATTTTTAAGTTCTGTTAATGCTTTATCTCTAAGTCATAACACTGTTTACTTTTCTTTAGATGAATCAGCACTACAACACAAGATGTAAAACAAAATCTTAGGTGCAAGAACATGGTCAGCAAAAAACCAAAAAACTGTCAAGCAGTAAATGATGAGAATGAGAATAAGACATCATGCTTAGAGGTGTTAAATCCTTTAAGCAGCATGTTTTTCACTACTGAATGAAGTACCTTTAGGAGCACTTTGTCTTTGAGCAAAATAATAAATCTAAATGATCTGCATTATTGGTTTGGATTTTCTGTGGTGTATTTAAAAGCTGTTTCTGCAAACATTCAAAAAAGTTTACAGCAATCATTCTTCCATCAGAGCTTCATTAATTATTACTGTTTTTCTTTCAAACTATGTAAATATAATAGTGAAAAGTTGACTCAAAATAGGTAAATATTTTTACTAAAATATACTAACTAATTGATTAACAACTCTTGAAATCTGTCATCTGAACTATTTCTTTTTTGACTACCAACTTAATTATGACTGAATGCACTGTTGATGTGGGTTTTATCTATGCTGCCCTGCAGCTATCAAACATGCCATTGTCCCAGACAGTATAATTTACTCTCAACCCCCTCTGGTGCATTTTCAAAACTGGATAATTGTGTTTTTCTGCTTTGCTTACAATTCAGAATTTTTCTAGTTGTCTGCAGGTGGTAAAATCTAAATGCAATTACTATGAGAGTAAATGGGAATGTTCTTGACTCAAGTAATGCATCAATGTCAAGCAGGACTGATATCTGCAGGTGAAATATGATTTTCTCTGCATCTGTTGAAATAAGTTCCCAACCCTGGTAAAATGAAAATAAACTGCTGTGTTTGCCTTCCACGGCCTGTTTACCAGATGCTGAGGTGTGGATGGCTGGTGAAGTGATAAAGAAGAAAAAGAAATAAACTCCAAACACCATATTTCTACAAGAACACTGGAAGATGCTCCATTCACAGAAAGGAGACATTACAGATGAGTATGGAAGTTCAGGGCTGCAAATCCTCTGCTTGTGAATGAGATTATGGAGAGAAATTTGATTTGCTCTTTCATCTCTATCTAGCTACTAAGCTTCATGCACTGAGAGGTGTAGGTTTATGAATGCACTCTAATATAGAACCAGCACACCAACACTTGAGTCACACAGACTGTGATTCTGAAGGGTAGTTCAAATGTCTAAAACTGGTGTTCTGGGGAGATTTTAATCAGCAGCATCACCCTGCAATAGATAGCAATGAGAACAACCTCAGTTTTGTAAATCAGATATCATTAAAGGTGAGGTTGTAGCAGGACTAAACTCCAGACAGGAACTCGGAAGTTGCATATTCAATAGAAGGATTTAATATTAAAACAAAAGAAACAACTTACAAGAGGTACAAGGATAAGAGGACAAGAAGCATGGATGGAGGACTGAGCAGAGTAATGGACCATAGGGTAAGTACAATGGATGGATCCAGCAAGGAACAAAGCACACTGGTGAGTACATCTACTGATGCAGGTGTAGAGATTTGACAGGGAACCAGATAAGCTAATCAGAGGAAAGACGTTGCAGCTGAGGCAGAGAGAGGAAGGTAGATCAGCTCCAGAATGGATGCTAATTAACACGAATGGCGTAGAAACACAGAGAAACCCAAGCAACAGAAATCTGACTGGAAAATAACTCTAAATGTATAAAACACAAAGAATGAAATAGTAAAGTAAACATCAAACAATAATAAGCATACAGAAATAACTTAAGCTAGACCTAAAGAAGATAATAAACAACAAAGAAATAGTCATAATACATAAACAAAAGAAAATCAAAACCCAAAACCTCAGGATTGTGACATCAGCTAGAAGGAACGGTCAAGTCAAAGGTGTGTCAAGGTGAGGCCCATACCTGAGCAAATAAAAAAATACATTTAAAAAAAATCTCAAATAATGTTGTAACAATTGATTTGAATCCTTTATTATAAAGATTTATAGAGGTTTCTCTTGCTGGGTCATGCTTCACAAGCACTTTTGAAGTTTCACATGGAAAGTTATCAGTTTTCAGCACAAATAAACATGAATATCATAAAATCGTTTACATTTACCTTTATGAAATATTTGAAATATTTTTAGTGAGCAAAAATCTACCTAGGAAATGGCCCCTACCTGATTATAACAGTTAATAATGCTATTTATACATTTCATTTGATATTTTAATGTTGATAGACCTGAAAAAGGATGGAAAGTCAGCTAAACTGCAGTCTATAGTGACAGGTAAGGACTTCAAATCATCGGAACGGATTGATGGATTTTAGTAGTTTTGAAACTATGATGTTTAATATTCTTGGTAAAACGTGATACCAGTAACCAGCCCATGCCTTCTTAAAGTCTTTACCAAACAAACAAGTCTTTGAAACAATAACTATAAAATCCATTAGCTTATTACAATTTAAGATAAATATGTGCTTCATGACTTTTCTAGGCTTTTTGGCCCATTTTTTCTCCAGTCCGCTTTCCTACCAGCAATTTCATTTTGTAAAACCTCTAAACTCTTTATAAAGGGCTTGTAACCTGAGTTCACCATACCTCACTAAAACTTCAAGGAGCAAATCATATTTAAGAGAATGATTACCCCGTGTAATATCTTTTTTCCAGTATCTCTCTGAATTGGTGTATTCTCTAATGTAACAAGCTAACCAATAAAATTATGGCTAAAGAAGCTGCACGTTTCCACTTGCACTGTTTAACCAACGAGCACACTAAAATTCAAGTCTAGCCTATTGTACATGGCCCCAACAAACTTTTGCAAGCTTGTTGTGAAAGACTAAAGAACTGCTGAAAAAATATTTTCATCAGAAGTCCACAAGGCATGTTTAACTAATAGAGCTGAAACAATCATATTCTGTCAGTCCTGTCAATTTTTGTTATTGATTTTCCAGCATTTATTAGGTACACTTGGCTGAAGGGCTATTTCTACAGCAGCAGGGGTTAAGCCGAGCACAGGAAAGCAAATTCGAGGTAGCTCTTTGCTGCATATTTCTCTGTTCATTTCTCTGCCTTGACTCATTCTCCTTCTAAAAGTAAATTTTTTCACTCACATGGAATATTTAAGTTGTGATAGGAAAAATAATAGCTTTTTAGAAGCATTGTTATTGTGTATTGAACCATTCAACATGAACAACATCTATTTTAATGTTTTTCTGAGATTTCTGAGATTTGAGTTTGATGCAGATCTCTGCAAAAAATTGGATTTTGTTAAGGTTGGTCACATGGAAAGTAAAATAGACAGCAAGAAGGAGAACAATGAAAATGTTTAAAAATGAAGAACAGTTTGAAAGGTGTTGTGTTGTGACGGCTAGAAAATATGCTTTTTAAAATGTTTTGGGGCAAAGATTTGTGCCATTAAAAATAATAAAGTAGTACACATTTGGTCATGTATCAGGATATAATAAAATAAACTGGTCTGTGCCATTAACAGACCAGAAAAAACAACCAAGACTTCCATTATTCATTAAACCAAGATAAAGACTTGGGTTCTTTTCAGTCTATCACATTGTTGTGAAGGTATTTAGACCCATACTTCTCCTTAAAATTGTTTCAGGTTATTGAGGTTTTGATACATCAGTTTCTGCACAGCTCTCTAAACAATCTACTACAGCAGGCCATTTGCAACACTTTGAATCGTTTCTTTTTCAGCATTTCTATTGTAGATTTACTGCTGTGTTTGGGATTATCATCCTGTCCGTGTACTTTCGTTGAAAAAGCAGGCTCAAATCCTTACTTCTCTACCACCGTGCTAAACAACTGGCAAAAGATGTTAGAGCTGATATGCTGTGTCTGACTTTTCCAAGACAGGATACTTTGGATTTTTAGTTAACATTTTGGATTGGTTCCTTCTGGCCAAAGAACATTTTAACAGAAAACTCACGGGTCATTTAGATGCAACGTTTCAAACCTAATTCATGTTTGCATTTTCTTCTTTAGAGAGAATAGGCTTTCCCCTTGCAACCTTTGAAAACAAATCCTAATTGTTCAGTCTTTTTGTATTACCGTAACCTGCAACATTAGACATAGCTACTGAGGCCTGTTGAATCTGTAATGGAGCTTTTGGTTTGATTGCAGTTTCTCTGAGCTTTGCTCAGTCTAACCATAGAGTGAATTTAGTTGAACGTTCGCATCTGACAACAGTAAGCTGTTTTACATATTTCTCACTTGTGAAAAATCTTTTTACCATAAAATAACTTCAAATCATTTGGAGATTGACTTATAACCCTTTCCAGATTGTTTTACTGCAGATGGTCATACTTGCTGATTGTCTGTAAATACAATGCATTTGATTAGAATCACCTGGCTGACACTTTCCTCCTTGAATTATTTGGAAGCCACAAAGGTGTATAGAGTTTTTCATAAACAGTTTTTGTTTTGGCCTTATGTGTTTTTGTTCTTTTGAGACTTTTAGATCGTTTTAGAATCTGGTTAAGAACAGATCAATTTATATTGTCCTGATCCGTTTAACCCATTAGAAAAATAAAGAGGGCTGTATTTACTTTTTACCATGCATGTAATCAGTTATGTTACACAGCCTCTGCCTCTGTCTGCTCTTCGACATTTTTAGAAATTCCAGGATGTCTTGCCAGGAAATATACAGGTCCTTCTCAAAATATTAGCATATTGTGATAAAGTTCATTATTTTCCATAATGTCATGATGAAAATTTAACATTCATATATTTTAGATTCATTGCACATTAACTGAAATATTTCAGGTCTTTTATTGTCTTAATACGGATGATTTTGGCATACAGTTCATGAAAACCCAAAATTCCTATCTCACAAAATTAGCATATTTCATCCGACCAATAAAAGAAACGTGTTTTTAATACAAAAAACATCAACCTTCAAATAATCATGTACAGTTATGCACTCAATACTTGGTCGGGAATCCTTTTGCAGAAATGACTGCTTCAATGCGGCGTGGCATGGAGTGCAATCAGCCTGTGGCACTGCTGAGGTCTTATGGAGGCCCAGAATGCTTCGATAGCGGCCTTTAGCTCATCCAGAGTGTTGGGTCTTGAGTCTCTCAACGTTCTCTTCACAATATCCCACAGATTCTCTATGGGGTTCAGGTCAGAAGAGTTGGCAGGCCAATTGAGCACAGTGATACCATGGTCAGTAAACCATTTACCAGTGGTTTTGGCACTGTGAGCAGGTGCCAGGTCGTGCTGAAAAATGAAATCTTCATCTCCATAAAGCTTTTCAGCAGATGGAAGCATGAAGTGCTCCAAAATCTCCTGATAGCTAGCTGCATTGACCCTGCCCTTGATAAAACACAGTGGACCAACACCAGCAGCTGACACGGCACCCCAGACCATCACTGACTGTGGGTACTTGACACTGGACTTCTGGCATTTGGGCATTTCCTTCTCCCCAGTCTTCCTCCAGACTCTGGCACCTTGATTTCCGAATGACATGCAGAATTTGCTTTCATCCGAAAAAAGTACTTTGGACCACTGAGCAACAGTCCAGTGCTGCTTCTCTGTAGCCCAGGATCAGGCGCTTCTGCCGCTGTTTCTGGTTCAAAAGTGGCTTGACCTGGGGAATGCGGCACCTGTAGCCCATTTCCTGCACACGCCTGTGCACGGTGGCTTCTGGATGTTTCTACTCCAGACTCAGTCCACTGCTTCCGCAGGTCCCCCAAGGTCTGGAATCGGCCCTTCTCCACAATCTTCCTTAGGGTCCGGTCACCTCTTCTCGTTGTGCAGCGTTTTCTGCCACACTTTTTCCTTCCCACAGACTTGCCACTGAGGTGCCGTGATACAGCACTCTGGGAACAACCTATTCGTTCAGAAATTTCTTTCTGTGTCTTACCCTCTTGCTTGAGGGTGTCAATAGTGGCCTTCTGGACAGCAGTCAGGTCGGCAGTCTTACCCATGATTGGGGTTTTGAGTGATGAACCAGGCTGGGAGTTTTAAAGGCCTCAGGAATCTTTTGCAGGTGTTTAGAGTTAACTTGTTGATTCAGATGATTAGGTTCATAGCTCGTTTAGAGACCCTTTTAATGATATGCTAATTTTGTGAGATAGGAATTTTGGGTTTTCATGAGCTGTATGCCAAAATCATCCGTATTAAGACAATAAAAACCTGAAATATTTCAGTTAGTGTGCAATGAATCTAAAATATATGAATGTTAAATTTTCATCATGACATTATGGAAAATAATGAACTTTATCACAATATGCTAATATTTTGAGAAGGACCTGTACATGTGAACAGATTAAACAAACGTGATCTCATCAGATTATGACTTTGCAGTTGTGTGGAATGGTGGCATCTTGGGACTGTTTTAATCAGGATTTATGTGTATTTCACGAAAGGAAATTGGGTTACCACAATATAAGAGAAACAAGCCTTTTTGAAAACTTTAAACAAAGCAGTAGTGGAGACTTTAACTGGACTGTTTCCTTAATTTGTTATGTAAGTCAGTATTGTGCAAAACAGGTGCTAAATGATGTTGCAAAGGCACCTTTTTATTTATAGATGTGTATATTGTACATTGTAAATTTGTATATTCTGTAATACAAAAACAAAACCAAAGAGCAAAGTGTACCGGAGTCAAATTCCTTGTTTGTATGTACGAACTTGGCAATAAAGCTGATTCTGATTCTGAAATGTTTCATTATTGAACTTGTGTAGTAGTACATATGCATGTGTAAAGTATTTACACTCATTATTTATTAGGTACAGTTTTTCAATTGCTTGTTTACTCAAATAGTGTCTCTGCCAAACACATTGCTTCAACCAGGTATGTTTACTATATACCTGTAGTGACAGTGCAGAAGGCTTGGTAAAGTTGAAACTGAGTATCAGTTGAAACGGAGTATCAGAATGTGAAAGAAGCTGATGTTAAACTGTTCAGAAACTGCTGACCTACTAGGATTTTTCTCTCATCTCCCACTACAAAGAATGGTCCAAAAAAGAGAAAATATCCATTGAGTGCCAGCTGAGTGGGGAAGAAAGCCTTGCTGATGCCAGAGATCATAGGAAAATAGGCAGACTAGTGTGAGATTGTTGAAAGGTTACCATCTCTGAATGCATAACATGTTGAACTTTGAAGCAGATGGGTTACAGAGCCAGAAGACCACACCGAGTTACACCCACAAAGGTTCACTAAAAGTAGACAATCACGGGTTGCCAGGTCCAGTGATAGCTTGATATCTGCAACATTCAAATATATCACTGGTTTAGACTAGTGGTGCTGTAATGATGGGAGGAATATTTTCTTAGTCCGTTTTGTGGCCAAAGTCTACCTGAGCATTGCTGCTGACCATGTCCATCCCTTTTTGACCACAAAGACTCTATCTTCTGAAACAGTCTTTTTATACCTCAAAAGATTCACTCTACTCCAGTGACCTCCAAATTCACCAGGCCCTAATACAATAGAACAAGTTTAGGATAGCAGAATGGGAGATTACCATCATGGAAATGCAGCCGACAAATCCCCATCACATGTGCATTAATATGGACCAAACCCTCTAAGGAATGTTTCTAACATTTTGTTGAATCTTTGTCTTAAAGAATTGAGGGATAACGGGGGTTTAACCTGGTACTAGCAAGATGTACCTAATAAAGTAGCCAGTGAGTGCATAGAATTACTGAAGAAATGTTGTGGTCCAAAATAGGAGCCACTACAACAGGGAGTACTGTTGTCAAGATCTGACAAGGACATGGAATATGAAACTGGAAACTGGAAATGTGTCATGATGTCATGATGCCACATAAAAAACAAGTTTGAATTAAATCAATCAGCTGATCAGTTTTGTTACACATCTACCCATTTTCTCATTCCCCCATCTGTGGACAAATTTCAAACTGAAACTGAACTAGATTTAATATGTGATTTGATCATGTTGATTCATAAAGGAATATTTATGATGATTGCATTGAACGTTTCTTGGTTTTCAATTACTCTTAATCTGACAAATATGATACAGTGGCATGAAATCCCCTGTAAATAAGTTCAGCATTTCAACAAACTGCATTCTACAAGATCGTTTTGGACATCAATGAACATTTGTTTGGCAGGCCTGCTTGATTACTTCTGAAATTTAAATAATTCAGTAATCTCAGCAATGTACCATAAACTTCATTGTGCCTCCTGGCATTTTAATGCACTTTAAAGCAGCCAATTACCAGTCAGCTGCTACACCACCTCTAAAATGAGTGAAGCGGTGCTAGCACATGGATGCAGCTACAATTTTATCTCCTTGCCAATGTAAACCAAAATGTCACGCTGGCTGTGCAACACTAATGGACTTATGTCCATCTGTACTGAGCATAATCTGCTGCTTGTCTCATCTTTAATCAACTGCACTGGACACATCAGCACCAAACAGTGTGGTTGGTAATTATAAGTGTTTACCTGTTGTTTACTGTAGGTTAGATAAAGAGCAGTAAGTTTGCTAGACTATGTGAATTATGCCCTTTTGTTATTTTTAGAACTTTCGCTCAGCTGCTGTATTGTGGCAGAAGGAAACATCTCCTGAAAAGACAACAACATAGTTTCTGTTCTGGTTTTCAAGCAGAATGTCAGGACTGAGACAGGCGCCAATTGTTTGTCTTGCTGGTTCTGGCTCTGGAAAAACAACAAAAAAAAGAGGCATCTTTAGTCTTTAAAAAACTAAATTCTATACAACAATGTGAAAAAACAACATAATTAAAAAAAGTAAAACATTTAAGTTGTACCATCATAAAATGAATTACTTTGATGATTGAAAACATTTGAATAACTTCCAAATAAAGCATATGGCAATTAGTGGAACATTTTGAAACCCCCATTCTCCTATCATATGATAAAAATTAAAGCAAAGAAAACTTTTGATGCATTTAATATTTTTTAATCTGATCTGATAGCTGCGTTGTAATCCACAATGATAGCCTGGGTTGTCTTCATGTTATCCTTTCTTTTTCCCTTCATTATTTTTGGGTGTGTGATTGCACAGCCATAGAGATGATGTCAGTGAGGTTTTCATCTGTCATTGTTTTATTTTTCACAATCTGAAATAACTTTTCATCTTTCATGAATTAAGTGTAGTCAAGATGCGACGTTTGAGCAATAGAAGCGAACATCTGATTTCTACAAAGATTTAAAAAGGTATCATGATAATAAAGAAGAAATCTCTTTAGTTTCACTTTAACTTTGTCCATTTGGATTTCTGTCTTTCCCATATCAAAACGCTACAGGACTGACAACATCTTTAACAAAATCAACAGATCCAAACACACTAGACTGGTTCAAACATTTCTGAAAATGGCCAAGAGTGGCAGCAACAATGATGACAAATAGACAGGAGCTGGACTGAGCAGTAACAGTGTCTCCTTTATCAATAATTTGAATGTCTGGGGGACACTCTAAATTTCAAAATGGAATATCAGCTGCTAGTATCTGTTTTCATTAAGGGGGTTGTTTATTGGCTGCAAGGCAATGCAGCAGTTAGCATTGTTACCTTGCAGCAAGAAGTTCCCATGTTCATAGGAGTGAGTGTGTTTAGCTGCAATGGACTGGCAACCTGTCCAGGCTGTAACCCACCTCTTGCCCAGTGACACCTGCATACGTATACCAGTCACCCCTGACATTGCAAGGATAAGTTTGTAAAGACAATGAAAGAATGCACTGATTTTTTTTGAGTAACTATGGTAAAATAGAGATGACACAATACAATCTACATCACTGTCTCTCTCTGTTCTGTTTCATTGAAGAGGCTAAGGTAAACAGTCTAGTGTAGCTGAGAGCAAAGTAGATTTCCGCCATTTTAAAATATCTCCAAGCCATCATAGCTGGTTATTCAATCACTATTTTAAAAACCTTTGCGTTGTTTAAATTGGAGTTGTTTTTTACAAAAAAGCCAGTGACTATTTTACGGAGGAAATAGAGGTCAGTGACAGTGAATCCCCCATTAGCCTCTTGTTTCAATCATGTATTGAGAAAAGAACATGTAATGTGTTTGCAATCAGAGTACCTGTCAGACATAAGGGTAAATTGATCTAAAATATAAAAAAATACCTCTGTTTATGTGAACAAATGAGCATTTCACGCAGGTTGATCATTGGAAGCCTGCTACGTCTGATTTCAGTGGAAATATCATCAGCATACCTGTCCAATGCAAACATGAGAAGAGGTTAAAGGTTCAGAAACTCATCTTCGCTTTAACCTCTGATGTATGTGAGATTTGAGTTTTTACTAGCTTTTACCTGCAGCCTTTGGGGTGAGCTAATATGGATAAACCATAAATCAAGCTTCCAACAGAGTCAGCTTCTACAGATACTAATGCTTTTAACTTTTAACAAAACCTCACCTCACCTCATAAATTTTTAATTATATGTTTAAATTCTACCCTAAACCCTGCAGGGTGGGGATACGTAAACAGCAGTTAAAACATTAAGCGTTCAGATCCTGACCACCTTACGTCCTCAAGAATATGATGTTCCTAAGAAGAAATGTTAAAAAATATAACAATATGTTGCCCCCCACAAACTCTGTTATTCTTGTACAAGCCCAAAGATTAGCTCTGGAGATATAGATCTATAACCTGCAGGCAGCAGGTATGATTGGACCATCCTCCGACACCCTGGTTGCAGATTTTTTTGTGTTGCAGCTGTCTGCAGAGTTTAAAACTTTAAAAAGAGACATGTATTTAAAAATGCACAACGAATAGAGTTCATTTGGAAAATAGTTGCTTTTAATTTTGAATGGTGGCCCAGTTTAAATAAACTGGCAACAGTTGACGTGTTGCAAATTAGTAGCTAACTTCAAACCACTCCCACTTCACCAGAGAGACATTAGTGTCACATTTTAGGGGAGACAAAGACAGGAGTCATCCCAAAACACAGTGCCAGACTAGTGTTATCTGACAGTTTCAAGAAACTTCCAACAAAGTCTGGGTTGATAAAAAAGAGGTTTTATTATTTTTTTGATTAAAACATAAAAGGCACTGTCAAGGTTTACAATATTTGTTATTATTAGTTTTACTTAGCAGTGGATAATTCAGTTCCTGTTTTTTATATGAAATACAGTGGAGGTTCAGGACCTTCCAGAGTAATGCAAACATTTTTCTTTCCCACGTTTTAATTCACCCTGACACACACCTCATGCCAGAGTGCTCTCCTGATGATTCCACGCAACTCGAATGAGGTGAAACTCGGTGTGAAGATGTGGCTCTGCATGCAAAATTAAAGCAAAGTTGATTTATCACCTTGTGTGTAGTTTAACAAGTAAGGATGGCAGTACCCCACAGTCATGCACATTTACACACGTCACTGGGGCATTTTTTAAGACCAAGCATGCAGAAATAATTTTGCATTACTTAACTAGCAGTGTAGATCCCCTCTGCCATTTATGTCTTACCACGTCTTTGACTGGTATCTTTCTTTCACCTTTCACCTGACCAGGCTGCCACCATCCCACACACTCACTCATCTCCTGTGCTCCTTTTTTGTTGTCCTATTTTTAGCCAAGTTTATTTTCAATTATACTTTTCTAACATGAATCATGATTTTTTTATAAGAAATAAAGACTTCTTCTAATTCTTCAAATATTATGACAGAGAAGAAACATAATTTATTTATTTGCTGTTATTTTTATAGACCTTTTTGACTCAAAATATTAGTGCACACATGGAAGATGGTGTGCTTTTGCACATTTTCTACAAATAATCAACATCTGCCGGTGACAGATGTGTGTATACGTGCAGCCAATGCATACACACCTGAGCAAATACTCATAATAATCTATTTTAGTCACAAGTGACAAGCCACCTTTTTGTTTTAAGAGCATCGAAATAGATCAGGCAGTTTTGGTTAAACCATAACCAAAATGCTTTAAAAGCGTCTCTAAAAACACAATAGAAATGCATGTTTTGATATGGTATAATTTGGTTAGAATGCTATAGAATATTAAACCTGATATATTTATTTACCAATCCCTGTATAAGGCAGAGAAGATTGCAAACTGTTGCATTGAAGGGTAATATTTACTACATTAGCCAGGCTGAATTCTTCCCACTATTGTAGAATGTATATTGAATGTGATTTTACCAAGAAGCGGTTTTTGTCATTTCATATTTTCTTCCTTCATTGTTGACTGTTGAGAACACTAATATGTATTGTCTCTTCATTAAATTAAAAATATATTGAGCAATTTCTTGCCAGTTTTCCTGATTATTTATCTCTAACATCAGTTAACTATTTATGTATCCTCTGAACTGTGATGCACTCTGAAAAGTGATGCAAACTATTCTTTGTGTGGATTGTTGTTTTTACTTTCGTCATAATATATCTATATCCGTGCAAAAATGCAGAAAATTATCACTGTGAACATTAGGAATATGTTAACATTAGGTATTTTACAAAACTATAAGTATTCTCACATAGTAATCAATTAAAAGAACTTCATTAATATATAATCTGAGTAAAACTATTTTAATATTAAACAAAGAAATACATTTTTTTGGCTATCACTTGGCACCATCATAAAGCTAGCAAATCCTTTTCTTTAGGTCTGGTATTTGAAGTTATTTTTATTTAACCAAAAAGTTTGTTTCTAGTAAGAAATGAGTCAGGGGCCCCTCAAAAGAGAATAAAATAATGTAAAAGGATAATCAATTTAGAAAAAGATAATTTTAAAATTATGTTTGCATTTATGAAAAAATTGCATGTGGAAATTTATTGACACATGCCATTACTCATACATATACAGGGAGGAGCTCTGAGCAGAGCCGCTGCTCCTCCACATCGAGAGGAGCCAGTTGAGGTGGCTCGGGCATCTATACCAGATGCCTCCTGGACGTCTTCCTCGGGAGGTGTTCCAGGCACGTCCCACCGGGAGGAGACCCAGGGGACGGCCCAGGACGCGCTGGAGGGACCATGTCACTCGGCTGGTCTGGGAACGCCTTGGGCTCCGCCGGAGGAGCTGGAGGAGGTGTCTGGTGAGAGGGACATCTGGGCATCTCTGCTGAGTCTGCTGCCCCCGCGACCTGGTCCCGGATTAAGCGGAAGATAACGAGTACGAATATGAAATTTATTTACACCCTTCTCAATAATCAGTGGAAAAAACTTGATGAGCTGCAAGTCTTTAAAGTTGAAAGACCTTGTTACCATCACCCAAATCTTTAGCTCCCTCCACAGATTTTTTTTTTTTTTTGTCAGACCCAAGTAGGGACTCTGACTGGGCCACTCCAAACATTAAAATTACTACCAATCAGAAGAAAGATGTTGATAAAATTGAAAGATTAGTTTAAACCTAAATATTCCAGGGGCAGGAATAATTCTATACTTAACTGTATTTAGTTCAGTAAAGTACAAAAAGTACTTTTCTCAACTTGAGAAATATCTACATCTTTTAATATGACAAAGACTTATATTTTCTTGAAGTTGACTCAAAGCTGAACAACTGAGATAGATTGGCTGGCTGACTTTCTCAAAAACATCAAACCTTTTCTAAAAGGCAATTCGAAATGCTTAATCAAAACAGTATAAAAGCTTGAAAATAGTAAACGTTTATGATGAATATGAATTTTTTTGTATAAAACACTAACATGAGTTTGCACAGTGAGAGACAACACAAAATCTCTCTTCAAGACAAAAATAAAGGTATTTTTGTTGTTGGATTTCTTATTCAAAAAAACAACAACAAACAAAAAAAAAAAACTAGATGCAAAGGGTAAAAAAAAGGGTTTGGACAAAAAGCCCAACACATGAACGCATTTAAAAAAGCTTCCCCGTCTGTCAAACCAAAATAATACACAGCTTTATCTTTAAGTCCCCCTCCCCAACCCCTTTAGCAAACGTCTGTCGTGAAATTTATTCTTCAGCGAGATCATTAGGGGAGAAATGGAGGTAACCATATGGACACAGCTGCTGCTCAGTTCAGTCCATTTTTTAAAAGGAATCATTTCAGACATCCTGAAGGAGGCACAGCAGTGAGTTGATGGTTGCATCTAAGAAAAGTGTCAGTTATGAAATACACACATGCATACAGAACATTGTTTATCTTCAGCTAGTTTATTATAGAACAATCAGAAAACCCATTGAAGGGTATCTGACAATATCATATTGTAATATTCCAAATTAGTGCACCAACCTTCCCTACAACTGTCATGGACTAATAGCCATAGCTGGGCTACAAATACAGAAAAAGCTGCAAATCTGAACTTAAAATTGGTGGTAAATTATACAATTTTCTTTTCTTTTTGAGTGATATGGTCCTTTACATTCTTACAGATGCATATATCTGACATTATACATGCTTAGACAGCATGATGCCTGTCTGTATAATGTGACTGCAATAAGATATGAGGCAGCATTGTGGCTTTCATTTGAATCACAACAACAAGAGGAGGATCAACATGAAACAGAGCCAAAATTATATTGCCCTGGGTTTAGCTTCTCATGTGGAGAGATCCATAGCAAGCTGGGATTACTATGGTTACTTCTTTCTTTACATATTAATTAAGAAAGCTTATTTACTTTTCACTTCATAATGCCAAAGAGAACTAATATTGTAGGGTATTTATTTTATAAAATGGGCTCCATGGTGGCGCAGTTGGTAGCACTGTTGCCTTGCTGCAAGAAGGTCCTCGGTTCAACTCCCTGCTGTGGGTCTTTCTGCATGCAGTTTGCATGTTCTCTCTGTGCATGTGTGGAATTCCCTCCCACAGTCCAATAACATGACCGTTAGGTTAACTGGTCTTTTTCAATTGCCATTAGGTGTGAATGGGTGTGTGCATGGTTGTTGGTACTGTGTCTCCGTGTTGCCCTGCAATAGACTGGTGTCCAGGGTGTACGTCACCTCTTGTCCTTAGACTGCTGGAGATAGGCACCAGCTCCCGCGACCCTGTACGGAAGAAGCAGGTATAGAAAATGGATAGATGGAATTTGCAAAATAAGCAAAAGTAGAGTTAAAGTTTGTTGAGTGTTATGTATATATAATATGCATCAATAGGCCTTACTTGTGCTCCCTTGGGTATATGCTGGTAAGTAGTAAATTTGCCAAACTACCCCTACAAGGAGTTAAAGAATTTGGAAATAAAGTGGTTTTACAACATGCAAATAAACATATTCTTCCCTCTCTTCATGCACAAAAGCATCCTCAAAGCATGATTCTACCAACACCCTGTTTTATGTGTCCAGGGAGATGTGCATGTGTTAGTTTTTGCCACATATACTGCTTTGTATGTAGACCAAAAAGTTACATGTTGATCTTATCAGATCAGAGCACCTTTCTCCATATGTGTCTCCTGCATGGCAGGAGACACATATGATACATTTTTTGGTAAATCTTTTATCAAACATTAACATTTAATGCTTGGTATACTCATGTTGCTTAATGTAGCACCAGAAATTGTTGAAGATCAGAGATAAAAGCACAATCCAAGACAAAAGGGAAAAGATTGAAGGAAGATATTTATATGCACGATGTAATGAAAAATTCTGAAGTGAATAGATGAAACAGCCCACTGCGTCACAGTCTCAAATCCATAGGGGACTCTATAGCTGGACACCAGGCATATGGACTAAAACATACCAGGTATTTTTGTTGCCATCAATTTTACAAATTGTTCTCTGCGCCAGTCTATCACACATGCTGTCTTCTCAGATAAAGCCAGCCTGAAGGGGGCCTGGACCCCATGCTGTGACTCCAGGCTTAATTATGCCAAGCAGCAGACTGAGAGAAGCATTCTCAGATGCTTCAGTGAGCAAATCACTGTGCTGAGCCTCATCAGGGTGCGTCCAGCAGGCGAGCCTTTACAGCAGAACTGCTTCCCGGTCAACTGGCGACTCTATAAACGCCCCTGGTTTCTCTTTGGGAGACTACAGAGGATGAGGGAGGAGAAAAAGGATTAAAGAAAGTGCTTTTGGGAGAGGCAAATATATAAATTTTAAAAAAGGTAATATACACCAGAACAAATGCTATGTTGGGTGGAACCATAAGCAGAGAAGCATACCAATTCAATTGATTTTTAGTTTTTTCTTACTCCCCAACTGTGCTCGTGACAAAGTGGTTGAGTCTGTTTTGATGCACCATTTGTCCCTTAAGTATATTTATAGTTAATTGCATCTTGTTTTATAGTTATTCAAAATCCATTAGTTTAACATTGCTGTTGTAGTTTTGCTGCTATACTATCTTGGGCTAGCTTGTGGTAGCATCATGTTACAGTTTACATCTAGTGTTTGTTTAAAATAAATACTATTGATCCATTAGCTATTTTTGAATTTTTCTTCTGTTAAAGGTATATTTCTGGTAAATAATTTTTATTAATGTTTCTTTGTATAAACTCACCAGAGTGTATCCCTTTGTCTGGCCCTACAGGTGTATGGGAGGGGCCAGCCCAGCACTTCCTGTTTGTATAGGCCATGATGACATTGATTGCATCACTGGGTAGAACCAAATGAAGGTTTTTTTTTTTGTAGAGTATTAGTCATTTTTTTTTAAAGTAGTCTTTTGAGCTGCATAGCATAGATTGTTATATTTTGTGAACAACTTATTTGAGTAAGTCTTTATAAATTAGATCAATAATCTTGTTCAGTTTTATTTTTTTGTTTTGTTTTGTTTGAATTGTATTATTTTGGTATTACCTTTTTCTCTAAAGGTGCATTCTGATGTGTTTCAGGTGTGTTTCAGTTCTCTATAAAAGCAGTAAAATTTTGGCAGTCAGGGTTTAAGATTGAAACTTGTGTTAATAAAATCGACCAAGAAGAAATCAAAATGGTCTGCCTATCACCTTCCTTGCCACTTGCCTTACACTACCTCACAGTGCTGCTCTAATTCTTTTCAGCCTTGTAAGCAGGACAGACTCACATAGCTAAGCATTTATTTTATTCTTCCTGTCATCAGTCACCACCATCTTTGTTGAACAGTGTCAACCCAAAGCGCCCATACCACACGGATCGCAAATTATGGGGATCTAGTGAAGAAATTACAAGGAAAAGATGACCTGGTGATATGTGCCGCTCTGCAGGCTGATAATGAAAACTGCATGAGGTCTGCCATTATGTACAGAGTTACAGTGTTCTTGTTACCCATATGCTTATTAATGCTGATCCCTGGCTCATTATGTTGATTTATAGCAGGCCTTCAGGAGAGCTGTTGACTGCGAAAAAACGTACTCCATTAAAAGACATGACGTTAGCATTACTCTCTTTTGTGTTGTTGAGGGTGGCTCAGAAAAGCCTTTATGGTCTTGACTGATGATAATATGTCTATGCCATTCAAACTGAAACCTGCACTACTCTGAGACCAGAAGTGTGTAGTTTTATGTGATTGCAGCTATTATCTGAAAATAATCTGTGCGGTACTGGTGCGGATGGCTATTTTCCTAACCATATCTTTAATTTTCTCTGCTCTGCCATTATTTCCCATCAATGCTAAATTTTTCTCAACTTTTAGAGAGTCGAGGTTAGGGGTAATCTTTCACATCAACCTACTTTCATGTTACAGTCTAATTATCAGAGGGTTATTCATTTAGAACAAAACGGCTCAATCTATTATCAGTTCCTTCCAAACCATATGGTACATATTTAATATTTGGTTTTTGCCATACTGAAAAATATTGGTCATGTATTTCTGCTTTTACAGATTTGTTAAGGCACTATAAAAACAAATTGTGAACTGAACTAACAATAACGTGGGAAGTTTTATACAAAATACTAGTGTTTAAAGTTTGCAGTATACTATTTTAATACTTTCCATCCATCCATCCATCCATCCATCCATCCAGGTTGAGTCACTGCGGCAAATGTCCATGAGACAAAACCAGACATCCCTCTCCACAGCAATATTCTCCAGCCCATTATAGAGATTCTAAGCCATTTCCAAGCCAGAAGGGATGTCTATAGTCCCTTCAGCAGATTCTGGGTCTACCTCAGAGTCTCCTTCCAGAGGCACAGGCCTGGAAACAATCCAAACAGAGGCACCCAGGAGCAATACTGATCAGATGCCTAGACTTCCTTGGCTGGCTCTTTTTGAGCAGCAGCTCTACCTGACATCATTCCTGGTGAAGGAGCTTCCTACCCAATCTCTAAGGCTACATCTACCCACCCCGTGGAAAAAGCTCATTTATGCTTCTTGTATATGGGGTCATGACCCATCTGTTCGGCATGGGTAAGAGGTGGAACTTGGGCAAATTTGACCACTTTCCCTTCTGGCTAAGCTCTTTCTTTACCACTATAGACTAAAGCAACGCCCACATTACTGTAGATGAGGCCCAATCCGTCTAACCATCTCCTGCTCCATCCTGCCATCACTCGTGAACAAGTTACCTATATAAATGAACTTTAGGCACAGAATTAACTCTGACTTGGAAGGAGGACCGGAGCTGACTCTCACACATGCCACTTCACATAAGGATGTGGACTGCACCAGTGAAAACCGAAGTTTGTGACCTGAAGGTGCTAATATAATCACTTCATCTGCAAAAAGCTACAACGAGACCCTGAGGATCCCTTACCAGACACCTTCTCCAATTACTACATCTTGAGATTCTTTCAATGAAGATCTCAAGATAAGGGACAACCTAGGCACAATCTAAACCTTTACTGGGGCGAGTTTTGACTTTTTGGTGAGAATGGGGACACAAATCATACTTTTGTTATATAAAGACCAGACAGTCCTTAAAAACAGGTCACATAACATAGGTGGCTGCAAGAGATCAATTTGATTTCAAAGAAAAAAGCAATTAACAATTCAGTTAGCAATATTTGCTTCTTTTGGGAGATCTATGTACAGATTATGTGTATATAACAGCCTTTCCTAGCTTCCTTTCTTACCTGTCATTTTTGTGCCTCCCAAGGTTGCTGATTCCTTGCTGGCTTTCGTAGTGACAGTGTAACTGTCCCTGGCAAGCGTACTCCATGAAGGATCTCCTCTGTACAAACACCCACAGCTGTCTTCGGTCCACTCCTTCATCTCCCTCTGTTCTCTGCCTGCCTGCTCTCCAACATTCACTGCTCAATTCAATCCATGTTCTCTGGAGGCCACCTGCCTCTACTCCTCAGGTCACCACCAGGCTCCACCTCCTCCTCAAGCACCTATCCTTCATCTCAGGACATTAAACCTCTTGTACACGATTCAGTATTTTGGACACAGTGTCTTCATTACTTATTCTGCTGCAACTGAACTGTCTTCTTTCTTCTCTTCAGACCCAGTTGAACATAAACCTCTGAAGCCCTGCAAACAGTCATTTCCTTGTCATTTGTTTGTAAATGTAAGTGTTTCACTTTCTCTAAGAACTGATTTGGTCTCTGCATGTGGGTCAGAAAACTCTCTGGTAACATAGCAGATTGTTTTAGTAGTAATGTGTCAATTTTGTTATACAAAGCTGCCCCCAGTTTTTAAGTTCTTACAGAAGATTGAGCTCTGGTGTTGATATTGACTGTGCTACTTAGTCTAAACGTTCTCCAATTTGGTTTGTACAGAAATCAGACTCCAGGGTCCATATCCAAGCATGTTCCCTTTGTACACCCCAAGCAGTTTGGGGGTCTGATATTCACACACGTGTGTGAGTACCTGACTACTCCTGTGCCTTGCCTGGATTAACATTCACAGATGTAAACAAGCCATGCATGTGTGATTCTCATGGCTGGGCAGTTCAAAATCATGTCCTCTCATGGGAAGAAGAGGAACTTGATGAGATGTGAGCTACAGACACTCCTAAATGAGGTGTATTAAAAAGACTCAGCAACTATTTTATGTGGAAAATAGTGGGATATACAATAATGATGTCCACCACTTACATGGATGGCACACACTCTAAATAAATGCAGAGCTGCACTGAGGAAAGTGTGAGGCTGCAGCATTTTACAATTTACACATGATATTTATTCATAAGTACTGTACACATAGCTGCACTCAGGGGCTTGGTAGAAAGTTGTGAAACTCCAGTTTAACCAACAAAACAAGAAGCAGCTCATTCAACCATTTACAAGAAATGTTGCCATAAAAACAAAATGTGTTTTTGTATTAGGGGAATTAACACAGGGACAATCAAATAAATGTACTCAACAAAACACCACCCAAACCACAATTTTTTCCAACTTGTAATCTATTCTGAACAATGTTGTTTGTTAGAATAAATAAATTGTGTCAGGCCACCTCATTACAAACAGGCGAAAGCATTTGTGCATCGCAAAAAAGATTGTAAACAGATTGCATAAAAATGCATCCTGTTCACATAGATATCCTTCTGTGATGGTGCTTTTATAGCAAAATACAGTGTGTGCAGTTAGTTGCTTCAGTTATATCAGGAAAACCAACTCGCACTGCAGACTGCACTTTAATGCTGGCCTATCCAGTTCCATTTGATGGGAATGTGATGAACCTGACTTGATTCCAAAAAGCTGGCATGGCCTATCTCAGGCTCTAATGGCATGGTCCCCTTTGGGCTGCTAGGTCCTTCTAAAACACTTCAAGATGGACTGTAGCTCCATGTACCTAAAGTGGCAAATGAGCCAGTCTTTATCTTGGGCCAGAAAATCCTCTTGGTCTCTAAATACAAGCCATTCTAAATACAAGTCATTCTTCCTCAAGGTATTTTCTGCACCACTGTCTGCATGCTTAATCTGTACCGATGTAACTGCTAACACTTGGATGAATTAATTGCTTAACATGTATGCATACATTATTGGCCAAGGGGCCAATAATGCTAGGAAAATGTAAGCCATGGTGCTACCATGGAGCAATTTCCATTTCCATGATCAGTTCGTTAATGATAAATCCAAGGTTTGTGTGAAAATGGTGTAGGACAAGTTTTGGTGCATAAGAACAGTTTGTACATAAGGCCCAGGGCTATTGGCTTAATTGCATCTTATATACCTGCTGTTTTATATCATGCCCAGAACAACGTGCCAGATATGTAATATACAGGTAGGTCATATGTTTTTCTTGTTCACAAAAAAATATGTATTATGAAAAATCATTTATTGATTTGTTCTTCTTTTTTACTGGTTTTATAGAATGAGAGACTAATACATTTATATCAAAATATGAGAAATATAAGACATTGTATTGTAAATGCTTTCCTTAGTATGTATATACTGGCCCAAAGCTGTTGCAAAGTCTGCCTATACCTTGAGCAGGCACTACATCACTGCAAGAAGGTCTTAGCTTGAATCTTAACAGGGACATTTCTGTCAACAATCTTCTCCAGATGCATGGATGTACTCTACAGGTATTGTGTTCCTGCACTGGACTGATGATCAGTATACTACCGTTTTTCTGGAGATATACCTACACAATATTAACAACTTCCACATCAATCCGTTTGTATGTTTTTGTATGAGATCAAGCTCCTCCATTATTCTTTTCAGTTTTTATTGCTGAGATTCCTCACCATTATCTCATCTAAATATGTTTATATGCACAATTTGATAAAGTTATTCAAAAAATACCCTTTCTACTTTCGAATGTCCATGTAATTTTAAATCCACAGAACTGAAACATTTTATAGATATAACAATGTTGGAATTTCCCTTGACTTAAAAATACAAATTTCATTCCTTAACAGGAACATTTTGGTTGCTGTCTTTAACTACAAAGAGCACATCAATCTTTGTATTTCTCAGGTAACCAGACTGTGAAGGTTATTAAACATCAAACAAACCCTTCTTGCCCTGCCAGGTCAGTCAGAAAGCTTCTGATTTTAAAACCAAGGAAGGCCTAGATAACAACCTTTTTTCCCCTCACCCCCAGCTTCATTCATTATAGATTACCTGCCCCCACCAGTACGGCTTCATTACTCCTTCATTTACAGCTCCTCTTCTCCCTAATTTGCTGACTCCTGTTTTATTTCACAGAACCTAACAGGCCTCCTGGTGCTGCTGTCTCAAACCCCCATCAGTGTCCCTCCTTTCTTTGTCTTCTTTCTCCTCTTGCTATACTTAGACCTGTCTTCTATCCTGCATTCTCACTTTTTGTCATCAGGTAATTTAACCCTTCATTCAGGCAGTCTCCCGCTTGAAGATAAATGACCAAGAGCAGTGCATTGATTGCCTTTTAATGCTGGAGTCAGCCTATTTTAGGTCACTGACCCGGAACCTGGGGTTTCCAGGGGTTCTGACTCCAAAATATTACTCACAAATACTCCACCCAATTTGTCAGGTGAAAACAGACCTTTTTTTTTTTTTTTACTGTATACTTCCAGATCAATTGTTTTTACTCCATGTCAACCTGAAACTGATCCTAGAGCCATGCAGCTAGTCACCTAGTCAATAATTTTAGAAATCCAAAAGTAGGTAACATAAGGGCCATAAATGTATATTTTCCCTAGTAAGTTGATTGCAGTTTAAGACAGACATGTACAAATATCGTAAAAAATAACTCGTAACATTTTCTCAATGTCTGACATTAAATCAGACTAAAGCTTTCCTGTTTTAGGTCAGTTAGGATTACCAAAAACTATTTATATTTGCTAAATACCAGAATAATAAGAGAGAGTATTTTTAGAAAATTTCTTATTACTTTCTTCAAATTCAGAAGTTTGTATACATTAGGGTTACTACCAGCTGTAGATATTTACAGGCAACACTTCAAACACATTGCTTCCTTTTTGTGACATCATGGAAGAAAACCAAAAGAAATCAGCCAGGATATCAGGGAGATAACTGCAGACCTCGACAAGTCCACCCTAGAAGAAAAGCAAGTGACCTTGAAGGTGCTGGATGAAGCTGGAAAGGGGGAATCCACTGTGAAACAATTCACGGACCGACATGAGCTGAAAGGCCACTCAGATAGATAGAAACCCTTAGTCCAAAGGCAATGCAGAAAGCCAGATTGTGGTTTGCAAATGTACTCATGACAAAGACGTTAATTTGTTGAAACATGTCCTGTGGTTCTATCAAAAAAAATTAATGTTTTACTACAATGGCCATTGTCACATTTAGAGAACAAAGGGGGAAGCATGCAAGCCTTTAGAGCACCATCCCATCCTGTTCTGTGGTTGTTTTGCTACAGGGGGAACTGGTTGACCTAACAAAATAGGAATGAGAAAAGAGCATCATGTGGAAATACTGAAGCAGCATCTGCAGAGAGGTGAGGGGGACATTGAGGGGAAAAAGGTTATGTGTCTTTTTTTAATCTCCTTTTCATGTTAATAGAACTGGTCTAGGAATTTTAATGCTGCAATGAGATAATCATTAGCTGACCCACAGCATTGTACAATTATTGGTTTAACTTATTGCAGAATAATTGACCTGTAAAATGTACACCTATTGATTGGATTGATATATGCTGCAGAACTGACTGCTAATCATATAAACTGAGGTTGTTTTTGATGAATTTCATATTACCTTGTTGCACCAACTCTCTGTTGTAAGCAACCTGATACTTGTACCTGTTTAATCTTTCAATGCTGCCTCAATGCAACTGTAGTGGCACTTTAAAAAATAACCATTCCCACCTTACACTCTCCCATTATTATTCATTCTCAGGATGAAGGTGCTTTTAATTAGCTCCCTCAGAGGAGGACCACTGTTGGAGTTTGTGCTCCACATCACTACAAATTAGCAGTGGTTTGTCATGATGGTTATGCAAACTGTTAAGATATTCTATGCCTACATGAAAATTTTAATAAAAAGATTTCTCAGGCTAATTGGAAGCAGGAGGGCAGATGTAGGAACAGTGTCAAATGCTTTCTGCTGTGTTGATCAACTGTACAGTGTACAGTTGATCAGTTGATTGTGTGGCTAAATGCAACTTGTGGGTTGAACTATGCTGAAGGCATGGCTCCAGGGAAGGGGTTAAGTGCTGGGGGCTGCTGTGATTAACTTGTGTGTTTTTCTTTTTTTGTTTCAGGTGTCTCTAGCTCACTTACTTAGTGACTGTCTGATTCCACTCCATCGTCTTTCTGCCCCCCAGCCCCCCAGTGGGTTCCAGGCAGATGGCATCCCTTTCATTGTTTGGTTTTTGCAGGAGGTTGCTTCCTATTAAAATGGTGTTCTCCCCTCTGGTGTCACCTGCTGCTTTGTGCATGCTCTGGATGGGGGTTTGAATCAAAGTGAAGGTTTCATGCAGTCTGCTGACTTCATTAGCAGGACAACATTTTAAAAGTTTGGGATTTTGTAGTTGTCAACTTAACTTTTATTTCATAAAAATATGTGACATTTGGATTAAATTGAATTGTATTGGGTTGCATTTGAAGCTGACTGCACTGAAATAAACCTGACTGAATTATACTAATTCAAATCGATTTATTTGGACCCATTTACTTTGTGCAGCAATTTTCATATGACTTTTTCGTTGACTAGATGTAATTTGATTACAGAGGAATTAACTGAATCTGCATTTTATTTTCTTGAGTCTAGTTTGGTTTTTAACTTTATGGTCTACATTGCAGCCTATAACAAGTCAGAGTAAAAAATTAACTTTTTTTAACCATAAAGTTCTTTGCATTTTTGTAAAAATCTACATTAATAACATAGAGGTACCAAAAAGAAACACTGGACTAAAGCAATCAATGGATCAAGTGATGCTCATTTGCAGTCTGGAATTGGAGGAGTTGAACCTCTGCTGCTCTGGAACTGGTCTAAGGACGAGTCAGCCTGTGAGGGTTGAGTCCAACTCAATACTTGCTGCTCAATGACAAGAGTAAGTAATCGAGAACTCCCCAGAAAGGCCAGAAAAATATGTTAGATTTATACTTCAAATGCTCAAACCACAAACATAGCTCAAATTTCTCTTAGAGCATCCTCAGAATCTTCTAGTCGTTTCCTGGTTAAGAAGATCACCTGGAGAATATACCTCCATCCACCTAAAACTCACTACAGGTCCAACTTGCCTAATCTATCTAGTCACCTACCTTCTTGTATCTATCTGTCTTATCTCGCCCGCAAACGCCAGCAGACGATTAGCTAACCTGGAAAAGGAAAACATGGAGCAAAGCCATATTACCTTTTTGCTTCAGGTGCATATATATATGAGTAAAAAAAACAAACCTTTAAACATGACAGACTTCCTTATGAAGCCAGCTGGAAGTTCTAGTTGTGTACATGTTAATAGAGCTACAAGATATATCAGTGAAAATGTGTGTCTAAAAACACAATCTTCATGTTATAATGTAATAATCAGCAATATCTTTGATAATTACATCTTTGTCATCTGATTATTTTTAAATAAAAATGTTAAACCTACAATTTCAGGTTGAGCACAAAACAAAAATTACGCAGTTAATTAACACTTGGCACAGAAACACCAAAACAAAGGGTGGGAGGAGAATCCTCAGGAATGATTAATTAAATACAGACCTAGAGACTAGGCCATAGATACAAATAAAAAAAAAAAAATACTAGGTGGATAAAAGACAATCTGGCAATAGTGAAACCAGCAGAGAAGATCAAGAACAAGTTCATGACAAAAATTAAAGGCATGTGAGGATGTGGGCTGCATGGTAAACAGGTAAACGACAGATGAAAGTAACAAAGATAGAGGACACAATCATAAGTCTGAAAGAGTAACACATCCAGAGGATGCAAAACCCCTGAAAGCACACTGAGTGATTAAGATATAAGAGAAACACAACACACAGAAACAAAGAGGAAATGCATCAGGAATGGCAGGAAACATAGGGAAATGCAATCTTTACACATCAGCAACAGAAAGAAGGCAGCAAAATAACAAATACAAACTTGTTAAACAGTTGAGGAGGACACAGAAATAAACAAATGCATCCTTAAAAGTATGTTGTGCATTGTAGACCAATGTAAGCAGTTGCAAGAGGGTTTGTTCAGGATGCAGCACAGAAACTCGCAAACTCGCATGATAATGTTGTATATTTGCTTTGCATTAAAATGAAGGAGGAAGATAGACTATCACAGGTACATAATGCTCAAGCATTGCCTTCCCATGGAATTCACACTATAGCCTACATAATTTAATTACCAGCTAACCATGGCTGCTATGGGCTTTTTGGACATATCAAAAAACTCTGCAGTATGACTGCTGCAGCTCTTACATGTCGTGTAAACTGCGCATGTGAGCCCAGGCGGCATTTACACAACTGCAAAGCAAATCTTGCGACGGTAACCCAATAGTAAGGTTACTTCATCATACACTACACCAACACTCACCCAGCAGGTCAGCTGATCCTTGAATATGGAAAAAAATTACCCTGTCTTGATGCAGCAGAACAATGTGAATTCCACACCCTTGGCCCCGCTAGACTTGCACTATTCCCACCGTGCCTCAAAAGGGGTAAAAAACATATTGAAACATGCTTAACAGGAGTTAATGCTCCACAAAATTCACCTTATTTTTTCATATTTAGACCTTCTTAATGTGTTCTTCAGTAAGCCAAAATACAAAAGATAATCGCATTTCCTGGAGCAAGACAGGATGTGTTGATGTGTGCACAGCCATTCTGGCAAATGACAATGTTCCTGAATGGTTGCTGGTGCATCAAACAAGCCAATGTATTGTGAGAATGAGGAAAGGACCAATAGATAGGCATGGTTTCAGAAGGCAAGAGAGTTAAATAAAATAAAGAAACCTTTTTCAGCTAAAGTTATCTTTATTTTCTGATAGGCACTCCAGATAGAAAAGATTTGTGGTGATAGCAAAACAAAACCGAGCACAAAGCACAAATCTGCCTCAGCGTCAATGTGTCTACTGACCTTTTACTTCAATTCCAAAATTAACAAATAAATGGTCTGCTGTTAAAAAAGCACAGCTTCAATGACTTCACTCAAAAAGTTCAAACATCCACAGTGTCTTGAAAACCCAATTCCCAGTGACTGTTCTGTTGTTTACTGTTACAGCCCATTTGTACTATGTGGTTTTTACAGCTTATAGAGCTGAGCCTAAATGCAAATAAAAATCCCCTGTCACAAATGAAGGTGCAGAAGCCAAGTTTACTCCCAGGTGGTCTCAGGGTGGAAGAAATATATTTCTCTGCTTTGCCTAATTATTCCTCAGGGTATCAGGGACAGCTTGACAGTGTTCTCTGAGGATTCATTTATTTAGGTTGGCCTAATTAAGGTGTTAACAAAATCCACTAAACTTTTGCCAGAGGAGACTTCAAAAGCAAGCATAACTCACAGTTACATGCATGCACTAAACATGTGTTTATTCTGATATGGCAGCTATAAAAGATAAGCATATAGCTTTCTTGCATTGAATTTCTTCACGTTTTCTAGTTCAAATGAATGGAAAAACAAAGAGCCAAAAAAACTATAAAAATTAAAGTTGCTCTTTCCAGTACTACTTAAATCCATTAACAAAAAGAGATGAGTCATATTCGTATATAAATGAATATGCAGTGCCTTGTGATGCTATATATTTGCAACCACATTTTGTCATCTTTCAAACACAAACTGTAGTGCATTTGTGGGGGATTTCGTGTGATTGACTAACACAAAGTAGCGCACAGTTGTGAAGTGGAAGAAAAATGATACAGTACATGTTTCTTTTATATTTTTAACAATAAAAAATCTGAAAAGTGTGGTGTGCATTTGTATTCAGCACCCTTTACTCTGCTACCCCAAAATAACAATGTAGCCATTTGGTAAAGAAGTCACCAAAAAAGTAAATAAAGTCTACCTTTCAATAATTTAATCGCACTATAAATACAGCTGTTATGTGAGGACCTGAGAAGTTTGTTAGAGAATATTAGTGAACAAACAACATAAAAAAAGAACAATAGATAAAGTTGGGGAGAAGCTTAAAGCAGGGTTAGGTTATGAAACAATATCTCAAGCTTTGAACATCTCACAAAGCAGTGTTCAATCAGTCATCTGCCAAAAGAAAGAAAAATAGCACAGCTGCAAACCTACCAAGACATGGCTGCCCACCTAAACATACAGGCTGTGCATAGAGAATAATAATCACAGAAGCAGCCAAGAGAAGCTGCAGATATTCACAGCTCAGTTGGCAGAACAAACTGCTGTGCACTCCACAATTCTTGTCTTTCTAGGAAAGTAGGCAATAATAAAGCTATTCTGGTTTTACTGTTGAAATAAAACCATTTAAAGTCCTCTTTTCAAGTTGTCACAAGCCACGAAGAAGACACAGTAAACATGTGTTAGACAATGCTATGGTCAGATGAGACCAAAACTTAACTTGTTTGTTTACATGCAAAATGCTATAAGTGGAATAAACTAACACAGTACAACACAAGTGAGAACACCATCCCTATGGTGAAACATGGTGGTGGCTGCATCTTGCTGGGGGATGGTTTTCCTCTGCAGGGACACCGAAGCTTTTCAGAGTTGATGGAGGGTGGCTGAAGCTACAGGGCAGTCCTGTAAAAAAAGCCTTTAGATGCTATGTCAGGATCCGTCTGTGTCTTAGCTTGAGTTTGTGTTTTGGTTCATTTTTACCTGGTCTGGTTCTCTGCTTATCCTTAATTCTGTGTCTTGACTTGTTAATTGGTTTCACTCCCTCTGGCTCCCAGTTGTCTGACCCAGACCTGTTCCTTGTTCCCCATGATTACTCTGTCCCTCTGTTCATTGGTTCTCCCTGTTCTCTCAGTTTGTATTTAAGCTCCTTCGTTTTCATTGTTCCCCGCTGGTTCCTTGTTGTGTTCTGTGAGTCATGTCTTCTATGATTTGCTGTCGTGCCTGGTCTGGTGTCCTGGTCATGGAATCCAACTTTGTGGAATTCGATTGGGCAAGAATTAAAACCCCCGGAGTTCTCCACTGCACTTTGGTCTTACCTCAAACACTCATTATGACATGCCAAGAAATACTTGAGACCGGGGCAGAACCTTCCAGCAGAAGAATGACCTTAAAATTGCCACTAGAGCTACAAAAGAATAGTTTAGATCGAAGTTCATCCATATTATAGAATGGGCCAGTCAACCCATAAATCTGAATCCAATGAAAAATCTGTGGCAAAATATGAAATTTATGTTGACACATGCTCTCTGTCTATTCTGATGGACTTTGGGCTATTCTGAAAAGAATAGGCATAATTTTAAGTTTTTTAATGAGCAGGCCTGGTAGAAATAAAACATCCTGCAGCTGTCAATGCAATGCAAGGTTGTTCCACAAAGCTTTGACTCAGAGGCACTGAATATGAATGCACGCCACACTATTCAGATTTTATTGAATCTTTTTTCATGCACTTGGCAAATGTACTGCTGTTTGTGGTTGTAATGTGACAATGGGAAAAACTTGTACAATGCACAGTAAGTACTGTTTTGAAGTAGAAGAGAACTTCATTAGTTCATGCAGTGCTCCAGTTGTATCATCTGTCATGAGCTTGTAAAAATATTTGTCATTATTGATACATCTTCAAGTCTTCTAAACATTAGTATATACAACACTAACATAGTACATCACTGATATGTGCAGGTATATCTTTAACGGTGTGTGTGTTTGCTCTCAGAATGTTATTGCTTGAAATATAGGAAATGAAAGTGAGTCCTAAAGCTCCATAATATGGGGAATAAGCTCTCTGTGATCTACAAAACAAGTCTTGTGGACTAAGTGTGCTTCTTTGTGCAATTAACTGGTGTTTATAAGTAGGCATGTAATAGTTTTTTTGATTTGAACTTTGAAAAAACGACTTTGTTGTTCTAAAAAACGTCTTTCATCATCTAAAAGAGAATATGCTCTTGGCCTATCTCTCACAGTCAGGCACAGTGACTATTTTAACACCAGAAGCCACAACTAATAGTCTTTTTTAAGCTCTGTGAAAGCTTTGATTTAACTGCAGACCAAACAAAATGCAACTCTGTATGGGTGTTGATTATGAAGAAAGGAAGGAGATCCATGTATCTGCTTTTATCTGCTTTTAATTTTGTCAAAGAAAACAAAACAGTTGAATCAGCTGCATAATCCAGAACACTATGGCTCTTTACTTTATTTGGCATTTTAGGCATTTTTCTAGCCAGGACTCTTCTTCTACTGAACTCCAACAGCCAAAAGAGCTGAGGTCATTCAAAACTGCTGATAGTGTTTTCACAAGTTAAAGTTATGCTTTTGTCAGCATGGTACTTACATAATGACATGGATCACATGAGGTTAAAGTAACACGTCCTGCTGCAATTCTGTATTTATTTTAACCCTATCCATGGGTGCCTCTTCCTTTCCTTTCGTACATTTGGCCCAACTAATTATTTTTCATGTTGTAATGAATATTAATGTTTTTCAGTAATATTTGTATGCCAGGCTTTTGGTTCATTTTTTTGGGGCCGGGACAATGACGTAAAAGACCCTCGGCATAATGCTACCACCACCATGCTCAACAGTTCGGACAGTGTTCTGTAGTTTAAAAGCCTCACTTTGAATCCTCCAAACATACGTCTTGTCAGTGTGGCTAAAAAGCTCATTCTTTTACTCATTTGACCAAAAAATGTTCTTTAGAAGACCATATTGGAAACAGCTAATTTTAGTCGATCTTGAAGTTTAAAATTTTGCAGCTGGCACTTTGTTCTTGGTCAGCACACTAACAGTTCATAGTGATGTAAAACCTGCTTTATTGTGAACAGTCACACTGATGTTCAAACATCTTCCAGTTCCTAATAGGCTTGAGATTTTGTGGTTCCTGGGTTGTTCCTTAACATCCTGGGCAATTTCCTTTCATTGAAGGTGATGATTTAGGGGAGTTGTGTGAAACTAGTTTTTGGGAAACCTGATGATTATCAGCTGAAAGAATAATTGTGTGCAGCCAACATCTTGTCATGTCATCGGTCTAGTTTCAGGAAACAGCAAAGTACAGTTACGACCACCATAAAAGTTGTAAATGATATCGTTGAAGATTAGAGGCTAATGACTACTGTGCTGACCTTTTTATAGACTTGTTAGAGACATTTAACACTGTTCATTCTATCCTTTGTCAAAAGCTGTCACATATTGGTTTATCAGATAATGAAGTATGCAGTTTTTTTTAATAATCTGTCATAAAGAATGTGTGCAACACCACAAAAAGGTCATGTTTTTATATCTGGTCAGATCTAAAAAACATCACCTCTATATTAGGTCCAATTCTGTTTATGTAAATAGTGTTGGTGAAAATGTTACTGGTCCTTGTACACATTCTTATGCTGATGACAATGTGGTTTACTGCCATTCAAAAACTGTTACTGTTGTGCTTTGGTGTCTGCAATGTGCATTTGACTGTATTCAATCTGACTTGCTTTGTCTGAGAGGGGGGCTGGGCTTGTGGGCACAGCATAGACCTCATGCTCCTGCCCCAGCGATTGTGCTTGTTTGGTGGACACTGGTGGTGTGGGGATGGCCTGGGGGGTCTCTGACAGTGTCATAGGTGGGCAGCAGGAGGCAACACCCCTTGTTGTGCTTGTTGCTGGGGGTTGGTGTGGGCCCTGGGCCACCGGGGGGATTGGGTTCTGTCCTTGACCTGCGCGGCTAGAGATAGCAGTGTGGCTGGGTCAGAGGGTGTCTGTGCCTTGCGTCTAACCCTGTGCCTCTTTGACGTGGGAGCTGGTGCTCCACTGATGACCTGCCTCTGGGGTATATGGCTGCCCTGGGGTATTGCCTTGTATTTGTCTGCCTGGGGCTGCTGTGGCCTTTCGAAACAGATTCCACCTTTCCTGTCTTCTACCGTTCTCATCACTCTAACCACTATGCACCTTTAGGTGACAAACTTGCTTTAATACACCTACTCAACACAACCACACTTATTTCCGCACATACACTCACACATCATTAATAGAAAAGAACAAGAATAATCCTAGGTTTCTCTTTAGTACAGTTGCTAAACTTACACAGAGTCATAGCTCTGTTGAGCCATCCATTCCCTTAGCTCTTAGCAGCCATGACTTTATGGGATTCTTCTTAAATAAAATTGGTTCCATTAAAAAGAAAATCTTTGACATACTCCTGAAGATGATTACTACATCCTCAGCAAGTGAGACAACATTGGAAATAACTGCAGAACCTGATTTGTGTTTGGACTGTTTTGATCCTGTGGAGCTTCCTGAGTTATCAGAAATATTAGCTTCATCTAAACCTTCAACTTGTATGTTAGACCCAATCCCAACCAAATTATTTAAGGAAGTGTTCCCTCTGATTACCAGCCCCATTTTAGATATGATTAATCTATCTTTAGTAAATGGATATGTACCACAGGCTTTTAAGTTAGCTGTAATTAAACCTTTACTTAAGAAACCTTCGCTTGACCGAGATGACTTGAAAAGTTACAGACCTATATCCAATCTTCCATTCTTATCTAAAATTCTTGAGAAAATAGTTGCTAATCAAATGTGGGAGCATTTACACAGCAATGACCTGTTTGAACAGTTTCAGTCAGATTTCAGAGCTCATCATAGCACTGAAACAGCTCTGCTGAAAGTCACTAATGATATTCTTATGGTCTCAGATAATGGACTTGTGTCTGTACTGGTTCTGTTAGATCTCAGTGCTGCATTTGATACAGTTGACCATAATATTCTCTTAAAAAGGCTGGAATATGCTGTAGGGATCTGGGGAACAGCGCTAGGGTGGTTTAAATCTTATCTGTCTGACAGATTCCAGTTTGTACATGTAAATGATAAATCATCTTTAAACTCCAGGGTTAATTGTGGAGTACCACAGGGTTCAGTACTTGGGCCAATTCTCTTTACTATATATATATGCTTCCAATAGGTCAAATTATCAGGCAGCATGGGATACATTTTCACTGTTACGGTGATAATACTCAGCTTTACTTATCCAAAATCCTGATGAGCCCAACCAGTTAGATAGACTATAAGCATGTCTTGTAGATATAAAAAGTTGGATGACTTAAAATGTATTGCTTCTAAATTCAGACAAGACAGAAGTTGTCATCTTTGGACCAGAGTCTTTAAAAAAGAAACTGCTTAGTCAAGCACTTAACCTGGATGGCATTAAATTGACCTCCGGTAATAAAGTAAAAAACCTTGGTGTTATTTCTGACCAGGACATGTCATTTACAGTGCCTTGCGAAAGTATTTGGTCCCCCTTGAACTGGTCAATCTCTTGCCACATTTCAGGCTTCAGACATAAAGATATAAAATTCAAGTTTTGGGAAGAATCAACAACAAGTGGGACACAATCGTGAAGTGGAATGAAATTTATTGGATGTGTCAAACTTTTTTAACAAATAAAAAACTGAAAAGTGGGGCGTGCAATGTTATTCGGCCCCCTTGCTTTAATACTTTGTAGCGCCACCCTTTGCTGCAATTACAGCTACAAGTCGCTTGGGGTATGTCTCTATTAGTTTTGCACATTGAGAGACTGAAATTCTTGCCCATTCTTCCTTGCAAAACAGCTGGAGCTCAGTGAGGTTGGATGGAGAGCGTTCGTGAACAGCAGTCTTCAGCTCTTTCCACAGATTCTCGATTGGATTCAGGTCTGGACTTTGACTTGGCCATTCCAACACCTGGACACGTTTATTTGTGAAGCATTCCATTGTAGATTTGGCTTTATGTTTTGGATCATTGTCTTGTTGGAAGATAAATATCCGTCCCAGTCTCAGGTCTCTTGCAGACTCCAACAGGTTTTCTTCCAGAATGGTCCTGTATTTGGCCCCATATATCTTCCCATCAATTTTGACTATCTTCCCTGTCCCTGCTGACGAAAAGCAGGCCCAAACCATGATGCTGCCACCACCATGTTTGACAGTGGGGATGGTGTGTTCAGGGTGATGAGCTGTGTTGTTTTTACACCAAACATATCATTTTGCATTGTGGCCAAACAGTTCAATTTTGGTTTCATCTGACCAGAGCACCTTCTTCCACATGTTTGGTGTGTCTCCCAGGTGGCTTGTGGCAAACTTTAAACGAGACGTTTTATGGATATCTTTGAGAAATGGCTTTCTTCTTGCCACTTTTCCATAAAGGCCAGATTTGTGCAGTGTACGACTGATTGTTGTCCTATGGACAGACTCTCCCACCTCAGCTGTAGATGTCTGCAGTTCATCCTGAGTGATCATGGGCCTCTTGCATGCATCTCTGATCAGTCTTCTCCTTGTTAGAGATGAGAGTTTAGAGGGACGGCCGGGTCTTGGTAGATTTGCAGTGGTCTGATACTCCTTGCATTTCAATATGATTGCTTGCACAGTGCTCCTTGGGATGTTAAAAGCTTGGGAAATCTTTTTGTATCCAAATCCTGCTTTAAAGTTCTCCACAACAGTATCTCGGACCTGCCTGGTGTGTTCCTTGGTCTTCATGATGCTCTCTGGGCTTTGAACAGAACCCTGAGACTATCACAGAGCAGGTGCATTTATACGGAGACTTGATTACACACAGGTGGATTCTATTTATCATCATCAGTCATTTGGGACAACATTGGATCATTCAGAGATCCTCATTGAACTTCTGGAGTGAGTTTGCTGCACTGAAAGTAAAGGGGCCAAATAATATTGCATGCCCATATTTTCAGTTTTTTATTTATTAAAAAAGTTTGACACATCCAATAAAATTCACTCCACTTCACGATTGTGTCCCACTTGTTGTTGATTCTTCACAAAACATTTGAATTTTATATCTTTATGTTTGAAGCCTGAAATGTGGCAAGAAGTTGAAAAGTTCAAGGGGACCGAGTACTTTTGCAAGGCACTGTAAATCCTATATTAAACAGGTTTCTAGGATTTCCTTCTTTCACCTCTGGAACATTGCCAAAATTACAAATACCCTATCGAGGAGTGACGCTGAAAAACTAGTCCATGTATTTGTTACTTCAAGGCTGGACTATTGTAATTCTTAACTATCAGGATGTCCACAAAATGCAGTTAAAAGCCTTCAGCTGATTCAAAATGCTGCAGCAAGAGTTCTGATGAAAATTTAAAAGAGAGATCATATTTCTCCTATTTTAGCTTCCCTTCATTGGCTCCCTGTTAAATTTAGAATAGAATTTAAAATTTTCCTCCTCACATATAAAGCCCTTAATGATCTAGCTCCATCATACATCAGAGATCTGATTGTTCCATATGTTCCTAACAGGGCACTTTGTTCTGAGACTGCAGGTTTACTGGTGGTTCCTAGAGTCTCTAGAAGTAGAATGGGAGGCAGATCCTTTAGTTATCAGGCTCCTCTCCTGTGGAACCAGCTCCCAGCTTTAATCCGTGAGGCAGACACCCTGTCTACTTTTAAGGCTAGGCTTAAAACTTTCCTTTTTGATAAAGCTAGAGTGGCTTAGTTTATCAGGGAGGGAGCCTTCCTCCCTTCCTGTTGGTTGGAGTAAAGGGGAGTCAGGTTTTGCCTAAATCGGCTCAGTTATGGTTGAGGTGCAAACACACCCTCCATTTCTGCTACCTGTATGATCCCCTCTCTTTTCCAATGGTTATAATCAGTCCGACAGAGACAGGTATCCCAATCATTGTGGTTTTTAGTATAACAATGACCATCAGTGGGACCCTTTGTGGGGTTCCTTGAGACAACATTGTTGTAAATAAGCGCCGGTTAACTAAATAATCTGAACTGAAACTATCTGTGTAGTTATGCTGCTATAGGCTTAGGTTGCTGGGGGACATAACGACCACTTTCACCCTCTTCACTACATTCTCACACTACTCTCCAATTTTGCATTATTTGCTGTTATTTCAGCTTTTAACCTTGTTCTCTCTATTCTCTTCCTAGAAGCTACACCTGGCCTGGCTCTGTGTCTACCTGTGACACCTTTCTGGAGAGGGGAATCGTCCGAGCTTCTGCTGGCAACAACTTAATGCTCACCCTCTATTGATGATCCACATAGCCCTGTCTTTTAGTGTTTAACCCTTTCTCTCTCCTAGACATGGCGATTGACTGAGCTTTTACTGTGACTAACTCTATGTGCTCTCTTTCAGACTCTAACCTGGAAAACTGGCTCAGAGTTTATCTGTTCTTTCTTTCTAGGTGAAACGACTAAAGGAGCTACATCCATTAACATTTAATTTTCCTTCCCATAGAAAGTACTCCTGGATCAGTGCTTCTGTGTTCTTTTTTTTGTCTCTGTTCTCTCAAAACACCAGTCAGTCGTGGCAGATGGCCGCTCACACTGAGACTGGTTCTGCTGGAGGTTTCTTCCTGTTAAATGGGAGTTTTTCCTCTCCGCTGTCGCCACATGCATGCTCAGTATGAGGGATTGCTGCAAAGTCAACGCCAGTGACTGTCCACTGCCTCTACATGCTCATCCGGGAGGAGGGAATGCTGCAAGTCACTGACTGGATGCAATCTGCTGGGTTTCCTTAGATAGAAAAACTTTTTATCCAATTTGAATAAAAAGCTAACTCCGACTGCACTGTTCAATGGTTAGGATTAATTGGAATGTACAGGGGTTGGACAATGAAACTGAAACACCTGTCATTTTAGTGTGGGAGGTTTCATGGCTAAATTGGACCAGACTGGTAGCCAGTCTTCATTGATTGCACTTTGCACCAGTAAGAGCAGAGTGTGAAGGTTCAATTAGCAGGGTAAGAGCACAGTTTTGCTCAAAATATTGAAATGCACACAACATTATGGGTGACATACCAGAGTTCAAAAGAGGACAAATTGTTGGTGCACGTCTTGCTGGCGCATCTGTGACCAAGACAGCAAGTCTTTGTGATGTATCAAGAGCCACGGTATCCAGGGTAATGTCAGCATACCACCAAGAAGGACGAACCACATCCAACAGTATTAACTGTGGATGCAAGAGGAAGCAGTCTGAAAGGGATGTTCGGGCGCTAACCCGGATTGTATCCAAAAAACATAAAACCACGGCTGCCCAAATCACGGCAGAATTAAATGTGCACCTCAACTCTCCTATTTCCACCAGAACTGTCCTTCGGGAGCTCCACAGGGTCAATATACACGGCCGGCCTGCTATAGCCAAACCTTTGGTCACTCATGCCAATGCCAAACGTCGGTTTCAATGGTGCAAGGAGCGCAAATCTTGGGCTGTGGACAATGTGAAACATGTATTGTTCTCTGATGAGTCCACCTTTACTGTTTTCTCCACATCCGGGAGAGTTACGGTGTGGAGAAGCCCCAAAGAAGCGTACCACCCAGACTGTTGCATGCCCAGAGTGAAGCATTGGGGTGGATCAGTGATGGTTTGGGCATGGCATTCCCCTGGCCCAATACTTGTGCTAGATGGGCGCGTCACTGCCAAGGACTACTGAACCATTCTTGAGGACCATGTGCATTCAATGGTTCAAACATTGTATCCTGAAGGCGGTGCCGTGTATCAGGATGACAATGCACCAATACACGCAGCAAGACTGGTGAAAGATTGGTTTGATGAACATGAAAGTGAAGTTGAACATCTCCCATGGCCTGCACAGTCACCAGATCTAAATATTATTCATCCACTTTGGGGTGTTTTGGAGGAGCGAGCCAGGAAACGTTTTCCTCCACCAGTATCACGTAGTGACCTGGCCACTATCCTGCAAGAAGAATGGCTTAAAATCCCTCTGACCACTGTGCAGGACTTGTATATGTCATTCCCAAGATGAATTGATGCTGTATTGGCCGCAAAAGGAGGCCCTACACCATACTAATAAATTATTGTGGTCTAAAACAAGGTGTCTCAGTTTCATTGTCCAACCCCTGTATGTAACTGGCTGTTGTGAAGTGCCTTGAGACAACATGTGTTGTGAATTGGCGCTATATAAATAAAACTGAAATGAATTGAATTAAATAACACAAAGGGGTTGCTGTAGGACCTCACCCACTGTGTGTCTGATTAAAGACTGAACCTGATGTCGTCTGATTCAAGTTTTATTGAATACTTGCAATTCTACTTCATATTTGCATGAATAGGTACGTGTGGTTCTGTAAGGATTACAAACAGAATGAACGTAAGTACATTAAGCACATTCAATGTATATGCATATGTCTAAAGGAGTTGACTATTAACAAACAACACTAGTAACATCACTCTAAATAATGACAATTAACACAGTGCACGCATGGTCCACAACACAAGAAAATGTTCCCACATGCCAACAGAGCAAGTAGATATGTGCTTAAAAGTGTAGAACTGAATAAACTTAACTGAGTTGAATACAAATACAGTTTCATATCTGTAGCTATATTATTAGCTCAGAACAACACTACAATGTTGTTCTGCTACAATTACATCATTGTGGCCTGCCTACTTTGATGCCGGATCCAGTCTAGATTTAATAAAGTCAATCACACAATTAGGATTCCATCTTGAGATATCCTTTTTGTAAACCCTGACACATGTAGGCAACCAGTTTCTCTATTTGGCATGCCTGAAATGCTGTGACAGGACAAGGGAAAAAAACCAAACAAAAAAAATTGCTGTTGGGTTATTTTTTGTCTAACAATCAGTTGACTTTTGCTGTTGTATTGACTTCAGAAAATTCTTAAAGAAAAATATTACTTCTAATGCAATAAAGATTTTTCAAGTAAACTTACAGTTTCTCATTTCTTAAAAGCACCGTTGTGGTGCTGGTTCAGACCCGTGGAGAGCTCCTGTGGTCTGAGGGGTACAGTAATGTGCTGCTTTTTCACCATTAGGGTTTACTGGCAGAATGCCTTTGGAGCCTACTGCTGCAGATAGTGATAATGCACCCGTTAAAAAATTTTCAACATCAGAAAACATTAATACAAACAATCCTAGTTATGCTTGAATTATTTATATTGAACAAAGCCTTAATCTTCCTGCAAAGCAATGGAGGCTCTCGGCGGGATCATTATTCCTCATATATTGGCTCCTAAAGTGCCGGATCGTTGCTTCCTTTGAATGTGTACAAACAACTCTTTGCAAACCATTATAAATTAGTCTTTCCACACATTGTTTTTACACATACCCTAAAGTGAAAAGTTTATCATCGCTGCTATTGTGGAAAGTATTCATAATGGCAAGTGCCCATGTAAGGTAAGGTAAGGTAAGTTTATTTATATAGCGCTTTTCAGCAACAAGACACTCAAAGCGCTGTACATACAATTACAATACAATCACAAAGCAAATAAACACAGATACAGACAGAAAAAAAAATCAAATGATAAAATCAAACAACAGAGGTAATTTAAAAAAGCAAAATAAAATAAAATAAAGAGAATAGAATGATGGACAAGAAAATGAAAGAAAAATTGGACTGAAAACGCAACTAATGGCACAGTCAAAGGCCACTCCAAACAAATAAGTTTTTAATCTTGATTTAAAGCAACTTAGGGTTTCGGCGCTTTTACAGTTTTCTGGCAGTTTATTCCAGATTAGTGGAGCATAAGAACTAAAAGCTGCTTCTCCATGTTTAGTTCTGGTTTTGGGTACGCAGAGTAGATTTGAGCGAGATGACCTGAGAGGTCTGGGTGGTTGATACACTGACAACAAGTCTGTAATGTATTTTGGTGCTAAGCCATTCAGTGATTTATAGTCTAACAGAAGTATTTTAAACTCTATTCTCTGAGCTACAGGGAGCCAGTGTAGGGACTTTAGAACCGGGGTGATGTGCTCCACTTTCTTAGTTCTAGTGAGGACGCGGGCAACTGCAGCTGTCTGATCGACTTTTTAGGCAGGCCTGTGAAGACACCGTTGCAGTAATCAATTCTACTAAAGATGAACGCATGAATTAGTTTTTCAAGGTCCTGCTGAGACATTAGTCCTTTAATCCTGGAGATGTTCTTTAGGTGATAGAAGGCCGACCTAGTTACTACTTTGCCTCTGAAGGTTCAGGTCTGAGTCCATCACTACACCCAGGTTTCGAGCCTGACTGGTGGTTTCTAGCTGTATTAACTGAAGCTGTGTGCTAACTTTTAAACGCTCTTCCTTTGGTCCAAAGATTATTACTTCAGTTTTGTTTTGATTCAGCTGAAGAAGATTTAGGCCCATCCATGCATTGATGTCTTCTAAGCATTTACCCAGCGCTTGGATGGGTTCATGGTCACCTGGTGACATCGTAACGTATAGCTGTGTGTCGTCTGCATAGTTATGATAACTTACGTTGTTGTTTATTAAAATCTGAGTTAGGGGGAGCATGTAGATATTGAATAGGAGGGGCCCTAAGATGGATCCTTAGGGAACGCCACATGTGATTTTTGTGCTCTGTGATGTAAAGTTACATACTGACCCAAAAATGTCCCTGTCCTTCAAGTAGGATTTAGATCAGTTGAGTGCTGTACCAGAAAGGCCGACCCAGTTTTCCAGGCACTCTAATAGAATGAAGTGATCAACAGTGTCGAATGCTGCACTAAGGTCCAATAATACCAGCACTGTGGTTCTTCCACAGTCTGCATTTATACGGATATCATTGAACACCTTGACAAGAGCAGTCTCTGTACTGTGCTGAGCACGGAAGCCTGACTGGAAGACATCGAAGCGGTTGGTCGTTGTTAGGAAATTGTTTAACTGCTGAAACACAGCTTTTTCAATAATCTTACTGATGAAGGGGAGGTTTGATATAGGCCTGTAGTTCTGTAGTAGCAGCTTGTCCAAGTTGCTCTTTTTCAATATAGATTAGATAATTGCTCTTTTTAGGGCCTGGGGGAAAACACCTGACAAAAGGGATGTGTTTATTATTTGAGTTAAATCAGATGTTATTACAGGCAAAGCTTTCTTAAGGAAAGCTGTGGGTAAAAGATCGAGACAGCAGGAAGAAGAGCTTAGTTGCTGTACAATTTCTTCTAAGATTTTGCAGTTTATTTGGTGAAATTGGGACATTTTGTCAAAATCAGTTCTAGTTGGAGACAACATTGGTACTGGAGTTGATGTGGATGTGCTGACTGCCCCTCTGATCTTTTGGTTTTTTTCAGTAAAGAATTTAGCAAATTAATTGCAGGCCCTGGTAGAGTGGAGCTCAGATGCTACAGTTACAGGAGGGTTTGTTAACCTGTCGACCGTGGCAAATAATGCACGAGCATTGTTAATGTTTTTGCTGATGATCTCAGAAAAGAAAGATTTTCTTGCATTTTTCAGTTGTAGGTTATATCTGTATAGTCTCTCTTTATAGATAATATAGTGAACCTGGAGTCCAGTCTTTCGCTACCTGCGTTCAGCTTTTCGACACTCCTTTTATTCACTTCTGACTGGTGGAGCACTTCTCCACGGAGACATTTTCTTCCCAGAAACGACTTTCACTTTAATTGGAGCAATTGAATCAATGATGTCTGAGATTTTAGAATGAAAGTTATCTACCAGCTCATCTACAGTGTTACAGGGCAAAGTGGAGGTAGAAGAGTAAATCTGGTTAAAGGTTTCAGCAGCACCGTCCTTAAATGTTTTCTTATAATCTCTGTTTGGCAAACTGAGCCATTGGAGATGATGCTTTCAAGCATAACAGAAAAGTGGCCAGATAGTGCAACATCAGTTCAGACATCTTGGAAATGTTTAGACCCTTAGTGATGATCAAGTCCAAAATATGTCCGTGTTTGTGCGTTTGCTGTTTAACATGTTGAGTCAAACCAAAATTTCTAAGAGTGCCACATAGATCTATTGTACTTCTCTCTTAAGGATTGTCCAGGTGAATGTTGAAGTCTCCCACAATAATTAAACAGTCATAATAAACTGTAAATATTCAAGAACATGGTTTGGACAGGGCTCTTTACCCAGAGAACCAAATATTCAAAAGAGTCAAATTTGCCCAGAAATACTTTTTTACACTCTAATAAATCTTTAAACAAAGTGGCCACCCCTCCACCTTTTCTTTGCTGTCTGCTCTCACAAAGAAAATTGTAGTTCGGAGGCGTCGCCTCTATCAGAATGGGAGCTTCATTAAATTCATGTAACCATGTTTCTGTTAAAAACATAACATCAAGATCGTGGTCAGTAATGAAGTCATTGATTAAAAATAATTTTCCTGACAGAGATCTAATGTTCAATAAAGCCAGTTTATATGACTTAGTTGCTGATATTAACTCTGTGTCTGGTTGTACCTGACAGTTTATGGCTTTTGTTGATTGTTTATTACTGTCTCTTATCCTTTTGACTTTGTTCTTTCTGTCACGTATAAGCACAGAGATTTTACAACTATTAGGGGTCCAAGTTTTTCCTGGACATGCTCATTTCTGATAGAGTTACCACTGGGGCCCAGACTGTATCACAGAGAAGTGATTTGAAGGTCCTGATTAGGAGGAGATAGATTAGGAGGTGGTGGAAGATGTTGGTTTAGTAGCAGGGCCTTGGCCACGGGGGGGTGTTGAATGGAGAAGATGTCAGAGCCATTTGGGTCCCGATTTTAAGAGCTCCTTTCATGTTATCAGAATTCAGTAAAGCAAAAAGCGGGCTCATTGTGGAGATGGGAGAGTTCTCGACAGTCTGGGTCTGGGTCTGGGGTGAGGGGGGTTTACTAGGGGTGTCGGTCTGGGTTTGGGGAGATGGGGGTATAATGGGGGGGTCCACTTCTCCTGTGGATTTCGATGGGGATGACCTCTCTTTCTCAGCCAACCGGCTGATTGTTTCTGCTGGAGCAGTTGGCGGCAGCATTATCATTGTTGTTTATACTCCATGTTCTCTGCTGAAAGTCGAAGCTGCTGGCGGATTATTTACTGAATAGAAGAGATTAGATGTGAGACGTCTGGTTACTGACTTATTCAAGCAGAAACCATCTTGCTTGAAGAGTTGTCTTTTTTCCCAAAATATATTAAAGTTGTCGATGAAGTTCACAGGTGTGGTGGCACATGTTTTTTACAACCACTTATTAATCATCAGAAGTCTGGAAAAAACTCATCTCCACGGAAAATTGGTGCAAAGGGTCCGCTGAAAAACACCTTGATATTGAGGCCTCCAACAATATTCAGATGATGAGTGAAATCCTCCTTCAGTCTTTCTGATTTTTTCTTAGCCACGTCATCCATGGCTCCACAGTGTATAATAAGGTTTTCTAGAGACGGGCGCTTTTCTGTGATTGCAAGAATATTCTCTGAGATATCTGACACCACGTTACTGGTACCAATCATAACTTCTGTGTTTTTCTTGTTGCAGAAGTTTTTAATCCCATCCACAGCTGTGTTGCCCACTATTAGGGTTCTTGGTCTGGTGGGGTACTTTTTCTCTGGCAATTTAGGAGAAGACTGTTTAGAATGAAGGTTGTTCTCAAACCTTTTATTGTTCTCAGAAGATGGATCATTTTCCTGGTTTTCATTCTGTAGTGGAGCAAATCTGTTTTGGAGGGGAATTCCATTATTTCCAGCTGTCTCACTCCTATCAGTTGTTGTGACAGAAGCTTGCCATTTCAAAATGTAAACTAAACCCCAGGGCAGTTTGTACATAAATCTAATTTGATAGCTTTAAATAAGCTATTAAAAACAAATAATCCTAGGTTGAGGTCACTCCTTAGCAGTCAAACAAAGTAATTTTATCAATAAGGTCATTAATTGCGGACCAAATGGGACTGTGTGGACCATAGAAGCTTTAGGACATCAAATATTTAACCAAACCCCACTGTGTCTTATTCTATTCCAAATAATTTCAAGGAATCAGTGAAGAGTGCCAAACACAAATATATAAAATTATTTGTCACAAAGCACCATACTTGAGCAGGTTGACATTTAGTCACCATAAATAACATTTTGCCTCAAGTGGAGGAGTTTAAGTATCTCGGGGTCTTGTTCACGAGTGAGGGAAGAATGGAGATCGACAGACGGATCGGTGCGGCTGCCACAGTAATGGGGGCGCTGTGTCGGTCCGTTGTGGTGAAGAGAGAGCTGAGCTGAAAAGCGAAGCTCTCAATTTACTAGTCGGTCTACGTTCCTACCCTCACCTATGGCCATGAACTTTGGGTCATGACTGAAAGAACGAGATACCGGATACAAGCGGCTGAAATTAGCTTCCTCCGTAGGGTGGCCGGGCACTCCCTTAGAGATAGGGTGAGGAGCTCGGCCATCCGGGAGGGGCTCCTCCACATCGAGAGGAGCCAGTTGAGGTGGCTCGGGCATCTATACCGGATGCCTACTGGACGCCTTCCTCGGGAGGTGTTCCAGGCACGTCCAACCAGGAGGAGGCCCAGGGGACGGCCCAGGACACGCTGGAGGGACTATGTCTCTCGGCTGGCCTGGGAACACCTTGGGCTCCCCCCGGAGGAGCTGGAGGAGGTGTGTAGGGAGAGGGATGTCTGGGCGTCTCTGCTGAGTCTGCTGACAACATACAGTGGAGAGAACAAGTATTTGATACACTGCAGATTTTACAGGTTTTCTCACCTGAAAAACATGTAGAGGTCTTTAATAGTTATCATAGGTCTTCAACTGTGAGTGACGGAATCTAAAACAAAAATCCAGAGAACCACATTGTGTGAGTTTCAAGTAAATAATTTGCATTCTTTTGCATGACATAAGTATTTGATACATCAGAAAGCTTTGTTTGCAATTACAGATATCCGACATTTCCTGTAATTCGGGTCGTTGTCATGCTGGAAGACCCAGCCACGACCCATCTTCAATGCCCTTACTGAGGAAAGAAGGTTGTTGGCTAAGATCTCTTGATACATGGCCCCATCCATCCTCCCCTCAATACGGTGCAAGCAATCCTGTCCCCTTTGCAGAAAGCATCCCCAAAGAATGATGTTTCCACCTCCGTGTTTCATGGGGTTGTACTCATCCTTTATCTTCCTCCAAACACGGTGAGTAGAGTCTAGACCAAAAAGCTCTATTTTTGTCTCATCAGACCACATGACCTTCTCCAATTCCCCCTTTTGGATCATCCAGATAGTCACTGGCAAACTTCAGACGGGTCTGGACATGCACTGGCTTGAGCAGGGGGGCCTTACGTGCGCTGCAGGAATTTTATAAATAGCGGCAGAGTGTGTGTTATTAATGGTCCTCTTTGAGAATGTGGTCCTAGCTTTCTTCAGATTATTGACTAGGTCCTGTGATGTAGTTCTGGGCTGATCCCTACCTTCCTCGCAATCATTGATGCTCCCCGAGGTGAGATCTTGCATGGAGCCCCAGACCGAGGGAAACTGACCATCATCTTGAACTTCTTCAATTTTCTCACAATTGCAGCAACAGTTGTTGCCTTCTCACTAAGCTGCTTGGCTATTTTCCTGTAGCCCATCCCAGCCTGATGTCCTTACACAGCTCTCTGGTCTTGGCCATTGTTGAGAGGTTGGAGTTTGTTTGATTGAGTGTGTGGACAGGTGTCTTTTATACAGATAATGAGTTCAAACAGGTGCAGTTAATATAGGTAATGAGTGGAGAACAGGAGGGCTTAAGGAAGAACTAACAGCCCTGTGAGAGCCGGGATTCTTACTGGTTGCTAGTGCAAATACTTATTTCATGCAATAAAATGCAAATTAATTGCTTAAAATCACACAATGTGATATTCTGGATTTTTGTTTTAGTTTCTGTTACTCACAGTTGAAAAGTACCTATGATAAAAATTAAAGACTTCTACTTCTAATTGTGCATTCAAGAATCAAGAATCTTTATTGTCATTATGGGCCCATATTGAAATTTCTTGTTGAGACACACGGCTCAGAATGCACATAGACAAAAGATACACACAAATAAAAATTATACAGCACATTAGGAGGAGAATTGGAGCAATCTGACAACATCTCTAAAGAGAAGTATGAAATATGTACATGGGGATGTAGCATGATGTATTTACATAAAGTGCAGCTCGTGCTAGAGCAGCCTAAGTGGGAAAACTAGGAAAATCGGCAGTGTATCAACTACTTGTTCTCCCCACTGTACATTAAATTTTTAAGAGGAAAGGAAAAGCACAAAAGGTAAACAAAAGCCTTAAGAATTCCAGCTTCCAATTTGCCACTAGCCATGTAGGGAATACTGCAAACCTTTGGAAAAACGTGTTTTTGCTAAATTCTGTATGGCAGAAATCTGCAAAATACTGAACATGAACAGACTGTGACCACCGTGAAACACCGTGGAGACGCAAGCCACACCTTTCGGATTTTTATTGAAAAAAAAATAAAAAAAAATCAGAGAATCTATTATTTTCCTTTCACATCACAATTATGGAATACTTTCGTCTGTCTCAAAAAAAGTTACTGGTGCACAGTCATCTAGGATTTAAGGGTGTGATAATAACGTGTCAAAACGAAAAATGCTGAAGGACCTTGTTGCAATGTTCTGTATCAGTTCCTTTGCATCATAGGAGATGGTTTTCGAGTTTCCTTTTATAGTATTTTCAGAAACTTCTGGTCTTTGTGTTACCCAAAGACCACCACCCCTCCCCTGACCACCCCCACCGTCCCTCTCACGCTTGTTCCCCTCGTCTTCCGCCTCCTCCCCCCTCCCATCCCCTCCATCTCCTGCTATCTGAACAGAGAGCCCTCGGAGCTCTCTTTTGTTCAGTAGCGCTCCGCTGCTGGAGAGTTGAGCACCACTCCGGCTGACGCTCATCCTCTCATCGCGGCTCCTCCTCTCCAGAGGACGCGCGGACTCGGCTGGAGCTCCAGGCGCGTTTTCACACACAGAAAAAAGACCTTTTATTGGTCTGTCTGCCGTTGTGACAAACAGGCTCGTTTGGACCCAACTGAACCGGACCCAAGCGTTTTTTTTATTTTTTACGCATCATTGGATGGTTTAGCGGGTTCACTCTCTGTGGCGCTACCACCTGCATTCTATGAAGCCGACGTTCCTGTTAAAAAGCCGCAGCATCACTGCACATTCCTGTGGACGAAGCCCGACTCTACAAAGGTGAGTGCAAGTTCTTTAATCTGCTTTTCATTTTTCCCGACGCGAATTAAAGCTATTTTAGGTCCCAGCTTGACACAGACAAGAAAAGTAAGACAGACTTTCTTCTGCGCAAAAATAAATTTGTAACAGGCTTGCAAAAAAAGAAAAACAGATGTGGAACTTAGATCCCTTTTGAGAGCACCATACTAAGCAAGTGCGCTTTTGAGCTTATGGGGTTTGATTTTCAGTAATTGTGAGACCGCTTGCTTTTAAAATTAATTTAATGTCTTAGACACTGTGATACACTACAAACCTTTTCAGCATATTTGCTTTATGACAGAATTGTCCAAGCATGCAGTATCTGTTAATTTATCATGTATGTTGAATGTCACATTCCCTCTATTGTCTTAAGCCTAAAAAGACAACTTTGTACAAGATGTGGATCAACCAGCAGCCCACACTTTGTGGTAAAACCTACTTTGTGTTCACCTGCATAGCTTCAGACTTCCTTTGGATTGGACTAAAGTCAATAGGCAGCACTGTAAAGATGCGACAATCAGAGCTGATAAAACTAAAGTAAAAAAAAACAAAAACAAACTGAGAAGTATCTTGGGCGTCACTTACAATCAGCTAAATAGGTCCCTCTGTCTTCAGTAAGCACCTGCAAAATGATGAACGAGCAGGAAGTCCGTGCTACAGTGATGTTCTGGAGCACGGTTTCTACTTGGATATCTCCCAGTAAAGAATGTTGTTGAGGATGAAAAAGGAAACTGTGTTGCTTTGTGCCCCTACCCCCCTCCGCCCCCCACCTTTTTTTGCTTTCTCTCTCTCGGTTTTAATTTTAACGAGTGTATGGCAGCATTTTAGATTTTGGATGGCAGAGGGTGGGGAGAAAGAGCAGAGTTTCTCATGAACCCATGGGAAATTAAGCAGAGATCCAACCAAGCAGTATGAAACGGTTTCTACTCCTGCTTTCTTTCTCTTGCTTCTCATTCGGCCTATCTGCCTTGTGCTCACCGCATGTCTCAGGTATTTGTACACACATAGGAGCACAGTCATCTAGGCAGCCTTTGCAGGAGTTTTGGACAAGCTGTCCTTGGCAAAACTGATCTAGCACTCATTTTCTTTGACAATTTATCCCTCATTATCTATATCAACCTCACCCGACAGGTATATTTTTATTTTGACATATTTTGTCTTGTTTTATGCTTGGCTTCTGGCTTCTGAAAGCCAAGTCAGAACATGGCTTTCAGAACATACCGAACTCTTTATCTGAGCTATGTGTGGATCTTTGTGAATATGATACAGGCCAGCTGCTGCTAGTATCTCATTTGGTCATCCTTTGCTTCTGTTGCATGAATAAGAAAGTGGCTCAACACAGAACTATGTTTAACTCCCTTCCCTGCCATTTAACACTACCGTCTTCATGTGCTTTCATGCATATTTCAGATCATCTTTTGTGTTTTACTTTTTGTCCCCTCCGTTCTCTCATGATCTCTGTCTTTTTGGAACCCAGGTTATCACTTTTGCGGCGTGGCTCAGTGGTATCATCATTGTTCTTGAAAGAGGTGTTCTTTATTTATTTCTTTACCAGTTCGCTGCTCCCATTTTCAAATTTTGTGTGCGATGAGGCATTGCAATGTATGAACAATATTTCTTTGAGAGAAGCTCACTGCCTCTCCTTGGCTTCGTTCCAAGTGTGGTCAAGGCCAAAAGCGGTGCTGAAATGTTGTCATTACATCTGAGGAGCAACAGAAGCAGAGGAGAAAAAGGGAAACAGAAAGAGCCTGGGGGCAGTTTGGTGGCATTATCTGCTCCTCGCATGAGGTTGCGTTTGTCACATATTTCAATAACGTGTCTTTTCTGGCTGGCTGCACTCGGCTTAGTGCAGACACTTGTAGCTGAAGATACGAATTGGCAAAGATTCAATTGTTCTCTTGAGTTGCGTCCAAGCAATTTGGTAAACTGTGAATTTTTTCAGTGAGTTTTGCTAATGTAAGACGTTAATATTCTAACAATGAACCTTCTGCTATGCTTAAACCTAACAAAGCCAGCCTGGCATGGCAATGGCAATGGAGAAAAAAAAGGGTGAGAGCAGCCAAGCAGTATCAGAAAAAGACAATCTGTTGGCTTGATTCTGGTTATTAAATGGGTAAAAACCAGTCAAGTCCAGCTTAAAATACAATCAAATTCATGTATATTTATTGTTATTTCTGCGTTTGGACCTACCTCACAAATTATAAAAGACTTTTATGAACTAAAAACCCAAAACATGCATACCCAAAATGAAAATTCTGAAGTGTGAATAATTTACTGACTAATGGCAAATACATATAACCCAGTCTGGTTTACTATGCACTCCACCATGAAGCCTATGTGATGTAAATCTTGCTATCTGTTTCTGCCCATTCGGGCCCACCAGGACTCCTTGCAAATGACTGCATGCAGCCCAGATTTTTGCACCTGCGCTGATACCTGCATTATTTTAGCCCCCTTGTTGTCCTCACAAATGGCATCTTGTGACAACGACAGCAAAGACTCTTTTGGTTGGATGGGTGCTCTGTCATTTAGGGCAGACATGGAGGTTCCTTTTTTTCTATGGTTTTTTTCGCCCAATCCTGTGGTTCTATGAGTCAGCTGTGATTCTGCTGTGGTAACAGCCGAATAAAATTCCAGTACATTTATAGTATAAAAAATGTATGACTCGTTATACAATGTAAAGGGAGTAATTCAGATAGCTAGAGGGCTGGTACAGAGACCACAGGGTCCCTAAAGCGGGCGAAACAAAGGAATTTCAGAAATCAGGCTCCTGCAGAGAAAAGCAAGGGAAGCTGTGTGGATCTATAGAGATACCTATACTCTGTACTGAAAAGCTCCCATCAGGCAAACAATGCAGGCATGACAACTGTTATTTTGTTATATGTATTAGTTCTACTGTGAGCTGGCAGGTCATTGATTTAATTTGACCATCAAGTCTGATTTACTTGTGTGTTTCTTGCTGTAAGCTTGCATTATGCAGGCTTATGGTGTAGACACAAACAAACGTAGATTTTTAGTTTAAGGTGGCAGAGCAGATAGGATGCCAGAAGATTCCTGCAAAGAGGGACTAATTGTTAGACTTAGATAACCTTGATCTAATTAAGCAGTGAGAGCCAACACAGCGGCCTACGTGCCGCCTATTCAATCCTGGTTCTATAAACAGTCATGATGCTACGCTCTTTAAGTTATCTGCCAAAGCTATGTTGGTGCAGTTAGAGAACCCTCAGTATACATAAATAACCATTTAGGCTGTGATCCTCTTAGTTTCCCCTTTGTCTCTGTTACACAGTTGTTTTGCTACCTTGATGTAGTCTGTACCTGTCCTCGGTGTCCACTTTTCTTGAGTGACAACCACACGTCCGTTCAAACCCTCCAACCTGACGCCACTGAGCAGATGGTGCCAAGCAGGAGTGGGATGCTTCTTGTTTCGCTTAGGATGAGAATAAAATAGCCTGGCATGGCACTTTGAACCAGCCACTGCACATAAAGCCAAGCAAATGAGCAGTGCAGCTTGGCCATCATTGGTTGGTCAGCGGCTGAGCACACAAAGCCCAGGAGATGCAGTGGCAAAAAAAAAAAAAAGGTAGCTTACCACAATCCCTCCAGACACTACTCGTTAATATTCATCAATCACCCACCTCCCATCCGCCCCCAAGGACCCGCTCTACACCCCTCTCCCACAAAATGTATTATTCAAAGGTAGCATTTTCCCTATTAAATACTATAAATAAATAATGACATCTGGTAACAGTTTTGTCTGCTGAATTAATGACAGTTGAGTATATTTTGTAGCAATTGGAAGCGTTGATGAGTTGGATTTCTGTTCGGCCACCTCTCCTCTCACTGCTCTCCCTTTGTCTTGCCTCTTTTGTTAATGTCAGCTGGCCTGTCAGTTGATCAGAATGGGACTGCGTCTTTCTCTATCAGTCACCTTCAACAGCTAGCCGCAGGAGAAGCAAATATACCGAGGCTGTTTATTTAACCATTATCTCTGTTTTCCTGGCTACGATAATACTTAGAAAACACAAAGTTCTCTCAGGCTGCTTTATAGGGTTTCGACGCCCAAACACCAAGTTGTCTGTCTTATTGGTTTTCTTCCATATTAACATAAACTCAGTTGGGTTTAAACATCCCAAAATAACACACATACATAGTGATGCATTACTTGAACACACCGACAATGTAAGCATCACTTTGTACAGGCTGTAGCTATCAGACTCTGACGAGCTGGTAAACATATAGTGCTTGAGAGGCCCACAGATGGCCAGTGTTTTCCCTGTCTTGTGTGCTCAAATTCCCAAAGGAAATGCTTTCTTTTCTGCTTGTGTGAGCATGTTTTTTAATCTTAATTTGTAGAGGTACAAAGGGATCCCCCAGATCCCATACAGCAATTCCAGACAGGGGCATCACAGCTAAAGTTGGAGAAGAATAATTATTGTTCCTGAGAGTGATTTCTGATCGTCTTCCTCCTCCTTACCCTATCTGAGTGGATTCCACACAGTAGGTCTATTTATAAAGCCGAGGCAGCCGTGTGAAACTTATAAAGTCCCCCTCACTAATCTGAAATATTGCTTTGGGGTTCGAAACCAATCACAGAGGAAAGTGGGGAAGAATAGACAAGTTGTGTGATTAATTTCATTTCGAATGCTGCCACAGGTGAGGCCCTGTCTGATGTGTTGCGTGTTTTGGTTGGCTTGTTTTGTTTGTGAGCCTTTCTGATTAGAGGTGAGGGGGTTCAACATGTAGAGGAGCATTGTTTGAAATGTGTCTTTTGTACACATTTTGTTGGGGTTTAATGTGAAATGTGTAGTGCACAATTGTCAGTTTAAACTATGATACATGGTTTTCAAAATTAAATATCTGAACAACTGTTGTGTACATTTGTGTTGAGACCACATGAATCTATACTTTATAGAACCACTCCAACTGAAGTGGCGTTTGTAATTCCAGTCTCTAGTGTGGCGGCAGAGAGTGGATTCAGCCTCCAGAACATCACAACAGCCATAGCAAGTCATCTGTCCAAGGCAAAAGTCCGAAACCTCATGAAAATAGTCTCTGCAGCAATCCCACTTGAGACATTTGATTATGCACAAGCGGGTATGCAATTCAGGGGAGCAGGAGGAAGTTGTATTGTCAGACTGTGTTCAGGCCACAGGAGGTGATGTATTTAATTTAAATTGTTTATATGCAGTTAGTCTGGGACAGTCAGTGTTTTTCTTCACTGCGGAGACAATGTTACATGTATTCATCTGGTTGATAAGGATTCTCTGTTCAGTTTGTTCATACTGATTAATTAAAATGAATTAAAATAAATGCTACTGAATGTGTAATTATCATTTTATAAAATAAAGTGATGGGTAAATATAGTTTATGAGAGATAGATTTTTTTGACCTTGTCGGTCAAAATCACAGACAGCAAAAAAATCCAGTTCTGATCTAGAGACTTAAATCTTTATCCATTATTCTTTGCAGAATAGTTAAAACCCAGTCTGACTGGATGGTGAGCTTTGGTGAACATCAGTTTTTAATTCTTGCTACAAATTCTCAGTTGTACTTAGGTCTGGACTTTGAATGGGCCATTCTAACATTTGAATGTGCTGTGTGTACTTAATATAAACCGTTTCATTATAACTCTGACTGCAGGTTTAGAGTTGTTGTGCTTCCATGATTTCTCTGTATTCAGCATCTGCCAGCATCAACTCTGACAAGCTTCCTTTTCCCTCACATGTTGCTCCCATATTTCAGTGTACTTATGGTGTATTTACTTTGGGGGGCTGTATTAGCCTTCAGCCACAATTTTTTTTTTGTGTAGGCCAAAAGCCTTTGTTTTTAGTCTCATCTGAAGAGAGCATATTCTTTCACATGCTTGCTGTATCCAGTTTGCCTTGTAAAAATGTGGACAGAACTTCTTTTTGACTTTATTTCAAAAAGATAACTAGTATTCAAATGAACAGGTTGCCCATTATTTTATATTCCTACTAGCTAAACATTTTCCATTAATCCACTTCTCTGTGTATTTGTGGGTTCAGGCTTTATATGCTATGTTTTCAAAAATGGGTGAGGGGTTATGCTGCCTTTTTTTTTGTTGTCATTTCACTTGATATTTCATTTTCTGAACCAGCAGCCTTGTACATTTCAGTGAATTCATGTACAGGCAGCCAGATGTATAAATAGATGATGATATAAATAGATTAAAACACAACTTCTGGATAAAGTTAACGTGCCTGTGCTGTAACACAAAAGAGCAGCAGCAACAAAGTCTTTATTTGGTGACTTGCTGTGTGTGATGTGTCATAATTCAACATAAAACTAAAATAAAGTGCAAGACCATTGTCTCGGTGCTCCTGGTGTTTAACACTGAATTGAAGTATCTGATACTGTCGCCAAATAGAGTTATTCTGGGTTATCTTTTTTTAGTTAACCAAAAGCAAGTTATGTATGACTAAGCAGCTGTTATTTTAAGGTTCAGACAAATCAGTGTATATTTTAAGAATTTTATCAACCCAAAACATACCACTCATCTTACATAAACATCAGGAGAACCTTGGTGGGTGTGTTGCAGCAATTTCTGTCTAAACACAAATCGGACTAAGCGTGATAAAGCAAGATGTTAAAGCTTCAGGTTCAAGTTCTCTAAAACTTTCCGTTGTAACGTTCCTATTGTTTATTTTTCTTATATTAAGATGCCAAAGTGTTTGTGTGATCAAGAGTTTTCATTGACTGATGGGAGCATAGAGCAAGGAAGCACCGGTTGCAGAAAAACAGGCATGCTGTTGAGTGGAATGCCACCCCTCCCTCTGTTTAAAGTTAAACTGTTTTTTTAAATTACAGTTCGCAACGTAGAAGTCTGTTAAGCAGCTGACTGCAGGCTCTAACTATCAGCTCCTTTTACTCTATAGAACAGCTAGAAGGTGTAAAATTATTTGCAGTAATTAAGTTTACATGAAAACTCCTATATTTTGGAGGGTGCTTATTATATATTTTTAGTTTAATTTATAAAAATATCTAATATATAAATGATAATAATAACAATATTAGAACTGTAATAATAAATATGTTGTAATATTTCTTTAATGCCGATGTGTTTCTGTTTCAATTTCCTTTTCTGTGCCTGCCCACTAGGGTCCGCCAAAACTCTCCGCCAAGGTGGGTGTACAGCCCAGATTTTGGCAACCGAGCTAAGTGTGCAGGGCGTCATTGAGCTCCCGTTTTAATGGTGAAGCCAAATACACAAGCAGATAGAGGAAACGGCAAGTCAGATAAGGAGCAGAAGAGAAAAACAAGAGTGAAGCTTGTCCTAAAGAAATATTGTGTGGGTAGATATTTTGTTTTTCCCATTTGGATAACTGAATTGATGAATTCATTAAGAGCCCAAATCCATGAAACCTTTTTGTACAGGAGAAGATTTTTATTATTTTTCACAAGTACTGCCATGGTCTTAACATCCTTCATTTTGACACCTATTTCAGCCTACTAGAACAATAAATCACAACATGTCTTATTTATTCAGAATTACAGTATTATTATTTCAAAACCTAATATGAAATTTCCTGAAATTTTAAATCTCATAACAGGGGATCAGTTTTTATTTTCCAATGAAAAAATTACTTAAATCACAACTTTTGCCCCCTACATTTCACAGCAAAATTACCTCCAACAAGCCAAGTTCCACGAGTTGGCCTGTCTTGATCTCACACCACAACGTACATTAAGAATAAATTTATATACATAAGAGTTGGGACCCATTTGCAAACAACCGAATGCATTTTCACCTGCAGATCCCAAAAACAGTCAAAGCACATTTTTAAAACATTAAGGAGTTAGGCCCTTATTGAATTTACTGATTCAACTTATCTCTTATTGCCACCAAGGGCATACAAACTGGACTATAGCCCTGCAAGGAATCAAGTAAATCTTCTTCATTGGTTCTTTTCTTTGATATGCTTCTGAGCAGACAGTTGACACACCAGCACACCTATACCCCCTATGGGAGTGTAGTGAAAAACGTGTCTCTGAGTGGAATGCAGCGGTTCTACTAACCTTGAAACAGTACAAATATGAGCAAGTGTGTCAGCAACCATACAGGTTTTCACCAAATCGACAAAAGGCTGTGAGGCGTTTTGGTTAAAACACGATCAGTAGATGGAAAGATTTATGAAAAACACATACACAGAACCAGTTAGGAACGGCAGCAGTCAGGGGCATATCTGCAAACCTCATCGGGGGTATTTTGGTTTGAATGCCCAAACTCATGGTTGAGGTCTCATCTGGATTTGTAGTTCATGTCACTTTTGCTGCTGATAGCAATGTGACTCTGACCCTGGCCGTATGTGGGGTTTTGTGCAAGCAATATGTGTGTGTGTTTTTGCTGAGCTGAACAGAGTGAGCAAGGAAATTAAAAAAGGGTAAAAAGGGCAGAGAGAGCAATCTGCAAGTGCTGACATCTCTAACATTCACTGCCAGTCGTTGACTAATTTATCCAGCTAATTTGTCAGCAATTATTTTCTCAGGTTTTCTCTGTGCCTTACACAGCAATGAAATTATCACATCTTGACCAGTCTCTGATTCTTTGTGAATGTTTTATATAATCTCTACTGAGTCTACTTGGGGGATGGTGGGCTTAAAGTAAAAACACTACAGATAAATTGCAAGGCCCGTGGTAGGTCAGATGTCCCATCAGAGCAATTTGCAGTGGTTCTGCAGTTGGTACAAGATTGCCAATGTTCCACCAAAGTGGCTTTTATGTGGAGCCATGATGCATGCTGCCTTTAAAGCTCGGAGGCATTACAGTTAAAGACAGTGGTGGAAGGTGGTACTGCGGAGGTGTGTGTGGGAACAAGTAAAGGCTTTAAACTTTTTTTCTCCAAGACTGCTCCTAATGTGAAACTTAGTGTTTTTTGGTATGAGGGCATTTATTTCATTGGATTCTGCACAAAAAAATTGCATTTTTAAAATGAAATTTACATTTAAATAGCTTGTAGTTCTCCTCTTTACTGCAAACGCCAGTAAGCACAACTTTTGCCAATTGAAGGGAAGCTACTAAGCTATTTAGTGAGGGGTTTCTCTGAATGTGAATTTTAGTTTTCATATCATGCAATGCTTATTTACTTAATCTGCCAAACAAGCCACATCAGAACACATATTCCAATTTACTGAAAATGGTTGTACTATTGTGCAAGGATTAGATTATAGGATTAGGCAGACATGCAACGAGCTGAATTATCCAAGTATTCAGTTAAGAGACAAACTGGTGCTAAAATATGCACACATGACTTGTATTTCAAATTTTTTCATTATTCTTAATGATTGTTTTTAGTTTGAAAAAGGATGCTGCATCTGTCTGTTGAACTTGCTGTGAAAAGTGAATGTGTGCAACAAATCCTGGTTTAATTATAAAAAAATGTACAATAGTTAATACAATGTACTTATGCTTATTTTTTATTTCATTTAATTTCATAAACAGACATATAATTGGTAGATATATGATGCATTTATTGTAAGTGCCCCTGCCCTGTCGCGCCCCCCAAGTTGGAATGGTCCAATCAAAGTCCAGACTTAAACCCTACTGAGAATTTGAAACTTGAAAAGCATGACTTTTCACAGAAGCTCTTAATCCAGTCCGAGCTTCAGCTGTTGCAAAGAATAGACAAACATTTAATTCCCTAGATGTGTAACTCTCATAGAGATATACCTCAAAAGACCGTTGTTCAAGGGGGGTGAACACAAATTCACAAAACCACAATTTTTAGATGCCATTTGGAAACATGTTGAAACTGTATATATTTTTTTGCACTTCACAGTTGTGTGCTACTTTGTGTTGGTCTGTGTCATAACATCCCATTAAAATACATTTGAGTTTGCTGTTGTATAGTGGCAAGGGTTATAAAGACTTTTCCAAGGTTGTTAAAGTTTTACCATTCTGTTTATTAGCATGCAGCTCCTGCCTGCACTATCTGCGTGGATAGAGCAGCCTTTCAGTTCTGCAACAATAAATTCAAAATGAACTGCTGAAGTGCATACCTCTTCTGTTTTGTAATTAACTGTCATGCTGTAGAGTTAATAGAGATGAAAATGAAGAGCCTTTGCAACAGTCACTCAGTTGATAGGTCGGCAAAAATTATATTAATCATCTCTCTGTGTTGTTTGTGGGTTTATCTCTTTTAGTCTGTGTGTGAATGTGCAAATCAAACATCTGCTTCCAGCTTGAAGGAGGCTTCATCTGCTCCATCCCTGTTCAATAGGGATTCTACCCACCAACAGTTGTAATTAAACGGGCTGTCTGTCCTAATAATACCTTTGAGCAGAAGTTCTGGAGCCTCCCGGACCCCTGTGATAAATTTGGCTACTGATCTCAGTGTTTCTGCTGGGCGGCCCCTGGTGAGTAGAGGTCTCTGCGTGTGATAGAGTGGTTGGTGTGGGAGTTCTGCTGCTATATCCCCACATGTTCACCACCTTCAGTGCAGAGATTGATGGGTTGGGGTGCTGTTGTCGGTGAAGGATCTGTGCTGCACTGTTGGCTGAGCCATCTGACTTGAGTCTGTCGCTATAGGGGTTACAACAGCTGCTCCACAGACTGTTGGAAAGCTGGGTGTGCTTAATCTTTAATAAATAAAGCTAGATTTTCTACTGTGTCCTGGCTTGCTCCAACTGTTACATTAGGGTGCCATCATCTTAGTGGAGAGCAACTGAATAAAAAAACTGGAGGGAATTTACAAAGCTGTGCAGTCTCCTTAAGTTTGTGCCATTGTTTTTTTGATATGCTGTCTGCTTTATTTCTGTATCACATTCCAAAAGAAAATCGCACTAACTACATGCAGACACTAATATGCCCATCAAGTCTAACAGATTGGAGCAATTTGCACCTGAGTTACTTTGCAGTTGTCTTGTCTTTAGCCACAAACACAGCGGATGCACAGATGTGATCAAGAAGACAGAGAACACGGTTTTAGTTTTTAATTATTGTTTAATTAAATGGAGAATGTCAAGACTTGACAAGGCATTCCTTAAAACTTTAAGAACATCTGACTATATAAATTATGTCAGAATGGTGTTTTTAAATCAATAGGTGATGCAGCAGATTGTAAAAGAGTGGAATGATGCATGCATTTCACTGATTGATTAATTAAAAATGTATCAAATTGTAAAATCATTACAAGATTACTATACAAATATACTGGACTAACCTTTTATTACATCAGAATAAAAATATTTCCTTTTAATTCCATGTTAAGGGTCTTTGATTTCCTTTGCATTATGCTAGTTACATCCCACCAAAATTGAGGCAATTGGATTAATCTTCCTGACAGAGGTAATTTATTTAAGTTCTGTTTATTAACCTCTTCATATGGAACATGATTTGATGTTCCACAATCATGTGATTAATATTATGAATTTAAAAAGGAACAAGATTTTAAACAAGATTTGAAAAATATTTGGGATGAGAAAATTCATTTACAAAAAATCAAACTGATGAATTTTGCCTTCAGAGGCATCCCTGACCTGCCAGCATTACTATAAATTTTCTGCAGACTGTATTTTAGCCATGGAATAAATGCAACGCAAACAGCTCTCAACTTTTAGAATGTGATGCTGTTCGATCTTGATTTAATATGCATAAAGCTTGACACACTTTCCTCTAAATAGCTCATTTGAATATGAGCAAACTTCACTAACGAAAGGAGGAGCTATTTGCTTGGTGGCATATTTTAGAAGCAGGTTAGAGTTGCCTGTTTCTTTACATTGAAATGCCTGTTTTTGTTGATGTCCTCTGATTAAAAATCCCTTGAGATGTGTGCTCAACATGTCCAGTTGTTTGTATGAAAACCCTCCAATAGACACATGGAAAATAAGTATTTTTCAGGCTCAAAGGGCTGTCGTCACCTCAGACGTTTAAGGCTGAGCCCTAATTAGGCCTTGTCTTGGCATGACCTTCATTTTTTAACAGAAAGGGGATCGGAGGAAGACACCCTAAAGCCGAGATTATCTCCTATTTCCTGTTACTGTCCTCTTCATGTCAAACCATGAACCTTAACAGTGGAGGAAAATATGTTCGAGTTGCCATTAGCTCACTGTTCCTGTTAAGCTTTTCTAAAACGGTCAATGGTATCTGTGGTTGTGGACTAGATGTTTTAGCCCCGTGTGTTTCTCTCCCTCACTATATTTTATGCATGTTCTGGTTGTGGAATCACAAGTCGTGCATCCATAAAGTTCAAAGAAAAGCTCTTCAGTGATGATATGATTTACCCCAGACCCATTAGCAGTTGAACTGTGTGTGCTTCAGGTGTTCCCAGGGGGAATTGAAAAGGAAATGCTCCCTGCTGCCTCTATGCACGGATTTTCAAAGATCTCCCGTGATTTATTTGGAAAACATTTCTTAACCCACCTGCCTCACTTTATTGCCTTAAAGGCAATAGAGACATACTTGTTGAGTGGATTTCAAGTGGCAAGTTGAAGTTCACAGTGAATCATTAGAAATTCCTTTTAGTGAATTGTGTTTATTTGAGTGTATTAGTGTTGTTTGCTGTTATGGTGCCTTAAATCTATTTCTTGAGCAAGGGGAATGTTGATTCTTTCTCTTCCGCTTGTGCTGTTCTTTTGAGTCTATGAATCAAGGAGGGAACTGAACTTTGCTATAATGAAATGGGCATGTCCCGCAATCATGCTTATTGATTGGAGTGTTTGTTCTTAATCAGGATCTCAGACAGGACAGCATGCTCAACAGTTCATCAGCACACACTGCAGTAATCACAGCATTTGTGATTTCTTATGTATAACTACAAACAGGCTTAATTGGGGGCTGTATCTCCTGTGAGCATGCTACACAGGAGGAAGCTGCTGAAGACGTTTTGCTGGATTAGTAGCACTCTTATAATACAGATTGACATTAGCATTAAAAATAGATTTTTTAAGATTAAATTTCTTTTTTCTTTTTTATAATTCTATTTTTTGTTTACATTCAAGAGCTCATGCCAGCAGTATATAGGCAACCACGGCTGTTTTTGTAAGTAAGGATTTACGGCTGCTTATCTTGTCACAGATCTAACTGGTAGTGCCCCATTTCCTTTGGTGGCATCTTCTCTTTACATTAGCTGTCAGATAAATGAGCTATTTGCTTTTTTTGGCTGAATAGTACCTATCAAAAGGTCAGGGTGGCCTCACTTGAAATAGGAAGCACTGCTGATCGGGTCGGGCTCTGCTCTTTGAAAGACCCGTACTTCTGAATGTGTTGGCCTATTACCACAAATTGTGTATGGATGCCAACCATATCTCAAACCTAGCTTTTAGTATTGCATTTCATTTCCCTCTCTTTTACTCAGCAACTGGTTTCTCTTCAGTTACAGTGAGGAGAAATATGCCACCAGAAGATTTCTAAGTAACACATTTCTGAGTAACTAATCAATACTTGCAGGGTCATGGAGAGCTGGTTCCTGTGCACAGCAGCCAGTGGGGGAAAGTCAGGGCACACCCTGTCCAGGTGCACCCTGTCTAAAAAGGACCTGTCTAAAAAAGGCTTATCCCCCACAGAGGTTTCAGTGGTAAACCAGAGCTGATAGTAAGAGCTTAACTAGTTCTATAAAAGAACCAGTATGATTTTCCACAGTCAACAACCCAGCTTGGTGCCACGTCATTGTGTCACTATAAGCATCTCTTCCAGTTAGTTAGTATTTGGTTCTGTATCTGTTTTATTCAAATTTGAGGATGATTACAAAACAGGAAGGCTGTTTAAACACTGAAATTCTGTTGTCTACTAATCAATCTCTTAATTTCTTATCATACTTTTAGTACGAGATGAATAGAATAGAGTAGAATAGAATAGAAATATTCTTTATTGTCCCAGAGTCGAGAAATTCAGGTGTACCAGCAGCAAAGTCAAAGGCAAATGGAAGATGCAGATACACACAAAGGTAAAAAAATCTAAAAACAAAAAAGCAGTTGAACGTTTCAAATTGCATATAAAATACCAATCCCAACATTTGTAACTTGTGGAACATGTGTGGAACAGTCATATAATTTAAGCATAGAAATCAAATGTTACTTGTGTAGCACAGGCTGCAGGAGTATCTTCACATCTTCTACTCATCACTCTTGTCAACTTCTTTTTCAATGTTACATCAACTACTCTGCACCCATCTACTGACTCAGTGTTATGATTTTTACATCCTATTTCTTTCTTTAAGCTGTCCCTGCTGGGTATTTTCTCTACAAAGATGCCTTCAACCCCTCTTTTTCACTTCCCCAGCCTTTGTCTAGAACTGTGCTATCATTGATTGGGTAAATTGGCTTTGCATCACCTCTTTTTGGCATAGCATGGTAACTACAAGAATAGCACAGCATCTGATGGAGGGGGTAATGATGGGGAAAGGTTAAATGTTTGAAGAGCAAAGACACAAACAAGTGGAACACAACTTCAAATGTATTCATTAAAGTCATGAAGTGACTGATCTTTTATAAACTTTTGTGACTTCTGATGTAATTTTTTTCCTCTTGTGGACTCATTCTGATTTCCTATCTGGACATGCTTTACCCACAGATTGCACTATTTTTTTTAGTATCCAATCAAAGCTTTCAGAAATGAGATACAATACAGTAAAACAGCTTATTATGAGTAGAGTGAAGGAAATGTTCCAATCTGATCTGTTTCTCTACTTAGATTTGGGATTTTTTGTCTGCACACGACAGCACAGCACATCCTGCCTTGTGGATTCCTTCAGAATATTTCAGGGATTCTTGTAGCTGTCAAAATAGATCAGATGTAACATATTTTTTAAGGTAGGAAACCACGAGTCTCTATCTAGACAGTCCTTTTCTTATAAATTTTACAGTATCTCTCAAAACTATTCCCAAACCTGGAACCTTTTCAAATTTTGTCCAGCCATAAACCTTTTTGCCGGATTTGTGATAGACCCTCTCAAATTAGAACATATTTTCAAGTGAAGGAGACATTTTATATGTTTTTTTAAATTATTTTACAACAAAATATTTTTAAATTGTGGTGGGAATTTACATTCCGCTCCTCTGAGTGGCAGAGGGACTGATGACTGAGTCGATAGTGTAGGGGCCAATGAAACGAGGAGACAGTTTTTTGGACATAGCCTTCAAAGGGATGTCTCGGGAGGACAACCAAACCTTTTGGCCAGGATGGCACATCGGAGCAGGCCGCCGTCTGCGGTCAGCGTACTTCTTATTCTGGTCTGCTGTACGAAGGAGAGCTCTGGTAGCATTTCCCCAGATATGTTTACAACGGCGGATATGGTGCCGAACGGATGTTACCGCTATGTCCTTTTCATCTGCGGGGAATAAGGGAGGTTGATAACCAATAGATACCTCAAAAGGAGAGAGGCCAGTTGCAGATGAGATTTGTGAGTTGACTGCATATTCGACCCAGGGGAGATAAATACACCAATCAAGACGTTCAGATGCGGTTATGCATCTGAGGATGGACTCCATCTGTTGGTTCAGGCGTTCTGTCTGTCCATTTGATTGGGGGTGGTACCCAGACGTCAGGGAAACTTTGGCTCCAAGGGCCAAACAAAACTGTTTCCAAACACGAGAGAAAAATTGGGGCCTCGATCTGACAAAATGTCCTGAGGTACGCCATGAAGGCGAAAAACATGCTGAACCAACAGCTGGGCAGTTTGGAAAGCAGAAGGAAGTTTTTTCTGTGGTACAAGGTGGCAGGACTTAGAAAAACGGTCAACAATTGTAAGGATGACCGTATTTCCCTTAGAAATAGGTAAACCAGTTACAAAGTCAAGGGCTATGTGAGACCAAGGGCTTTTGGGCATACTGAGAGGCTGGAGTAACCCATAGGAAGGCTGATTGCCCGATTTTTGTCTGGCACAGATTGAACAGGCCTGCACATACTCTTTAACATCCTTGTGAAGGGATGGCCACCAAAATCGCCTGGAAATGAGTGAGATGGTTCTGCTAACCCCTGGGTGACCTGTGAATTTGGCTGTAGGAAACCAGCGGATGAGCCTAAATCTAACAAAGGTAGGAACATACTTCCTGTTGGGAGGACCAGTACCTGGGTCCGGTTTGTTTCCTTGGGCATTGCCTATAAGGTCCTCCACCTCCCAAACTAGGGCTCCAAAGGTCCAATGGGACGGCACAATGGGTTCAGCCTCTTTTCCGGTGGAGTCCGGTGAGTGAAGCCGGGAAAGAGCATCTGGCTTGATGTTCTTGGAGCCAGGTCTGTAAGAAATGGAGAGGTCAAAACGAGAGAAAAACAGTGACCAACGTGATTGGCATGGGTTCAGTCTTTTGGCTGTTTGCAAGTAGGCCAGATTTCTGTGATCGGTCCATACTGAAATGAGGTGCTTAGCACCCTCCAGCCAATGTCTCCATTTTTTGAGAGCTAACTTAATTGCTAGCAGCTCCCTGTCTCCCACGTCATAATTCCGTTCTGTGCTAGTGAGACGACGAGAAAAAACTTAGAAAAGATAGTTGAACCGTGAACTGGTTCAAAGGCCGAGGAAAGGAGAGGAAGTGGATATTTGTTTTTTACTGTAATTTGGTTTAACCCCCTATAGTCGATACAAGGGCGGAGTGAACCATCTTTCTTTTCCACAAAGAAAAACCCAGCTCCAAGTGGAGAAGATGAGGGGCAAATTAACCCAGTCACCAGAGATTCATTAATATACTCCTCCATAACCTTTCTTTCTGGTCCTGAGATGTGATAGAGCCTACTGGAAGGCAGGGGGACACCGGGAAGCAAATCTATTGCACAGTCATAGGGTCTATGCAGGGGTAGTGACAAAGCCTTGGATTTACTAAAAACTAACCTGAGATCATGGTACTCTGGAGGGACGTTAGAGAGATCGGACATCTCATTTTCTGCAGGACCTGACTCAGAAGGGAGTGATGCTACTGCTGACTGTAGACAAGAAGAAAGACAGTTAGTGGACCAGGATTCTATTCGGCTTTCTACCCAGTTAATGTGAGGGTTATGTTTCTTGAGCCAAGGAAACCCCAACACGATTGAATTCAATGCGATGGGAAACACAAAAAAGAAATCTCCTCCCTATGATTTCCACAAAGAATTAAGGTCAACGGTTTGGTTCTATGTGTTATTCGTGGCAATCTTTTCCCATCTAACGAAGAAACTGATTGAGGTACGGGGAGTGGCTCAGTCTCAATCTTAGCTTCACTAACTAACCTCTGATCAATAAGGTTCTGGTCGCTACCTGAGTCAATAAGAGTGGAAAGATTCTGAAAAAGACGGTGAGAAATTAATGTGGCAGGCAAACTATGTCTGGGGGTAAGAGGACGCTCCGTCAGTATCCACTCACTTACTGACGGACCTGGCCTTTTGGTCCCGAGGGACCAATAGGACAGTTTGAAAATGTTCAGTTAAGCCACAGTAAAAACACTGATTTGATTGGCGTCTCAGTTTTTCCTCCGGGGAAAGCTGAGTACATCCGATCTGCATGGGTTCAATTCCAAAATTATGTGAAGCGGAAGTGGAGCGACTAGTTTCGGGTGTTGAGCTAGAGGGATGAGTCCTAACTGCACTCCGTTCTAATCAGGATCTTTTTCTTTCCCTCATTCGGTTATCTAATTTGACGGCTAACTTGATTAACCTATTCAAGGTCTTAGGCTCGTCAACTAATGCTAACTCATCCTTTAGTGGTTCATTTAAGGACTGGAAGAAAGCGGCTCTAAGAGCGCAGTCATTCCATCCAGAAGCTGCAGCCAGGGTGCGAAAATCTATGGAGAACTCAGCTACTGACTGGTCTCTCTGTTTAAGAGACCATAAACTTCGAGTGTTGGCGGTTAAGTCTTTCTCACTGGAGAAAACCTGTCGAAACCCCTCCTCAAATTTGGAAAATGTGCAACCAAAGTCCAAACTGTTTGAAAAATGGGCCTCTGCCCATCTTAAGGCTTTTCCAGAGAGTAACCCTAGTACGAAATAAATCTTAACAGAATCATGTGGAAAGGATTGTGGGGAGCGATTGAAAACTAGAGTGCATTGGAGAAGGAAACCCTTACAATCTTCTTTCTCACCAGAGAATTTTTCAGGATTCGGGGAAGTGACCACACGTGAGTGCGGTAGTTGCTGAGAAACCGGGGAGGCTGAAGCATCCTCTACTGCCGGGGCGGAGAAATTACTCAAGGTGTGCTGAAACAAGGAGGCTAGTTGTTCGATCTGCTGATTGGTCTGTTTCTGCTGTTCAAAAGGAGAACGGAGGGAAGAATAATGAGTTATGATTTGGTGTTGTTGTTCAGATAGAGTTCTCCTGAACGCTTCTGCTGGGTCAGGTTGGCCAGAGTGTTCTGTCATGTTGGTTTTAACGGACTTGACCCACATGGAGAAAGCAATTCAGGAGACAGAGTTTTACGGTGAAGTGTTTATTTACAGAGCAGTGTAGTGAACAGGGAAATTGGAACTGGGATACCAACTGTAAAAATAAACAGAATGGTAAGCAGGGAAAACTCAGGGTCAAAACTAATGAACAATAATTCTGCCTTACAGGGTTGATGCAATGATCCGCCACAGGTTGGAGAGCGGAGAGACCAAATGGTTGTTTACCCGTGAGACAGATGATGGTGGATAATGGTGTGCCAGGATGATAAGTTGGACCAGGGGTTTCAGATGTAGGTGCAGTGGACAGAGGAGGGTGGACAGGGTCCTTGAATGGAGATCCAAGGAGCGAAGAATTCAGGAGGCTGCCAACCTGTGTGGTCCAACGAGGTAACGAGAGGCTTGAGTCTTTGTTCATGGAACTGGATCGCTTCTTTCCAGAAGTGGGTAATCCAGGCAGAGTTCCACGCGAAAGGCAAGGTCAGGTTCAGGTAATCCTGCAAGGTAACAGATTCAGATTACTAAAAGTTCAAGGCAAGGACAAGATAAGGTAATGTGGCTTGAGCTGTACCACTAAGGGGAACACTCTGGCAGTGAGTTGCTGGCAGCCTCCTCCTTATATACTCCTCAGCAGGTAATCAAGGGAATAGAGAACACCTGTCACCTCTCCTCCAGGTTTCACGCCATCAAGGGGCTAAGCACAGTAAAAGTACCAAACAAACAGACAAGGCACAGATCCTGACAAAGTATTTCTACCTCTGAGTACCACAGCTGCTATTTTGACGGCCGTATTATTTACTTTGATTTTTTTTTCCCGCGGCATCCTACAAATGGCTTCTAGAAGGAGATTTTCAGCTCAAGAGGCATTGGAAATGCTTCAAATATTAGATGAGTGTGATTCTGGGGTCAAGAGGGATTCTGACAACTCTTGGTCAGTATTCAGTTCCAGTGACAGCAAGTCAGAGAGTGAGCCTCTCCCAGCTAAAAAAAGACGAGTCGTCCCATCAGCAGGAGGTTGTGACGCATTATTTCAGGGTAGTAAAAGACTAGCCTTTATAAGGACATTTTTCATTTTAGGCTATAGTTTACAGATTTGTAAACTAATCATCCATATACTATTTATATAGCAACTGTTCCACAATCAGCGCAGGTTCATAGACATGGAGACGAGCCAGGTGCTCAGTCCCCAGCTATAAACCCAGCAATCCAGCTCACTGGCAGGAGAGAAACTACAAATCAAGTTACTGATAATGGACAAAGAAATAAACAACAAGTTAGGCCATAGATATGTGTAGTAGCCTAGTCTATTCTGCGCTTTACAGCGTCTTCATCACAAGACGAGCGTACACCTCAGAAGGAGAACAGATAGGAAAGGATGGCACTGTGTGGACAGTGGTAGGGGAGGAAGAAAGAAGAGGGAAGCGTCAGAGGCAGAATATGTAGACAGACCGCCAGATCCTAAATGCCCAGACCGCGTTCCTCTGCTTGCTGGACGCAGAAATGCTCATCAACGTTCAGGGCTGCGCTGTGGCTGAGGCCTGCAGAGTTTTAGGAGATGATTCCTCTTGGGACACGAGTGGGGATGAGCTGATGGCGTTTTTAGTACTACTTGTCCGTGGAGTAAAAGGGGGCGTAACATGGAGCTGTCCAGCTTTTGGTCAGATTAGTAACACTTTTTTTTTTAAATGTACCCGCTACTCTGTGTTGTTTTTCAATACTGGAGCTCTTCCAGAATTACCATAAGCTTCTTGGTTGCTTCTGTTATTGATTCTCTTCTTGCCTAGAGTTTGTGGTTCTAATGTGGCAAAATATGAAAAGTTTTAAGAGGTGTGAATCATTTTTCAAGGCACTGTACAAGGATTTGCAGAAAGATCAAAGTAAACTACACAAAAGCTTTCAAAATGTAGAACAGTTGTACCCATTTCCAATACACTATATTATTTACTTAAAGACTACTTTTGGGAGGGATATACATCTGTTTGCTTGTGTGCTGACAGTCATTTCTTCAGTTTGGGCAAATGTAAAGGTACAATCTGTTAACTAATTAAATTTAGTATTAACTACAGTCTAGTGAAGGAATATTATGTCCTGTTTTGGTGTTTAAGTATATCTAATAACATTTGGAGTCCATGTGTCACATAGTTTTACCTTTAGACTTTGCTTGGCTTTCGGTTTCTTTTGAAAAATCTGGGGCAGGCGAATGAGATCACATTTAACCAAAGACACCGGCTCATGTGGTAATTGTGCACAACATGCATATACATTTACAGCTTTTATCCTTACACCTTCATTCTGTTACTCTTTGAAAACAAAAAGAAATCATGACTCACGAAAACAGTACTCCAACCACAGTGCTTACCCTTAGCTGGCAGCTTTGGTGGTTCTTGGTCCAACTGCTTTTGTTTTGGGGCGCAGCTGTTATCTTCTAGCGTTCTGTCAGAAAAACTGTGTCCTTGTTATGAGGGCAGAGCTCATTGCTTTGTATCCTCACCCTTGGCTACAGCCAGCGATGTTTTGGTTTGACCTTCAGGTTATCGAGTCCTTTGTTTTTTTCAGAGATGAACACCTGCTTATTTGTCATTATCTTCTGCTCCAGTCACTCGCTCGCACTGATATAAACAGTGGATTAAAGGGGCTACATAAATAGAGGCTCGTAAACTTGTACCCCAGAACCTCACTGACCTGAGGGCTGCCCTTCAAGAAGAGTGGGATGCCATGCCTCAGCAGACAATAAGGTGACATGTGACCAGCATGAGACGTCATTGTCGAGCTGTAATTGATGCTCAAGGGCACAGGACAAGTTATTAAGATTTTATCATTTTTTGTTGTGGTATACTCACCATTGCCATTATACTCACCGTTAACTTTTGTTTCAGTAAATAGTTTAAGATGAGGAAATCACAATTGGATGCTTCTACGTAAATGCCCTACAGGTCCTTCTCAAAATATTAGCATATTGTGATAAAGTTCATTATTTTCCATAATGTCATGATGAAAATTTAACATTCATATATTTTAGATTCATTGCACACTAACTGAAATATTTCAGGTCTTTTATTGTCTTAATACGGATGATTTTGGCATACAACTCATGAAAACCCAAAATTCCTATCTCACAAAATTAGCATATTTCATCCGACCAATAAAAGAAAAGTGTTTTTAATACAAAAAACGTCAACCTTCAAATAATCATGTACAGTGATGCACTCAATACTTGGTCAGGAATCCTTTTGCAGAAATGACTGCTTCAATGCGGCGTGGCATGGAGGCAATCAGCCTGTGGCACTGCTGAGGTCTTATGGAGGCCCAGGATGCTTCGATAGCAGCGTTTAGCTCATCCAGAGTGTTGGATCTTGAGTCTCTCAATGTTCTCTTCACAATATCCCACAGATTCTCTATGGGGTTCAGGTCAGGAGAGTTGGCAGGCCAATTGAGCACAGTGATACCATGGTCAGTAAACAATTTACCAGTGGTTTTGGCACTGTGAGCAGGTGCCAGGTCGTGCTGAAAAATTAAATCTTCATCTCCATAAAGCTTTTCAGCAGATGGAAGCATGAAGTGCTCCAAAATCTCCTGATAGCTAGCTGCATTGACCCTGCCGTTGATAAAACACAGTGGACCAACACCAGCAGCTGACACGGCACCCCAGACCATCACTGACTGTGGGTACTTGACACTGGACTTCTGGCATTTTGGCATTTCCTTCTCCCCAGTCTTCCTCCAGACTCTGGCACCTTGATTTCCGAATGACATGCAGAATTTGCTTTCATCCGAAAAAAGTACTTTGGACCACTGAGCAACAGTGCAGTGCTGCTTCTCTGTAGCCCTGGTCAGACGCTTCTGCCGCAGTTTCTGGTACAAAAGTGGCTTGACCTGGGGAATGCGGCACCTGTAGCCCATTTCCTGCACACGCCTGTGCACGGTGGCTCTGGATGTTTCTACTCCAGACTCAGTCCACTGCTTCCGCAGGTCCCCCAAGGTCTGGAATCGGCCCTTCTCCACAATCTTCCTCAGGGTCCGGTCACCTCTTCTCGTTGTGCAGCGTTTTCTGATACACTTTTTCCTTCCCACAGACTTCCCACTGAGGTGCCTTGATACAGCACTCTGGGAACAGCCTATTCGTTCAGAAATTTCTTTCTGTGTCTTACCCTCTTGCTTGAGGGTGTTAATAGTGGCCTTCTGGACAGCAGTCAGGTTGGCAGTCTTACCCATGATCTGGGTTTTGAGTGATGAACCAGGCTGGGAGTTTTAAAGGCCTCAGGAATCTTTTGCAGGTGTTTAGAGTTAACTCGTTGATTCAGATGATTAGGTTCATAGCTCGTTTAGAGACCCTTTTAATGATATGCTAATTTTGTGAGATAGGAATTTTGGGTTTTCATGAGCTGTATGCCAAAATCATCCGTATTAAGACAATAAAAGACCTGAAATATTTCAGTTAGTGTGCAATGAATCTAAAATATATGAATGTTAAATTTTCATCATGACATTATGGAAAATAATGAATTTTATCACAATATGCTAATATTTTGAGAAGGACCTGTAATATCACTATAGAATGAACCTAGTGGGAAATTTACTTTTTTCATAGATTTCCCTCAAAAAAACTAAATATCCCTAACTTTTTGTGCATAGTGTATAGATTTTAGTATGACTGAAATATATTATATTCTAATTATTTTTTATAGTAAAATCACAATCAGGATTTCATAATTTTTTCCCCTACAAAAAACATAGCTCTAGAAGAAAACCATATTTTAACAGATTTTTATTTATTTGTGTAGTTTGGCTAACAGGCGTTGGTTGTTGTACATTTGCCATGTGGTGCCTAAAATCTGTAGTATTATTTTTCTCTGACTGTTTAACCCAAAAACTGTGTTTTATTTTAAAATGTAAACAACACTTAGATAAAGAATGTTTTAGCTTTGCATAAAAGTTAGTTCATGATTCTAAAGGAAATGGAGAAAACAAAACTGACGGCCTGAGCAAGAGCCCAGAACTATAATGGACAGAATCTGACTTCTTTGACAGATCATTAACATGTTCTATTTTTTTATTCTCTAATATCATTATTCTGCCCACCCATAACTGAAAGTGACAAAATTACATTTCCAGAAATATAAGCCACAATGTCATGTTAGAATAGCACTTTAATTAATCCCTAATCCCTAAGGCACACGTGGTGTAAGATGCACCTCAAAAATGACCCCCCTGTTCTCCACCAGCAGCGTCTGCTTAGCTTTCGACACTTCAAGGCAAGCACCCAGCAATCTTTTTGAAACTGTACTGCTCTAAAGTGTTGAAGCTGAAGTCAAGCAATCTATTCTCTCCAGACTCACTTCATGTGGTTAATAGCCATATATTAACAAGATGCACAGCAGTTTTTCCGGTATGCAGTTCCTTTTATAGTCGTATTTGTTTTGACTGGAGCTCAAAGTAAATTTACTTTACAGCTTGCAAGCATGGAAAGCTTCTTTTTAAGGAATGATGCAGAAACGTGAGAAAAACACATTCTTCTTTTCCTGACATTTAAGCTTACAAGAATGTTGGTTACCCACTGGTCTTAAAGAAGTTAAACACATTTCTCTCAGAAATCAATTGAGGTGCATATGTGAGCAACTTTTGAAATCAAATATATCCCCGTTTTCCCCTGAATGAAGACAGGAAATGGTGGGAAGTAGTGAAGCCCTTAGTGGAACAATAGGCTGCTCTGACAGGACAGAATTGATCAAACTTGATGAATCACAGCAGGTTACCAGGTATGGGCCTAGAGAAAGGAAGAGCAGTGTGAACCGGTACAGGCTTATTTAAAAATATTACATTAGTATCCAGCACATCATAACAAGCAAAGATCAAACTTGGTTTTATTTTTCCTGGAGAAAATTACCAACTGTGTCTGTAATTTGATTCAGTTGTTGCATTGGGACCCGCTATCTGATACACGAATTAGAATCGCGCATCACACCTGCACAGTCTCATTACTGTGGAAATGCAGGAGGACAGCCGAGAGCCCATGGCTGTGTATGGTCGCAACGAGATGTGTAATTATCCAACTCGGCTGACAAACTGCTGCAGGTGCATGAGAGATGGTGGCAAATGAGCCAGAAGAGAGGTCAGAGGATTGCAGCAGAGTAGTAGCATGCCAAATTCAAGGTTGAGCCAGTTTTGTGCTAAAACTTAAAAATATTTCACTGGTTTACCTTTCTGCCTCAGTACCAGATCAATATGTGAGAGCTGAATTGTCTCGCTGTTGGCTCTATTCAGCTTATTTCTCATTCAGAGTGGATGAGTAGCACTGCTGTAGTGAGAATAAATGGTACACAAGGGTGCAAGGCTACAGTATGAATCAGGCACCTTGTTTGCACTTCTAAGACTCCAGGTGGAAGAGGTGGAGGTTAACATCACCAAACAGGGTAATTCACTGCTCCAATTTTGTCATTAAGTGCTGAGTTGGAACCGAGAACTGACACCTGCAGGGTCTCAGAGAGAGGGGAAAGAGTTAAACACAGTGGGTGATGATGGAAGCAGAGGCAGTAATGTCTATAAACTGCCAAGGAGAAAATAAACTTGGAGAAACGCTAATTAAATTTTCTCCTAAAGAATCAAAAAGAATCTGGATTTTGTTTGCATTGTGGTTGTCATGTACGTGAACACACAGATTTGAACTATCTCCTATAAGAACTGCTCTATGGTCCAAACTATGGATTAAAAATAATCCAAAGTTTGTCATAACTTTAAATATTGATTCATGCACTAAAACCTTGAATATTTTATCCACAGCTATAGTTTGATGATAATTTGATATATCTGTTTAGTTTAAAGAACATGGTTAAAGAAACTACAAATTACTTGTCACTGTGATCCTGTAAACTTAGCAGTACGCAATCCAAAGTCTCTCTCTGAATGGCTGATCAACCTTTGTGAAACTGACGGATCAAACTTTAAATTCCTCCTTTTTTTAGGCACTAGAAATCAAAATGATATGCTGTAAAGGCCTTTCTTTAAATTCCTGAGAACCGTCATGTAGGTATTTGTGATGGTGTTTGTTGTGGTCCAGACATAGCTACTGAGGTTGGGTCTCTTTGCATACATTATGCAGCCATGGATTTACTTTTCTAAACAAAAAAATGAACAACATATGGAGAAGCATAAATGACTAAGATATATTTCAAGATAATTTAGTGCTCATTTAAAGTTTTTATTGATGATGGCCAATGCATTTTTGTAACATCAACTTTTTTATTTTGATACAGGTAATGTTGCTTAACATGCTAGGTAAACTAAACATTCTAGTGACCAAAGACTGTGCCTAAATCCCATATGTATATAGTTATATTCCTCAGTAAACTACAGTAATTCCTGGAAGCAAATGTCTATGCATATCAGATGTACTAAGAAGTAATAAATTTTCACTTTATGAATATACAGTATGCAATTAAATTATTTTAATCTACACCTTTGTTGCTGTCATTAAAACTTGTCCCTACATTGGTTAACAGAAAATCTTAATATGTACAAAGTTAACTAGTCAAACAGTCTAAATCAATTTTAGTATTTTATTTGCTGTTCCACAATTAAACTATGGTGCTCCGAAAAAAAACAAAAAACCTATTGAACTCTTCCACTTCTTATTGCACTGCATACATCAGCTTAAATGCATTTTGTTGACATTTTATGTGACAGACCTACAAAAATGTGTCGATATTTTGAAGTGGATGGAAAACTATGCATGATTTTAATTTCCTTAAAAATAAAAGCTGAAATGTGTGGAATACACTTATAATCACTTCTCATTTTTTCTGATATGCTTAAAGCTAGTGCAACCACTTACTTTCAAATCTTAGCCAATCAATAAATAGAGTCCACATGTGAGCAAATTAAGCTTTGTAGATGTATGTTTTGCAAATGTCTTGCATTTTTTTAAGACAGCATTTCAGGACGATATGAAGACCAAGTAACACAACAGAAAGGACAGGAGCAAAATTTTGTACAAGTTTAAAGCAGAATTAGGAGATAAAACAATATCACCAAATTTGAACATCTCAGCAAGCAATGGTCAATTGATCATATGAAAATAGAAATAAAAGGAAAGTTCTTACAGAAGTAACAGAACTAAAATGTGCAGTAAATACTGAATAAATAACAAACAAAACCAAAAAGGAATGATACTATAAGGATATAATGATACTATATATCTGGAGAGCATAAACAAGATCAGAGGCAAGAACCAAAACAAAGCTCAACATGTAAATCAGGACAGAAGGTTCACCTACCAACAGGACAATGAACCTAAATATACAATAGTGTGGTTTTGATTGAAGCATGTGTTAGAATTGAGAATCCGTGACAAGACTTGAAAATTGATATTCGCACATCCTATCCATGATGTCTCACAGAGATTTCATAGAAGAATGGGCAAAGATTTCAATCCCTAGACGTGCGAAGATGGTGGACACCTAGTGCATGCTACAATATTCTGATTTTATTTATAATGAAAATTAACAACACGTGTCATTGTTCTTCTATTTCACAATATACTCTACTTTCTGTTGGTCTATCACATAAAATACAAACAAAAACTTTAAAGTGCATGGAAAAAAGCAGTAGGTAATTTCCATTTTGAGAATGAAGATGGAAGACAAGTGAAAAAATGTATTAGAAAAGTTTAGAGAACACAGCACATCAAAAGCATGTAAATATGCATATATTTGAGTTTTGCATTTCTAGAATGGCTAGCAAGGACCCTTAGTTAGATTTATCTATTCTATTGACCACAAAACAGTAAACAGAAAAGTGTTTGAAACACTATATTTGATAGGCTCACATACTTGGGCACACAATTTCAATATCGAGATGTATCCTAACTGGGGTTGAAAGAAAATATTAGTTCAATAAACCTTTAGTTCATTTAGACCTGCAAGTTTAAGAGCTTTAAGTGCAGTGGTGTAAATGTTCTTTATTCCCATTAAAGGCACCTTTGTGCTTTAGTAAATAGTTTGGTGAGGGAATACAAAGGAGCAAGTAGATAAATCGCCACTTTAAACAACCCAATAAGTAGGGTGTCATCCACAGAAATGTACACAACAGCCACAGATGGAGAGCCTAAGTGGGTTTCCGTGTAACATAGTCTAAACAAAGCTGGCCTGATAAAGAAGAAGAAAGTTAACTTAGCAAACTATCTAAACTCCTCAATAATTTATTACTTTAACGATTTCTTCCAGTTTTTAGTCTGCTTGGCTTTGCATTCCTTTTTTATTCTTCTTCATTTAATGCTTTCACAACACGCATTGGGCTCATTCACAGACTCTCCTTTTTACTGATATGCCTCTCTAGGGATTTGTAAACAGCATGTTTCCACTTGTACACAGGCTGTAAGAGGTCACAACAGCACTCTCTTTCTCTGATACTGAAACAAGGCTCTTTGTTTCACATTAGTTGCAAAATGCATGTTTGTGTGCTAATATATGAGGGCATGGGAGCCTTAAGCTTTTCTCCAGAGCATCACATGGTACAGGCATGAACATGAGGTTTGAAATTAGAAATGGGGGTGAATAATTTTCTATAAATAAACAAATGTAAATGTCAAAGGGCACTTCCAGAGTCTTTGTTTAGCTACCAGGATTGACTTGCAGTGAGACTGAATATGTCAGTGTCATTAGTGATCAGCAGCTTTTAGGAAGATTCATACTGCCGTGTGTTGGTTGGTTCCAAACACTAAGCCATTACACATTACAATGAGGGTTTCATATATGACGGACTAATAGCTCTGCTTTCAGTTTGGCACAACAATAAGGACTGTTAAGCGTTTGTATTGTTACAATAGATTCAATTAACAGAAGCTCGAAGCTCTGATCTAAACGACTTACATTTGGGGGAATTGCTGGGTTCAGTGTCTTGTCTATATTAAAGGAAAACCACAATCTCTTCTTAATGCCTACACGATACTCTTTTTTAGTTTGAAGGAAGGAGTACAATAAAAATTTGTAGTTAAATAAGCTAAATCAAGTTACATTAATAAAAAAGCAACCAAAAGAAATGTTAGTACTGTTTTTAAAAATTTTGTTCCAATAAGTTTACTCTAGTTTCTATTGTCAGCTGCTCCGTCTCTGCTTTATCTCTGCTCTCTCTGCTAAGGTTGTGAAGTGTTACTGGGGAAACACACTGACACCGTGGACTCATCAATAAGATGAGTGAACTGTTTTCACTAAGGATTCTCTTCAGCTGCTAACACCGTTGTCAGCTTTATTAAACAAGCTCTTTCTCCTTCAATAAAGAAGCAGTGGAACCAAAGTCACTTTGTTCAGGTTAGAATGGAGCTCCTTAATTTCCCTCTGAAGATGGATATGATTAAGCACTTTATACATGTCTAATTATTCTTGATGCAGAGTTAGGCAACAGGTACTAATCAGTTTCAGATTTGTGTATATATTCGTGTGTATAGTCTAAATAATGTATATTCTGATCTTAACTTTGAGATTTCCTAAAAGGCTGCCATTTTCAAACCAAGCATGTCCCTTGACAGACAAGTTGACACCTGAAAAAGATGAAACAAAGCAACTTCACTGTGCGCTATTTCAGGCTTCCTGTAATGTGCTTTAAGTCTTCCCTATTGCTATCTTGCAGCTCACATAACCACAGATATTTCTCAACTTGATGTAGATCTCTGTTACTTTTCAGGCCTAAAATTAAGTCTTTTTCACTCAGTCACTGCATCCACACCAAAAAGTGTTGTTTTTGTGGTAGGGCTTAGTACTGTGGGTTCACTAATTGGGAAAATATTTGGTTTTAAAGTTTCTCACCTGCCGGTGAACAGTTTAGGACTAATCAAGCTGAAAACTGACCAATTCTGGTTACCTGTGGATCTGTTCATCTCTATATGTTTTTCTGTTTAAAAAATGTTTTCCAAACTAGCAGCAGAAAACACTTAAATACCCACCCCAGCAGGTGACGTTAGACATTAACACGTGCGAATTTAAAAGAAAACATCTTAAGCATACTGTAGCTAGAGATTCTCTGTAAAACATTTTGTAAAACATTTAAAAGTATGCTTCCTTTGACACTGCTTGCCATTACCTCACAACTGTTCACTTTTAGGAGTTTAGTAGCTACTTAGTCACAGCAAGTTTATAGATATGTAGAAGAAAACTTTAAAAATCACTTTAGCAGCTAATAATGTAATAAAAGACAATAAAGAAATAATTTCCATTAATGCTATAATTTTGGCCACTTCAAATGTGAAGAAGTTAATAATTTAATAATCTGGCATTAATGTCAAAGATTTTTAGATAACTATATTGCAATATTGTGCCTTGTGAAATTATGTGAAATCATGCTATTGGCTAGTTAACACTGAGCAAATACATGCAGGTCAGATGACCACCGTTCTCTTCCTGAATTCTAGCACATTCTACAAAGTGATCAAGCTATCAATGCACTTAATGATAATTAATTGAATGGATGAATTTAACTGAGTGCTGCCTAGTATGTATCCTTCATTAACACATGACATCCTCTAAAAAAAGCCATTACATTAATGGCTTATGGCTTAATTGTATATACAGTGACCAAAATTATTACATTATTATCAGGTATTACTTTATTCTCCATTGGTACACTATTGCTTGCTACAGCCACATTCACAAGACTATATAGAATTTAATTGACTGTTGTGCACATTCACTATTAAGGCTATCTGAAAGATCTGACTACCAACAGAGCCTTTATTTTTGCAGGTTGGAGTAGAAGAAGCATCCAGGATGTGAAGGTCTGTCAATTACTGGTAAAAGCATGATAGAGCTGAGCTGATCAAAGAACTGCCTCCTGTAGTCTGGTTTCTTTGTTCTTGTGTCGAGAGATGTGGGAAAACAGGGGTGTTGATGCTCTGCTACATCTGGCTCACACTTGAATGACTTCTCACCAGATCAGAAAGCAAACAGAAATCGAACACACATGCAATTAGATGAACATGTGCCCATAGGTGCTGTTGTATCAACATGCACATCTATGTATGCAAACAGCAAAAGTTCAATATCATCCATTATCATGTCGGTCTCCCAGAGAGATCTGCCCAGCCAGAGAGATGATTGCTGTGCCGGAAATTGATTCAATGTGTAGCTGCTAATTACTTTATTCCACTATTTCAACTGTCTGTTGAAATCCAATTATCAAGCAGTCAGTGTAGTTTACACGACTGGGGTGGCTAATATCTGAGTAGATGATTTAAGTTGTGTAAAAAGATGGCAAGTCCAAAGAATCAGTAAAGATGTTAAGAAATCTGTTATACAAAAAAAATCCTTACATGGCAGTAGTGTCCACTCCCAGTTCTGAAATGCCATCGTTGCCAAGCGATGGACACGTGTTTTGGTTTTTTAAGGTAGGGAAATCCTCATATTTATTTAAACCAAAATAAATATGTTTGCCCATTTGTCTATAGTCTAAACAGAAGACATTGAAAGTCAGACTTGGTTAGCTACTTTTGATTAATCCTAACCATCTGTAAACCACAATTAGGCATGTTTATCTGGACGTCTTTTCAACCACATTTTCTCTTTTGTTTAGACTGAAAACAATGTTATCTTTTCTGTCCATGCAAAAAAAAAAAAAAAAAAACTTGATTGAGGACTGGTGCCTTGTATGTTTTAGATGTTTCCCTGGTTTCTACACAATTTTAAATGGAATGTCAAGAGCTTAGCAAGTTAAAGAAGTAAACCAGCTATTTGAATTAGCTGTATTTCAGCAGAGACACTACTAAACTGTGCAGGCTGTGATTTCCTTCAGATTGTAAAAAGACACCGCTGGTGTATAAGCTGGTTAGTCTAGCTGGTTGGTCTAGCCTTCAGTGCTATGAAACAGGATTTGCCCCCTTACATTTTGCTTCGGTTTCAGATTGTCAAGCAAACAAAGTAAGTATTCCCTAAACCTAGTAAGCACTTGCAAGAACTGAAAATGAGGGTTGTTTTTTTTTTTTTGCAGTGAAGAAATTATTTCCCACTTTTTTTGTTGAAATAATTCAGCCTCGTCAGAGAGTTTTCAACTATACAGCTCGATTAGACTAAAGTCTGGTCTTTAACTAGGCAACATTTTTGTTGTGGTTGGGGGAAGCATTCAGAGGTAGACTTCCTGGTGTGCTTCAGATCATTTCCCTTCTGCATAATCCAAGGGGGCTTGAGTTTAGGAACAAGGACTGATGGTTGAACATTCTTCTTTAGAATTTTCTGGTTTTTATGATTCAATTACAGGAAGTTGTCTAGGTCCTGAAGCTGCAGAGTAGCCTCACAGAATGACTCTACCATCACCATGTCTGACTGTAGGTAGGATTTGAAATGCTGTGTGAGGTTTATGTCAGTTGTCACAAGATACACAGCTTCCTAAAAGGTTCACTTTTGTCTCATCAGTCCATAGCATATTTTCCCAAATGTCTTGGGGTTCATCAAGATGTTTTCTGGCAAATGTGAAATGGGCCTTTATTTTCTTTTTGGACAGCAGGGTATTTCATCTTAAAACTCCCTCATGGATGTAATTTTTGCCCCATGTTTGTCTAACTCTTGAATCATGCTACATGCCTTATAGAGGCACAATAGGCTTCAGTGCGTTAAGATGTTGTTGTAAGTTCTTTTGTGACCTCCTAGATGGGTTGCTGATGGACTCTTAGAGTAATCTTATTAGGTTGGCCACTCCTTGGAATCTTCACAACTGTTCCATTGGAAAATAGTTCTCACTGCGGTTTGCTAGAGGCCCAAAGCCTTAGAAATGCCTTTGTAACACTTTCCAGACTAATATATTTTATGGAATATGTTTGATTTGTTATTCATTTTCTTTAGATTGGGTCATTAAGTGATGTGTTGCATTTTGAGATCTTTTAGCCTATTTCATGTTGTCCGACAAGTTCTATTTAACTGATTTTTTGATTCTACAGGTCTGACAATAATCATTTCCAGGTATTTCTGAGAAGATGGTGCCACTCGAGTGGCCAAGTTGGTTTTGAGCAGCTTTTTCTCCATTTTAAACGATATAATAAAAATATATATATTTTCTATTTACTGAGATTATCTTGGTCTGATTTTAAATCTTGATCTGAGACCAGTGCTGCATGATATCAGAAAAATATGTAATTGCAATGTTATTACTGAAAATTGCACTGTCAATATCAATTACATTTATCTCACTTGTCTTTCATTACCATTGCACCACTCCACTACTTTCTGTGAGCATATAGCAACTTGCATCCAAGTTACTATATCGTACACACTGATATTGAGATGGTGATTTGAAATATTGAACTATTTAAGCGTAACACAGAACAGCACTGTTTGAATTCTTTCGGAGAAAAGTAACAATCCACTACCATCTCTAAACTTCACACATTAACACACATTTCAGCTTATTTTTTAATGCCGGCAAAGAAATAATAGAAGTGGCATGGACAAAAACCTACAATAACATCACATTTTTCTTCTGAGACCTTAGTCAAACCTTTTAGTCTTGATGAAAACATTGATTCATCACTAATTCAATTGCCATGACAGTAATTAGAAAGGTTAAAAAGTGCTGGAAGGTGAAAATATCAGGCTACATATCTAAAGAGAAAATATCCAAGCCATAGGACAGTGTCAATTGAAGAGAAAGCCCTTGGCTATCTCAGCTGAATTAAAAGGATGACAGCTAGTAAACTTTCTAGCACAGAGTAAAGCCCACAGCTGGTTAAAGATTTATGCCAACGGCACCAGGCAGACAGACTCATAAAGACATCGAAATAGCCCAAAACTAACAATGAAGTACACCTCTAAAGAAAGCCCCCACTAGGAGACATACATTTTCTTGTTTATTCCCTCAATTTGATTTATGTACACAGCATAGCCGGTCCACTGCATGCTTGGTGCATCACTGTCTACCATTAGATGAAAGCGCAAGCCGCTGGAGGTCACAGGAGGTACGCATTTACCCTTGGACGAAAGGAACAGGGCAAGGACAGGCATCAGATAAATAAGTGAAGGCAGGTCTCATCAGTTCACATTTTCTCAAATGAGCGCGCCTGAGAATTGATGCAGCTCAGAGATTGTGGTCTGTCTCTACCTCAGACCTAGGAATTGTACTAGCACTGAGGCAACACCATTCCCCTCTGCAATAAAGCTGGAAATAGCAAAGCGTTGCCATGAAACCTCTATCTGCCTGTCTCTCTCCAGCTTTATCACTTTTCTCCTTCCTCAGTCTCTCTTCTCATCTTCTTTCTCTGAGGCCTCCCTGCAGCTGTTTATCTTCTCTGCATCTTCCCTTGCTGCACATTGTAACACCGTCTCACACCTTCCTCGCCCTCCTTATTTACACTTTACCAGCAATCTTGCTGTTTTGCCTCTCTTAAAAGGAGTCTGGAAACATCTGCAGATGTTCATGACTCATTAGCCCCTCAACATGTGATTATTTAATGAGCAGAGAGCACACTGAAGCCACTGCCACAATTAGTATGCTTACTATCCTTTCTCCCTTCCTCGCCTTTTGGAATGTCGTTTAGTGTTTTCAGCATTTGGTTTATTCTTTCATTCCAGTGCTTTGATTTTTTTTTATCCTTCTTGCACAGTTCAACTATTTTCGCTTTAATGCCATTTAATCCTCTTACCAGTTTTTCCCCATGGCCTCAGTTTGAGTAACTATTTCATCAGTAGGATTTCCAAATTATCTTTTCTCAGATCCAGTATAAAATCCCATTTTATTTTTGCAACATTCTCCTAAATCTACATGGTACTACATTTAGCAAGATGTAATAACTTCAGCTTCTCTTTACAGTCAAATGTTTCGTCAATGTGAAAAGCCCTTCTTATTGTAGAATGATGGTTGTTTAACCCTTCTCACATTACAAGGCAACAATAAATTATGTTTTGCTTCGCTTGAGTCATTGCTTATGTCTAAATGTTAAGAACTCACTGGCTGATTTTCACCTTTCTCACAGTATTTGTTTAGATGTACCTTGTTGCCACGAGACATGATTCTGTATGAGATTCTCAGTGTATGAAAACTAAACTACAATGGGTTCACGGTCTTTGCAACATTTCTTACAAAAATGACAACAATGAACATGACCAAATTGCTTTCATTTAAAATCAAAAAGCAACTACTGATACATAGAGTAAAATAAGGTATGAACAACTGCTAAATGTGCGTAAGTAGATTTCAAAAACCTTTTAGGCAGGATATTATACATTTCCTCTGAGCAATAGATCTCATTTGAATGTTGAGACCTCATTTACACTGCTTTCACACCCTTGCTGTTTGGGCCACTTTTTATTTATTTATTTATTTGATCCTGTTGCAATGTTTCAGACATACCATATGGAGCACTTAGTTGCCTACATTTGCCAGGGCAGTTTTGATCTGAAAAAAGGTTATCTCAAGACAGCATCCTGATTGAATAACGAGCTCCATTAATTCCAGATTCAATCCAGCATCAAAGTAGGCAGGCCACATTGATGTTATAGTAACATAGTGTTTGTATGACCTTAAACCAGTTTGAGAAATCGCGTGTTGGTGTGCGCGTGTGTCTCTTTGCGTGTAATGGTGGATGGAGGAGGCATGTGTCATTAATATTTGTTGTCGGACCAAAGTGCAGGTAAGAGCTGCGCAGCCGCATGTTGAGTGATCTTCAGCTTTATTCAGAGGTATCCAAACGTAACATAAATCACTGCAGGAACATGAAACACATGGCAGTCAAGGATACAGACCCGAGTTGAGAGACGAGGAACCAGCAATCAACACATGAAACAGACTAACTAATATACTAAGGGAATACAAAGGGCAGTTAATCAAAAGGAAGAGGGAACAGGTGAGACAAGGAGGCAGGGAGACAGAAGGAACAGGTGAAACTAATGCATAGACTAAACATGGGCGAAGGGATTAATTAATAAAAAGACACAAACCAAAAACCACAAAGAAAGTCCAAAATATCACACCGTGACAGCATGTGTTTATGTGTTTGTGTTGAGTAGGTGTGTGTGGGTGTGCGTTTGTCACCTGTAAGTGTACATTTGTAGGTGTGGAGAGAACAGTAGAAGGCCTGCAATCCACAGCACCTAAGAGCAGCACAGGACTATTCTGTAAACATCTTCCACAAGGTTCAGGAGTGTGTTCATAGTTGGATGAGATAACCAGAATTGCAGTCTGATTCCCAAAGGTGTTCAAGAAGGTAAATGGTTGGTAAAAGGTTGAGGTGTGAAATATGCTTAGATGTTTATGTGGCATATTTAAGTCCCATGTAAACAATACAAATTCATAAGGACCATAAATTAATTAGATTTTGTTTGAATAACTGTTTTCATCCTGTTTTCAGTTGGGATATAGTGGTAATAATATCAAAATTGTGTAAAGGTATGGTATTTTGTCTATTAAAGAGCAAAAAATCTTTAAATCTAAGGATAGTGGTAAATATGACGTCATATTTAAATATTTGTACTGCTCTAGCATATGGAAACACACATTTTAATCAAAAATGTCATTAAACATTTGATCTGTACAGGTTGTCCAATGCATTAGGATGGTTTCTTGATATCATTTTATCAATTAACATTTTTCCATTCTTTATGGTAATGCTTTAGATCATGTCTGTTTCAGGTAATAAAACTTTACCAGGTAGTGGAAGAGGCATACTCTTTTTTTTTTTTTTTGCACTCTGCCTAATGTATAAATGCTCTGGTTACAAACCTTTAGTCCAGCTAAAGCTGACAAATAAAGTCCAGTTTTTCTTATTATTTAGTGGCTCAGATTCTTCTAGATAAATGTCTGTAGTGGTGGATCAGACATCCACGACTGTGAACATTATACAAACCCAGCATTCAAAAGTCAGCAACTTCTTTTCTTAGTTTGCTGTGATTCTTGTTGTGTACGTGCTTCCGATTGATGTCTCTGTTTGGCAGACACTGATACTGTTCTTGTTGTAAATTAAATACTGTTTTAACTGTCTATCAAAGCAGCAGTGTATGTGTTGTGACAGAGGTCACAGAAGTGGATTGTTCCCAGGATTTAGCCTGATTTACATGTCCTTTAATGACCAAGATGAAAATAGATGTAATGACCTTAGATTTTGAAAAGCTAAGCCCCCAGGAAGGTTACAGATACAATTCTATCTGTGCATACACATACTTCAACATTGTGTCATATAGTACTTCTTGCTTTATATCAGTTTAATTTTCTTTTACGGCAATTCATCTTGCACAATTTTGACCTCCTGAACCATTCTTCTCCTCAGCCTTGTTCTTTCCTCTGGCAGCCTCATAGCTTCTCCTTGAGCAAATAAAAGGCAAAGAATAGATTTCCGAAACGACGGGCAGCTCTCATACCTCTTTTAATTAGTCTGGTCCCTCAGTGTGGCTGCACAGCATGACAGTAAAGGTAGAAGGTGGTGAAGGACTAAGGGTAGTGCTGAAGTTGGTATTTTAAAGGGAGAACACATGTAGGGAATGCCTCGTCAGCTTTCATAGGCTTATAGTGAAGAATCCTTCATGCTCGTGAATGATATGATTGTTGCCACAAGTCATGAGACGGAAACGAAAGGGAAAAAAAGAAGAAAGAAAGGGAGAGGTGGGGGATAAAGTTAAAAGGGAGAGAAGAAGATAAGAATGGAGGAGAAAAAAAAGGATAAAGAGAATAAATTATAATTCAACCTGTAAAGACTCACAAATGAGAGAAACACAAAGATGGCAATTAGAGGAGTTTATTAGCTGATGTTTGAGTTATTTTGGCGCTCGGACCCCGGTGGAAGACATGGATGCTGATAATGACGTGAGCTTGAAGAAACATCTTAGGGTTAGAATTAGAGAAGTCTTCCCCTGGGGATCCTGATACTGGTGGTGGAGTGGAGGTCTGAGAAGATAAGGGAGTCGGAAGGAGCTTGACGCCTGATGGTGGAGATGGGGTGGAGGAGGGTCGAAGCTCAGCTGGAGATCAGGAGATTCTGCATAAGAAGGTCTTTTAAAGCAAAGCCTGGAGTGCTGATTGGCTGAAGAGGAATGTAGATCAGGAGTTCATTGGTTGAATGTGGTGGAGTAATTAGACGGATCTGGAAGTGGAGGTGAGTCTTCCAAGTTGAATTTTCGTCAAAACTCCATTGTCTTAGAAGTCTGCCTCTACACCTGCAGAAAGAGAAAAAAATAAAACACAGAGACAAATAACAAACGCAAATGTAACACCAGCGTTACTAAAAATACACATTGTATTTAGTTGCAACCACAGCTTAATATACAGACCAAAAGTTTGGACACACCTCATTCAAAGAGTTGTCTTTATTTTCATGACTATGAATATTGTAGGTTCACACTGAAGGCATCAAAATTATGAATTAACACATGTGGAATTATATACTGAACAAAAAAGTGTGAAACAACTGAAAATATGTCTTATATTCTAGGTTCTTCAAAGTAGCCACCTTTTGCTTTGATTACTGCTCCGCACACTCTTGGCATTCTGTTGATGAGCTTCAAGAGGTAGTCACCTGAAATGGTTTTCACTTCACAGGTGTGCCCTGTCAGGTATAAGTGGGATTTTAAGCCTTATAAATGGGGTTGGGACCATCAGTTGTGTTGTGCAGGAGGTGGATACAGTACACAGCTGAGAGTCCTAATAAATAAACTGTTAGAATTTGTATTATGGCAAGAAAAAAGCAGCTAAGTAATGAAAAATGAGTGGCCATCGTTACTTTAAGAAATGAAGGTCAGTCAGTCCGAACAATTGGGAAAACTTTGAAAGTGTCCCCAAGTGGAGTCGCAAAAACCATCAAGTGCTACAAAGAAACTGGCTCACATGAGGACCGCCCCAGGAAAGGAAGAACAAGAGTCACCTCTGCTGTGGACGATAAGTTCATCCGAGTCACCAGCCTCAGAAATCGCAGGTTAACAGCAGCTCAGATTAGAGAACAGGTCAATGCCACACAGAGTTCTGGCAGTAGACACATCTCTAGAACAACTGTTAAGAGGAGACTGAGTGAATCAGGCCTTCATGGTAAAATAGCTGCTAGGAAACCACTGCTGAGGACAGGCGACAAGCAGAAGAGACTTGTTTGGGCTAAAGAACACAAGGAATGGACATTAGACCAGTGGAAATCTGTGCTTTGGTCTGATGAGTCCAAGTTTGAAATCTTTGGTTTCAACCACCGTGTCTTTGTGCGGTGCAGAAGAGGTGAACGAATGGACTCTACATGCCTTGTTCCCACCGTGAAACATGTAGGAAGAGGTATGATGGTGTGGGGGGTGCTTTGCTGGTGACACTGTTGGGGATTTATTCAAAATTGAAGGCATACTGAACCAACATGGCTACAACAGCATCTTGGAGCGGCATGCTATTCCATCCAGTTTGCGTTTAGTTGGACCATCATTTATTTTTCAACAGGACAATGACCCCAAACACACCTCCAGGCTGTGTAAGGGCTTTTGACCAAGAAGGAGAGTGATGCAGTGCTGCGCCAGATGACCTGGCCTCCACAGTCACCGGACCTGAACCCAATCGAGATGGTTTGGGGTGAGCTGGACCGCAAAGTGAAGGCAAAAGGGCCAACAAGTGCTAAGCATCTCTGGGAACTCCTTCAAGACTGTTGGAAAACCATTTCAGGTGTCTACCTTTTGAAGCTCATCAACAGAATGCCAAGAGTGTGCGGAGCAGTAATCAAAGCAAAAGGTGGCTACTTTGCATTAACACGTGGAATTATATACTGAAAAGAAAAGTGTGAACAACTGAAAATATGTCTTATATTCTAGGTTCTTCATAGTTTTGATGCCTTCAGTGTGAAGCTACAATTTTCATAGTCATGAAAATAAAGAAAACTCTTTGAATGAGAAGGTGTGTCCAATCTTTTGGTCTGTACTGTATATCTGTAAACACCTTAATCCAAACACCTGTGGGTGTATGTGTGAGCATGTTTCTCCATAAGCATATTTAATAGCGGGTGTGAGGAGCCACAGACCTGCCCCCCAGGAGCCGAGCTGGACATGGGGGGCACAGATATCAAAGGGCCGCCGGAGCACAGCAGCCCTGGGAGGACCACTACCAGGACTACCGTGCCCCCTGCAGAGAAGAGCAGAGGAAGGGGAACACAATATAATTAAACCTTCAAGTAATATATAATATCAACTGATCTTCATTTTAGTTATGTTTTAACAGTGGATCAGGAAGTAGCAAAGATCAGTAAGGATGAAGTAAGAAAGGCATGGAAACAGATGAAGAGTGAAAAGGCAGTTGGCCCTGATGATTTACTTGTAGATGTCTGGAAGTGTCCAGGAGAGACAGCAGTATATTTGACTTGGCTGTTTAATGAGATCTTAGAGAGCAAGAAGATGCCTGAGGAATGGAGGGGAAGTATGCTGGTACCAATTTTCAAGAACAAGGGAGATGTGCATGGTTGTGGCAACTACAGAGGAATAAAGTTGATGAGTCATACAATGAAGTTATGGGAAAAAGTAGTGACTGAGGTCAGAAGTGAGCAACTTTTGGCAGCAGTATGGTCTCATGCCTGGAAAAAATACTATAGATGCAATATTCGAGTTGAGGATGTTGATAGAAAAGTACAGAGAAGTTCAGAGGGAGCTGCATTGTGTTTTTGTTGATCTAGAGAAAACATATGACAGGGTGCAAAAAGAGGAGTTGTGGTATTGTATGGGGAAGTTTGTAATAGCAGAGAAGTATGTTAGAGTGATGCAAGACATGCATGAGAGCTGTAAGACAGTGGTGAGGTGTGCTGTAGGTTTGGCTGAAGAGTTCATGGTGGAAGTGTTGGTTCAGGGTGGACAGAAATCTCAATGGACTATGATGTTTGCAGGTGACATTGTGATCTTTGGCATGAGCAGGGAACAGGTGGAGGAAATCGTTTTTTTTTTTTTGACCCCAAGTCAACGCCACAGCGACACCACACATACTTCCATAAGTCTGTAAGGACACAGTGAAAATTACCAACCCCAAGCACACACCACGCACCCAGCAGACAAACAAACCTCACCCCATTACAGGTTCGAGAGGCCTGCTTCAACCACAAAGCCCAGCGATGCCCGCCTAGCCGCATCCACAAACAGTGGCCAGAGCCTCAACACACAGGACCACCACAGCACGCCCTACTGAGGAGGACAGAACAAAAATTAGATGGAGACAGATGACTTGCTGTGGTGAACCCTGAAAGGAAAAAGCCAAAAAAAAAGAAGTTGTAATGGTAGTTTAGTTTAAGGCTTAATTGTGTTTAATTTACTTGGCACCATTTCATTATTCACTCATTATATGCCAGACATACAGTGTTACTAAAATGCTAGCAATAGTTTTTTTTTTTTCATTCATAAAGTTTCATCGGGCATGTCCTCTTTTTAGTCTAAAGGACATTGTTACCTAAAATAAACTGATGATCATTACAACTGCAAAATACATATAAGCAAGTTACAACTTCATCACTACAGCACTGCAATGTGCTGCTCTGGGTCAATTTTTCCTCAGTGTTATAACTAGCCATTACCACTTCATACCAAACTAGTTCCATGTTGTCCATGTTAGCAAACCATTTTGTATCCATTTACGTACAGGTAAGAATTATGGACATAATCATAAAATGTTCGAATATCACTTAGACTTTAATTATATATTTTTATTTCTTTGGTACTCACATGACACCTGATTTCCATTGATAGTGCCTCTAATCGCAGTTTGGACCAGATGACACATATGAAAAAATAGAAATTGTGATCGTTGATCAAATCAAAACAACTCTAATGGACTTCCTGCTAGTAGGTATTTACTGGGGTCCTATAACAAGATTTGTTTACTGTAAACTATGAGTAGTTGACAAAAAAATGCATTAAATCATTGGATGTCATGCCATGTATAAAATTGGCCGGAACAAGATGCAAAAAGCCACAAGGTGAGTCTTTTTGGCTATAAAACTGCAACTGAACTAAGGGCCGAAGGGGCGAAATGACTACCATCCACTGCGTGCCTTTCAGTGTTTGACTGACTGAAATACATGTAATCTCTTAAAAATACCATACAACATTCACTGTAAAGTAACTTTTGTAATTTCACTATATAAAAAACATGCAATCCGTACATTTGAAATACCAGACAACTATTGCTAAGGCATGCCCTCCTCAAGAGAGAGGTTGTTTTAGTGTTTCTGGTATTAAAACGTTTGGATCATTGCCTGTTTAGAGCGGTGGTTCCCAGTCTATTTTCTACTAGCCACCCTGCTTGCACAGAAAAGCTGTGTGTGCTCCACTTCACTTGAAGCTGGTTACATGTTTAATTTTATTGTGCTGAGAAGATGAATGATCCAACATGCACCTATTACTGACTGAAAATAACCTAAAATTAGTCAATCTGAACACATCAGCTTGTCCGTTGAAAACCAGAGTTTTTTTTTTTTCATTGTCCTCCCAGGAAATGATTCTCTGTTTTAGAATCGGCCTAAAATAGTTGAGGTCTTCACAGCTGAGGCTTTGTTTATCCCAATTGCAACACTCTTAATTTATTTGTTGCTTAGACTATGTGTTTATGTGGTGAAACTGGACTTTACTTACCCCCAAAGGGGTAAAAGTTCAGTCCGTATGCCTGCACAGAGAGATCTGATGTTTTAATCTGACTTTTTCCTCACTGTTTGACATTTTCCTAACTCTGTGTTTCAGGTTAAAAAAATATGTTTTTATTGATATGCTGCATCTGCCTAATGATCTGATTAAGTGATGGGGGGATTTATATCAATGATGGCAGCTTGTGTCCGGACTCTTTCTCTTCCACACCTACTGTGCTATTCTGGGATGCATAGAGTCATCAGCTTCTTCTGGAAGATGTTTCGTAGTTCTGCTAATCCTTGCTTCTCATCAGTAGATGTTTTGTCCTGCTTCTTGAGGGTCCTAAACCCATAGTTGGTGTATTGTAGAGGCTTTGCAATTCATGGTGAAGGTAGACTTGGTGTTGCATTTCTTGCAATAATTCGGACAAGTCCCCTGTCACCATGTCCTTTGGCTGTAAGTTGAATGATGTTGGACACATCCTTGTCAAACTGCAGCCACATGCTCTGATTGCTGGCAGGGGCCACTTTATCCACTTTAACACTTTATTCTGATGGATTCTTAGACCATGTTGGTTCTTTTCATGAGTCGTTAACAATATTTCTGTCCAACCGGAGATGTCGTCCTCCTCCTTTGTCAGGATCCCCTGGGTGTATCTCTTTTCAGAGATTCCCGTAGGTTGGTTCTGACTTTACTTTAATCAGAACAAAGTCAATTCAATCGCCTTGAGACAACATGTGTTTTGAAATGGCGCTATATAAATAAAATTGAATTGAACAAATTGAAAGTAGCAACCAAAATATACATTGTCAACCTTCTGTCTGCTATTTCTCATGCCTGTAGCCTACCTGCCTTTTATAGGTGCAAGCACAGTGACACATCCAAATGTGTTGAAGCAGTTATTTTCTGAATGTAATTAGTTACATTACTTTATTAAAGTCATTGAATATTTGCACTACTATTATATTAGAAATGGAGTAACTTGTAAAGTACCTAACAGTGGTTCACAAGCACTTTGGACATTATTGAGCAAGTTTGAACATTTCTATTTAAAGCTGTTTTTTTATTGCCATAGCTGTTTTATAGCAATGTTTTTACAATTTCAAAGTGTGATTTGAATGTTTTAAATGATTTTTTTTACTTGTAAATATGTATTAACTTAATTTCACAATAACATTAATTATATGACTATAAACCATCACAATAAACGTAATCAAGCATCTTTCGATTTCTGCTGTTGAGGAAAAGCACATATTGAGTAAAGCCATGGTAAATAACCTGTGATCTCATCATGTTGATCAGAGGAGTGCCGCTGCATGTATTCTGGTTGTGGCTTTGGTGCAGAGTTGATAATATTGGTTAAAAGAGCAACTCTGAAGCCTATATCCCAGGATGATGTAATACCCCTGCACCGCTGAGTTTGATTAACAGGGGAGCCTCCACAACCTGCAGTCAACAGCTGGGATTTATTATATCTTATTCATCCTAGGATCATACAAAGACATAAAAACAGAGAGAGAGAGGTGTTGAGGTATGAGAGAGATAAAATACCAAGACATATGGGCTTAAGTACAAGAAAGGGGGAGTAGAAACAATATAGGGAAAAGCGATTGAGAAAGTGAAGGAAGTGCAGACAGGAAAAGCCTGGCAGCTTTCCAACTGAAATATGGCCAGCTCCCAGGCCTGCTTTGACAAATTGATGACATCCTTTCACGACAACCATTTACAGCTGTACATAAAATGTTTTTGAACCTGTGACCTTAGTGATGGGTAAGGGTTTGTATTCAAAGGATGGTGTCAGAAGTGGTCAGATCAAGAAAGAAGCTTTTACTTTGAAAGAAACAATTCAAGGGTCATTTAAGACTAGATAACTAATCATGGAAACACACAATATTTGTTACATTTTCATTGTTTATTCTACGTTTAGTGGATCATGTTATTAATAAAATAACTATAACATATAAAAGGCAGATACTAGAGACTTGATCTTAGCCAAAAGACAGAGAAGCAATAACTTTTGTACAAATAAACAACAATTAATACTTTTCAAATGTATTCATGTCTTTAAAATCTGCATGCTAAACAACCTGCAAGGGTACCACTACACTAGGCACAGGCGTCATCGTTTTACATGGACCAGGGAGCATTTTTGCTGGATGAGGGACCAGAGGGCCTCAGTGCTGTTCTCTGATTAACGTGCATCTCTTCTGAGCAGAAATGGCCTCCAACAAATTTGGAAATGTCAAGGAGAGCGCTATGGATCAGCCACTGTTGTCACCACACGAGCCTTTGATGGTGGTGGTGTTACAATGTGGGCAGGTGTGTCTACTCTATACAGAAGTGCCCTACACTTTGTGAATGGTACAGCACACTACCTGTATCACATCATTATTCCAGTCATTGCGCCCTGCATAAACAACACAGGCCTAATATTATTCTTCATGGACCACGATGTTCCAGCTCATTGAGGATGCGTCGTTAGGGAACAGCTACTGGGGTACCATGAATAGTGTAGCCTGGACTTTCTCCAGACCTGTATCCTATAGAACACCAATGGGATCAGCTGAGTTGCCATCCAGAGGCGTGTAACTCTGTACGCCAGAACCTCAATGACCTGAGGGCCACCCTTCAAAAAAAGTGGAATGTCATCCTTCAGCAGACAATAAGTCGACTTGTGAACACCATTAGACGTTGTCAAGTTGTAATTGCTGCTCCAGGGGGCATGACACGTTATTGAGACATTGAGATTTTTGGTTGCGGTATACCTACTACTGTTGACTTTTGTTTCAATAAATTGTTTGAGATCAAAAAGTCACTGATGCCTGCTTCTACTTAACACTAGAACCCCCAGGGCCATCAATTTGACGGTTTTGAAAGTTTGACATGCCATAACTCTGGTTTATTAAAACTCTTATCTTCAATGGCATCCTGACTTTTTTAAAGTTGTGTCTTTTGTATTCCTATGTCTCTCTTTTTTTTTTAAAATAAAGTAAATAAAAGATCTAAGTATTTCTACCTCTAACTACCACAGCCGCTATTTTGACGGCCCTATTTACTTTGATTTTTTTTTTTCCCGTGGCTGAGTATACGCGCAAGCGTTTCCTAGCAACCACCACTCTAGAACGCAGTCTGAGACGGAGATTGTTGGCATCCTTCAAATGGCTTCTAGAAGGATATTTTCTGCTCAAGAGACATTGGAAAAGCTTCAAAAATTAGATGATCGTGATTTTGGGGTTGAGAGGGATTCTGATGACTCTTGGTCAGCATTCAGTTCCAGTGACAGCGGGTCAGAGAGTGTGCCTTCCCCGGCTAAAAAACACGAGTTGTCCCATTAGCAGGAGATTGTGACGCATTTTTTCAAGGTAGTAAAAGTCTAGCCCATGTAACGATTTTATCATTTTAGGCTATAGTTTACAGATTAGTAAACTAATAATATATAAACTACAGCAACAGTGCCACAATCAGCACAGGTTCAGAGATAGGGAGACGAGCCTGGTGCCCAGTGCCCAGCTATAAACCCAGCAATCCAGCTCCCTGGCAGGAGAGACACTACAAATCAAGGTACTGATAATGGACAAATAAATAAACAATAAGTTAGGTCATAGATATAGTAGCCCAGTAACAACAATCTATTCTGCACTTTACATCGTTTTCATTGCAAGACGAGCGCACACCTAGGAAGGAGGAGGAGATAGGAAACGATGGGACTGTGTGGACAGTGGTAGGGAGGAAAAAAGTACAGGGAGGCGTCAGAGCCAGAACGCGTAGACAGAGTGCCAGATCCAAGATGCCCAGACCGCGTTCCTCTGCGTGGTGGATGCCGAAATGCTCATCCACGTTCAGGGCGGCACCCTGGCTGAGGCCCGCAGAGTTTTAGGAAATGATTCCTCCTGGGACATGAGTGTGGATGAGCTGAAGGCATTTTTAGCACTAGTTTATGTCCACGAAGTGAAAGGGGGGCCTTAACATGGAGCTGTCCAGCTTTTGGTCAGATTAGTAAAGCTTTTTTTTTAAATGTACCCACTACTCTGTATTATTTTTCAGTACTATTTATAAATAATAATAAAACATAATAGGTTTTGATCAAATACTATTATTAATTCTTGTCAGAACCAAAATTTATAGCGTTAATGCGATGGCGTCATCACCGCCCTCGCATCTAGAATGCCCGCCGTCAAATTGACGGGCTTGGGAGTTTTAGTAGTGTTAGAATTCTAGGACTTCTAGTGTTGAATGCCCTACAGGGGTTGGACAATGAAACTGAAACACCTGTCATTTTAGTGTGGGAGGTTTCATGGCTAAATTGGACCAGCCTGGTAGCCAGTCTTCATTGATGGCACATTGCACCAGTAAGAGCAGAATGTGAAGGTTCAATTAGCAGGGTAAGAGCACAGTTTTGCTCAAAATATTGAAATGCACACAACATTATGGGTGACATACCAGAGTTCAAAAGAGGACAAATTGTTGGTGCATGTCTTGCTGGCGCATCTGTGACCAAGACAGCAAATCTTTGTGATGTATCAAGAGCCACGGTATCCAGGGTAATGTCAGCATACCACCAAGAAGGATGAACCACATCCAACAGGATTAACTGTGGACGCAAGAGGAAGCTGTCTGAAAAGGATGTTCGGGTGCTAACCCGGATTGTATCCAAAAAACATAAAACCACGGCTGCCCAAATCACGGCAGAATTAAATGTGCACCTGAACTCTCCTGTTTCTACCAGAACTGTCCGTCGAGAGCTCCACAGGGTCAATATACACGGTCGGGCTGCTATAGCCAAACCTTTGGTCACTCGTGCCAATGCCAAACGTCGGTTTCAATGGTGCAAGGAGCGCAAATCTTGGGCTGTGGACAATGTGAAACATGTATTGCTCTCTGATGAGTCCACCTTTATTGTTTTCCTCACATCCGGGAGAGTTACCGTGTGGAGAAGCCCCAAAGAAGCGTACCACCCAGACTGTTGCATGCCCAGAGTGAAGCATGGGGGTGGATCAGTGATGGTTTGGGCTGCCATATCATGGCATTCCCTTGGCTCAATACTTGTGCTAGATGGGCGCATCACTGCCAAGGACTACCGAACCATTCTTGAGGACTATGTGCATCCAATGGTTCAAACATTGTATCCTGAAGGCGGTGTCGTGTATCAGGATGACAATGCACCAATACACACAGCAAGACTGGTGAAAGATTGGTTTGATGAACATGAAACTGAAGTTGAACATCTCCCATGGCCTGCACAGTCACCAGATCTAAATATTATTGAGCCACTTTGGGGTGTTTTGGAGGAGCGAGTCAGGAAACATTTTCCTCCACCAGTATCACGTAGTGACCTGGCCACTATCCTGCAAGAAGAATGGCTTAAAATCCCTCTGACCACTGTACAGGACTTGTATATGTCATTCCCAAGACAAATTGACGCTGTATTGGCCGCAAAAGGAGGCCCTACACCACACTAATAAATTATTGTGGTCTAAAACAAGGTGTTTCATATTCATTGTCCAACCCCTGTACTTTCATAATATAATATCACTGTAGCGTGAAGTTATAAAGTATTCTGTAAATTTCACCCATTAGCCAAATATCCCTAACTTTTTTGGAATACTGTATATAACGCAAGTGATGAAATTGAAACATGTTAACTAGAGTCAGAAAGATGGATTTTTGAATAGGATGATGATATAAAAACTGTTCTAACTGCACAACAGAATAGTAAAAAACATACGGTATTAGTCTAACATTTGTTTCAGTCTTGTTTAATGGCACCAAGCTAGGAGCAGATAGTTGGCCTCCAAGCTTTGACGGTACCAAATGTTTTTTGTTTTTTTTACTATTTAATAGATTTTATTCATTTTGATTTATTAAACTAACACAAATGAAAATTGAACCTTATATTCTCTGTAAAGTTATGTTAATTTTAGGTGTTAAGAGTCTTTTTAAATATTTTTGTGCAAGACTTTAAACAAATTTTTTCACGACTTTGTGGAAATTATTTTGGTTTATTAAATTATGAAGTCCTACAATTGAGAAGGGCAGAAATATTTTAAAACTGTAACTTGTTATTTTAAATATCACTTTATCATCTTGTATTAGTGATTGTAAGTGTCATTAGTGATATTGTCTGCTGAAAAGTTTCTCGGTCTTACAGACTCGTAATGTGGTATAAATTACAGTCTCCTATTGAAGAGGTTCTTACATGTCTATGCTTCATCTGACCTCATTTTAAAACACCTCACTTGTACTGGAGACTGCTAGATTTGAGTTTTCCTCACTCAGTTAAGTGTTCACACTGAGGAATGTTGTTGTTGATGCCAGTCAGTTCCCCATTTTTTACCTTTCCAATTTTGGTGCCTTTGTAACCTACTGGAAGTGACTAACTTGGATTTTCTTTAATCTACTCATAGTCTAATAAAAGAAAACATGGTTGTGTCGTTTCCATAAATGTTACCTAACAACAGGAGCTACAGTCAAAGCTTGTTTGATATGGGGTCATTATACAACATAGTTTATAGGAGTTAAATGGTCCAAACCAGGATCAGAACTAAACTAAATGGAAAGAGAGTATAGAGTGAAATACACACCCATATCCATTGTTGCAGCTATGGTAAGATGGTGCATTCACTGTTCATGGATTTTTTAATTTCCCACCTCTCAGTCACCAGTCAGGGGTGATCAAGGTGAAAATTGGCTGGTTTTAGTCACCAGGTTGTTCCTCAGTGCAAAACCATTCAGTTTCTTTTATTTTGAAAGCCATTTCTTTTTTGTGTGCTGCAGGTTCTGGTGTGTCAATAATTATGATTTTTCAATTTACAGAATTCAAATTAATCCTCTGTTCTTAGATAAGTACTGTCTTTTAGGCTTGCATGGGCTACACTCTGTATTAGGCATTCACTAACTTGTTATTTTATTTTGGTCCAAATCCTCAGCCATGCATTGATAGACCAACAGTCGCTTGTCCCAGAGGTATTCACCACACTGCCTTTTTTTCTCTGCTTGTGTACAAAATGTTGAAATTGCTTCTTTTCCATACCTTCGCCTCAAGCTACATTTATATTCAAGGCAAAGGCATGCAGACGGCCAAGGGGACCTTGATGTGCTCACAAGTTTAATATTTGCCACCTTATAAAGTGGCTTTGCAGACCAGCAAATGAGGAGTCTGAGCCATTTGAAAATTGCCATACCACCACCCCTTCCTGGGCTAAAAAGCTTTCTGTCACCTCATTTTTCTGGAGGATCTCTATGTTCCTCTGTCTCCCTTTACCTTGCCCCTATTCATTTTCTCATTGCAGTCATCCTCTCTTTCTCCCTATTTATTTTTCCTTTTCTTACTCTGCCCCTTCTTTATTTACAAATAAGATGAGCTTGCTGTTTCTGCCTTCGCAGAGCCAGGTAATATGTTTGAGGCAAAATAAAGAGAGATTTTCTGCTATCTTAACAGGGGCCTGGCTGCATTGGTGGTTGTGAATAGGAGAGACCGGGGTGGCTTTCACCTGTAAGTAATAGCTCTCTATATAGTTTTGGGCAGCCCTGAAGCTTAGTCTGTACTCTATACCATCAGGGTGCTTTCCAGTGTCAGCCCGGTCAGCTGTGCTTGATACACATGTGTATTTCTCCCTCATGGACTAACAAGGGAGGTGAAAATTGAATAACTGTAGTAGAAATGAATTAGTGTAATCGTTCAATCCAAGAACAACACTTTATAAGCTGCATACAATATCCTTTGTGTGAGTTTTGGTTTACAAGGTAATGCTAATGGTGTTGGAAAACACTTCATTGTAATTGAGTGCACTTTTGCTTTATGTAGTGAAATTCCTGCAACAATCATAGCCTCATTTTCTTTCAAATCTCTTCTCCTCCAAGTGCCCTTTCATCCCATTGTCCTTAGTCAGCCAAAGTCCTGATTAACAAAACCTTTTTCCTGTCAGCATAAATGGCTCCTAATTCATGTGCAGTGTACAGGTTATGTGTAGTAATCAACGTGTGCCTTTTCAAAGTCTTGTACAGGAAATAAAATGTCCTTTAATATAACAATAGTAAGTAAATAAGAAGGCAAGTGCAAAATGGGTTTAGATTTGCATTAAATAAGAAAATTGAAGAAATTATCACACAAAGCTGTCAAACACATAGACCCTTATTTTTTTAAGGAAAATGTAGGTAAGGTCTTTTTCAGGGAAATTTTTAGGTTTTGTCAATTTGAACATGACAGTAGAAAAGCTTTAAATCCCACGCCAGGTCTCAGATTGTTTCTGCAAGTTTATGTAGGTTTTGACTCGTAGTATGTCAGAGAAAATAAAGCTGTACCAAAGGGTTATTAGTACATACCAGTGCAAAATTATGTTTGTCAGCGTAAGATTTTAAGGGATATCTTTATTCTGGGTTATTTTAGTAACCTAGATTTTGTGGAAGATCAAAGCAGAAAATTTTATGCTTGCTTGCTTATTTGACAAGATGGAGCACAATGGAGAAAACAACTTTTAGCTCTAAAAAAGAAATACTTTTAGACAGCTGTGACCAAGCGTTAAATAGCACGAGCATGTAAAGAGATTTAAATTGGCAGTCCTGTGGATATCTTGTGTTTAGTAGTGCTCAGTAGACCTAGGTTTTATAGATTTTTTTGCATTAATAGCCACTGAGTGATCAGTGGCTATTAAGTCCATTTCATCTTCCAAAGTGAAACCAGGTGCTCTTAATCAATAGCAGTGCATGCGCTGTTCACACTGGAGTTTTTAGACAACAGGACCTTTTTGCAGGTGACAGAAGATGCAAGATTTAAATATGAATTTCACTGGAGTGCTCCTATCACCAACCTATTGTTACTACTGAATCACTGCATGCAATGTCAGTATCACAAATAACTGCTTTAACTGCAAAAAATATTAATAATACATATTTTGTTACCCTTGTTGTTTATTGCAGCACAAAATGTTTCTGAAGGTAACGTGGTAGTAAAGCTATTACAGAACAAAGTTGCTTTATGGCCAAAGCAGCAAACGTCATTAGTAACTTTTTCAATGGAATCTTTTCGTGAAGATGGAAATAATGCAGTTAGTTGGTTTTTTTTTTCATTCCTGTGACTGCATACACTACTCATCAACTTGTGTCTATGCTTGCAATAAACCAAAAACAGAATGACATTAACACACTTGGTTTAGGTATTTGCTTGTTTATCGCAAGTCATAATGTAGCAACAATATCATATATGGCATGTTTTCTTAATATAGTGCAGCTATATAGTCAGAGGGAAATAGGACTTCACCCAGCACTTCTAATGTGTGACTGTTAAATACTAATGTTAGGCAGATATGCTATTATATTAAAGAGATTGTATACAACATTGGCTTTTCTATGTTTCAGGTTTTGTTTGTGTCTTATTATTATTTCTTTGTAGTGATGCTGTCTTTTTAAAATCTAAAACAAGTTTGTTTTGCACTGTCTTCCATTCATCTGTGTTGTGTACGTAAATTGATGTATGTAAATTTATTTGACAAATATTGCTCTTATGTATTTATATCTGCACATGTGCTCTAAACAATTCTTCCTCTGTTCACATTATATATACTTTGTCCTCCTTCCTAGGCTACAGTCGTATATATTCATCTAAAAATATTTATGTTTAGATTTCATTGTTCCAAATATATCTAGCATATTTAAAATGCAGATCTTTTTTTCTCCTTCACAGCCTGCAATTTTTTCTGGACTCAGGTAACTGTTATTACCTGAGTGTGCACAATCTGAGCGAGGGTTTTATGTGTTTTTATAATACTAGTCATGAAAGCCAAGCAAAAGTTGAGGAAAACATATAGTTCTTTAACATCCATGCCTTCACCTCACTTTTCTGATTTGACACTTGAGTGGTACTTTTTCTCTGTACTTTTATCTTTATTTGGTTACACCCCTTTTTGCCTCACAATCTTTGACATTAAACCAGCCAGTTTTAATTACTGTTTTTCTCTTCTCAGAACCCCCTAAATTCCCCCCAATTTGCATAGTAATAAGACAAATAATCAAGTTATCACATCAATAAGTCTGTCTCAGCTTGCTCTCCTTCTCCACCTTGTGTATTTTTTATATTGTTTTTCTAGACAACAGTTTTCGTACAGTTTCCTACAAAATGTTTCAATTTTCAATTTTTATGTCCATACTATGTCCATAAAACTCTCCATCCATCCATCCATCCATCCATCCATCCATCCATCCATCCATCCATCCATCCATCCATCCATCCATCCATCCACTAGAATGTTTTTTATTTCCATATGTAAGGCTTTTAGGAACCGTCTGATGACCATGACTTTATTCCGTTTAATGTTATACAGATTTTATAGGCTTAAAACAATCCACCCACACATCCATTACTCCAGTCTAGTTTCTTTTATCTTCTACTTATATTTCACAAGCAGCAAAAGAAAGTGACAAACAAAGATACATGCCGTGGATCAGACACAAACACGCAACAGTCTTCTTTTGTGAGGGAAATGTGCAGCGCTAAAAAACATTTATGTGTGACTCAGTCTGACAGGTTGCATGCTAAAAGCTTGGAAATATCTCTGTGGAAGAAAAACAGGCCTTTGTCACCTGAAGGGTAGCCTCATTGTTCACCCTAAGGGACTTCACAGACACTGATTGGCCTAACTCCCCCTGTGATAGCAGCGCTGTTATGTGTGTGTGTGTGTGTGTGTGTGTGTGTGTGTGTGTGTGTGTGTGTGTGTGTGTGTGTGTGTGTGTGTGTGTATGTTTGTGCATTTAAACACCAGCGATGTGCAGTGATGGAGTGACTGACAGCTGCTTGAGTAATTAATGAGTCTTTTTGATAGCGCACCATTGTCAGGAAAGATTGTGTGGACGATCCGGAAGGGGACATGAAAGAGCCTTATTCAGGAAAAGCTCAAAATAAGTGCAGATTGGCAGCCAATTTTACCCAAATATGGATAGACAAAAAAAGTTTGCAGGCAAGATTAGGACTGAAAGACAGATGGGATGGACGAGTCATCCATCATGAAAGGAGCGGGTTGGGCCTAGAAAGGCTTCTGACAGGGATTGAGCAAAATGAGACAGCTTGGATCTTTTTGTTTGTGTGTCTTTTTGTCTGTTGATCTGTCTATAACCATCATAGCTGTCCATTTTACAGCCCATTACATTTACATTAACAGTACTACTGAAGAAAGGTAGCACACCCCTACGTTGTTTCGCCTGCATGTTATGCCACATGGCTGGTTAGAAAGTGTTCTTTATAAGGCAGCATGGACTTCTCAAATTTACGTTGCATCTTGACTTACTGTTGAGGAGTTGGTGTTTTGTTTTGGGTAAGTTCAGGCTTGCCATAAAGGACTTCAGCTAAGAGTCTTGGGCTTTGTGAGACCTGAGTACCTTCAAATTTAGCTGAGTTTTTTTGCACTGAGATTTATTTTGCCAGGCTAATCATCTGGGGATTGGGCCGCCAAGGTCTCCACTTTTGTCCGCCGCCCAACCCTCTTTGCACCAGTCCCTCACGGTTCCCCCTGCAGGTGGTGGGCCCACTGGGAGATGGCCTCGCGTCTCTCATTGGGCTTGGCCCAGCCGGGTCCCGCGAGGAGCAACCCAGCCACCAGGCGCTCTCCGACGAGTCCCGACCACAGGCCAGGCTCCAGGGTAAGACCCCAGCTCCGCTGTACCGGGCAATGTCACGTGCCTCAATTTAATCGTCGTCATGAGGGGTTCTTGAACCGCTCTTTGTCTGACCCGTCATCTAGAGCCTGTTTGCCATGGGAGACCCTACCAGGGGCATTTAAGCCCCAGACAACATAGCCTCTGGGATCATTCGAGAACTCAAACCCCTCCACCACGTTAAGGTGGCAGTTCAAGGAGGGTGGTAAAGTAGGTCAATGATCGACTTTGTTGTCATATCATCAGACCTTCGGCCGCATGTTTTGGACACTCGGGTGAAGAGAGGGGCTGAGCTGTCCACTGATCACCATCTGGTGGTGAGTTGGATCCGCTGGAGGAAGAGAAAACCGGACAGACTTGGCAGGCCCAAGCGCATAGTGAGGGTCTGCTGGGAACGTCTGGCAGAGCCCTTGGCCAAGGATGTATTTAACTCCCACCTCCAGGAGAGCTTTGACCAGAGGGGGATGTTGGAGACATAGAGTCCGAGTGTACCATGTTCTCCGCATTTATTGTTGATGCTGTTGCCCTTAGCCACGGCCGTAATGTCTGTGGTGCCTGTCGCGGCGGCAATCCCCGAACCCGGTGGTGGACACCGGCAGTAAGGGACGCTGTCAAGCTGAAGAAGAAGTCCTATCGGCTGTGGTTGGCTTGTGGGACTCCTGAGGCTGCTGACGGGTACCGTGAGGCCAAGCGTGCCGCAGCCAGGGCGGTGGCAGAGGCAAAAACTCAGGCCTGGGAGGAGTTCAGTGAGGCCATGGAGAAGGACTACCGGTTTGCCTCAAAGCAATTCTGGCAAACCATCCGCCGCCTCAGGAGGGGGAAGCAGTGCTTCGCCAACACTGTTTACAGTGGGGGTGGGAGGCTGCTGACCTCAACTGGGGACATTATCGGGCGGTGGAAGTAGGATCTCCTCAATCCTGCCATCACGCATTCCCTGGTGGAAACAGAGGCTGGGGAGTTGGGGTTGGACTCTTTCATCACCCAGGCTGAAGTCACCGAGGTGGTTAAAAAGCTCCGCGGTGGCGGGGCTTCGGGCGTGGATGAGATCCGCCCTGAGTACCTCAAGTCTCTGGATGTTGTGGGGGTGTCATGGTTGACATGCCTCTTCAACATTGCGTGGCGGTTGGGGACAGTGCCTCTGGACTGGCAGACTGGGGTGGTGGTCCCCCTTCATAAGAATGGTGACCGGAGGGTGTGTTCCAACTAAAGGGGGATCACACTCCTCAGCCTCCCTGGTAAGGCTTACGCCAGGGTATTGGAGCGGAGAGTCCGGCCGATAGTCGAACCTCGGATTCAGGAGGAGCAGTATGGTTTTCGTCCCGGCCGTGGAACACTGGACCAGCTCTATACCCTCTACAGGGTACTCGAGGGTTCATGGGAGTTTGCCCAACCGGTCCACATGTGTTTTGTGGACCTGGAGAAAGCATTCGACTGTGTCCCTCATGATGCTCTGTGGGGGTGCTCCAGGAGTCGGACCTGTTCCCGGTGCATGTTGGACTCCAGCAGCCAAGACCGCTGGGGCGGTTCGCAGCCGAGTGTGAAGCGGCTGGGATGAGGATCAGCTCCTCCAAGTCCGAGGCCATGGTTCTCGACCAGAAAAGGGTGGCTTATCCTCTTCAGGTTTGAGGGGAGTTCCTGCCTCAATTGGAGGAGTTTAAGTATCTCGAGGTCTTGTTCACAAGTGAGGGAAGAATGGAGCGGTAGATTGACAGATGGAGCGGTGCGACTGCCGCAGTAATGGGGGTGTTGTGCCGGTCCGAAAAGCGAAGCTCTCGATTTACCGGTCGGTCTACGTTCCTACCCTCACCTATGGCCATGAACGAGATCCCGGATACAAGCGGCTGAAATGAGCTTCCTCCGTAGGGTGGCCGGGCACTCCCTTAGAGATGAGGTGAGGAGCACGGCCATCCGGGAAGGGCTCGGAGTAGAGCCGCTGCTCCTCCACATCGAGAGGAGCCAGTTGAGGTGGCTCGGGCATCTATACCGGATGCCTCCTGGATGCCTTCCTCGGGAGGTGTTCCAGGCACGTCCCACCGGGAAGAGGCCCAGAGGACGGCCCAGGACACGCTGGAGGGACTATGTCTCTTGGCTGGCCTGGGAGCGCCTTGGGCTCCCCCCGGAGGAGCTGGAGGAGGTGTCTGGGGAGAGGGACGTCTGGGTGTCTCTGCTGAGTCTGCTGAGTCTGCTGCCCCTGCGATCCAGTCCCGGATAAGCGGAAGACGACAAGTACAAGTATGATTTATTTTGCTCAGGAACTGAGCAAAATAAATCGTACTTGCTATCCTTCATTGAACTACTTGCTGCTATTAAGTTATATTATATTAGTTAATTATACTAACTAATACTATTTGGCTGCTGCTTAGGTCCCTTATGGTTCAACTGTATCTTACTTCCTGAGATGCTTGCTCAGGATGAGGGATGGCTGCAATGTCAGTGACTCAATGCATTCAGTTTGGTCTTGCTTAGACAGATAACTTTGTAATTATTAGCATAATATGATCATTTAAATTTCCATTGCAATAACAATTGCATTGGACTATTTTTTATTGTATTTTAATGTATTGGAAATATTTTATTATATATTTTCTTGAGATGATGGTTGTTTGAATTAATGCTATATAAACAAACAGAATTGAACTGAATCTTTCTTCCTGTTTATCAGGTACTTGTTGGTTTTACTGGGTATTATGATTATGATGATGATGATGATAACAATAACGATTATTATTAATTTTTTTGTTTCTTTGTTTATTTATCCTGTGAATTCACAACAAGAAATCCACTATAAAAACATCCAGCTGCAACTGAGCAGTTACATTGTATCAAGTCTGTGATTTTGTCCTGGGCTGTACCTTTGGGTTTGATTCAAAGGGGCCAGCCATGATGTAACTGACACTGGCTATAATGTTCACCATCTCCACACCCAGCTCCCCTCCTGCCCTCAGGCCTTCTACGGGCCCATCCTGTCTCCTGAGATGCCGTATTCATTATTTACACCCGGGGCCCCCAGCGGGGGCTGACTTAACTAATTTTGTCTCTGTCAACTGCCTTTTGTAAAATGCACATTAAGTGATAAGTCATATACAAAACAAAGAAAATGTTTATATAAACACAAGTAGACATGGTAACTACTTGAGCCTTGTTTGTCTCAGTTTCCACGTCTTGTTTGCTCGCTGGTATCTTTAAGCTTTCAGACAACTTACACAAAACTGAAAGGTTGTGAAGAGATTTGAGCAAAGAAGCATTTCACACTCCTGACTGGAGAAATAATCCCTTCAGAGTGTATATCTTATGCTAGGCATCTTCATTGAAGAATCAAAGTGAAACATCAGGCAGCATATTTGTTAGACTCACAAAAAAAATAAAAAATAAACTCCCTAGTTACTTCTTAAACATACAAATATTCCTTTCCCAAATAAACCTTTGCAGACATTCCAGAGACAGCTCCTGGCAGCCCAAGTCTCAAATGAATATTGCTCTGTTTTATGTGACAACATCAATTCAACTTTGATATTTATGCTCACTGAAGTTTTAGCTCTGCTAAAGACAGGAAATGGACAGTTAAGTTATACTTAACTGGATGATTCTACTGTGAAAATGGATCATTATTTGTTGGTGTCATGTTGTGTTTTAGCTCTAAACTTCTTTTTTGTTGTTGCTTCTCTTTAATTGCTCATTCTTGGTTTATTTTTTTCTTAGTTTGTTTACAAAGTACATGTTGCAGTGCCTTGCAAAACCTTTGTCACCTTACAACAACAAGCCTCAGTATTTTTTATTGGGAGTTTATGTAATAGCCCAAAACATAGCAGTTCATAACTGTGAAGTGAAACACGTAAAAGGATATGCGGCTTTCAGAGGTTTTAACAAGAAATACTCTGAAAACTGTTCTATGCATTTGTATTCAGCCACTTTCACTCTGCTTGCCCTAAATTATTTCTAGTGCAACCAGTTGCCTTCAGAAGTCCTGTTAGTGAAACAGGGTGGTGGCAGTATCATGCTGTGTATATCCTTTTTTTCAGCAAGATGGGAAGGTTGGATACATTTGGGAAGATGGATGGAGTTAAATATTGGGGAACCATGATAAAAACCTGATAGGCACAGAAAAATACATGGGACTGGTTTTACCAAATAGCAGGATTATCCAAAACACAGACAAATCTACAGCTGAATTTTTTAGATCAAGGCATATGAATATGGTAGACTGGCCTAGACCAAAATCAGTGATCAGAATCTTTGAAAATACTTGACAATTGATGTTCACTGACACTCTCCTTTCAATCGGACTGATCTTGAGGTATTTTCGCAAGAAGAATGGGCAACACTGGTAGAGACATAAATCACACTTGCAGCTGCAACTGTAGCAAAAGATGGATCTCCATGAAGATTGACCTGAATACAAATGTATGCCACTTAACTGTTTTAATTATTTTGATCATTTTTCAATTCCAATTAAAATTCTTGTGGTTGCATTGATAGCTTTCTCTTTACAAGACACTATATATTTAGGTAAGGTAAGGTAAGGTAAGTTTATTTATATAGCGCTTTTCAGTAACGAGACACTCAAAGTGCTGTACATACAATTACAATACAATCACAAAGAAAATAAACACAGATACAGACACAGAAAAACAAATCAAATGATACTACAATCCTTCTGAGAAATCTAAAAATCTCTGGCCAACATTACAGTGATACAGATAGCATTAATAATCCTTTGGGTTTTACTGGTAAGAGCTGGTTCTAAACCAATCTCTCTAAAGAGGTAATTATATCATTAAGTCCTCTATGTAGGGGAAAGCATCTTGTGCTAAGAGAGAATGATCCTTGGGTTTGCTGGTTTAATGCAGTTGTAGTCCAATAACAACAGTCATTGCATCCATTGAAATTTAACCAAGCAATCACTGAGTTCTAACTAAGGAAGCTGAGTCACTGATGTAAAAGCAGCTTTTGTTCAAATTTTTAAGAAACTAGTATTATTTTCCTCTCACTGGTAAATCTAAAATCTATGAAAAGGAGAAGAAATGAAGAAATTAAATCCACATTTAGGTAAAAATAAGGAGCATGGGAAAGCAACACACATAAGCAAAGATTTTGCAGGGGCATGGTGGACTCATGAGGGTGCCAATATTTAAGTATGATCATGTGTGCAAAGAATTAGACTGTCAACACTGACGAAGGTGCCATTGTCCTTGAAAAAGAGATTGAAGTTTTATCAAACGGTCATTGCTGGGGCAGAGCGTCGTATTTACAGAACATCCAGGAGAAATGTTTTGATAAGAAGCCTGTGAAGGCCATATTGGGGCGCCTGAGTTAGACAAACAATAAATGTTTTGGTTCAGTTCGGCTGTGATTTTCCGCCTGCCTTCAAAGTCTTACTGGCATTCTCAATTTAAAATCCCAATAGCCAAATTTCTGGTATTTTCAGTAGATCCGGAGCAAACAACTTTCTCCAAGATTAAATCATATCACCTTTGAGTCCGGGAAAGGCAGCCAGCGTGCGATTCTGTTCAAGGATCGCGTCCAGCTTGCGATTCGGCTCTCTTAACATATCAGTCTGAGTGCTGAGAACTCTAAAGATCCCTTCAAACATCCCAGGCAGCTTTGGAGTGCTTTGAACAGCTGCCGATGTTTTACAAATCTTCCGAGAAGCCAGGTAACCGCCAACTCCAAAAAGCAGAAATCCTGTTATCAGAAATCCAATTATGTACAAATCTTCCTCGACTGACATTGTTGTCAGGCACACAATCCTCCACTGCTGCCAGGAATCCATTGCGTATCCGGAGAAGAACGTCCCGTCTGGACAAGAGGGTTCCCCTTTACCCTATCTTCCCGTTGAGAAAATTTGATCGATTGCGTTGAGAGACCAGCTGACCAAATTCATAATGAACAAATTAGGATATGCTAAGAAAAACATAGACAAAAAGCTGAAGCAGGGCAAAAAATGGGGGAGGATCAAGGAGAGAGTGGAAAAGCGTCTGACCCCACCAAGAGCAGAAGAGAAAAGTCAAAATTTAGTACATCTACCAGCTGTTTTGTCCTTGTTATAGACTCAACTTAGTAAGAAGCACACATTTGTACTGGGCAGGCCTTTGTTTGCAGATTGTGAATGATTTTTTTTCTGGTGTGTCCTACTGTTAATCCCTGAACCAGCCGACCTGTGACAGAAACAATCAATGCCTGCGTTACATGCACCAAAATAAAGGCACCTGTTTACTCATTTAGGAACAATCTGTTTTATCATCTAAAAAATTTAAAGTTAGAGACTTAATATCAGCATCCTTGAAGTTTTCCATTGGAGAAAGTCGGGCTGTTTTCTTTTTCTCTCTCTTTTCAACACAGTGTGTTACGATTGATTTCATCACCTTGGAAACAGTAAAGTCATTTATAGCATAGCTGAGTGAAACCATATACTTTTAGCAACAGATAACAGTTTTATGTGAAGTAAAAATACGGCAGATTTAATACAAACCTTAAATGTCCTACTCACATTTGTAGTTTTAATGGCTTCATCCTGTCCCCATTGTGAGCTAACTGCACTTCATTATGACCTATCAAAGTTCTATCATAAAACTCACTCATGATGAAAGAAAGAAGAAACACAAACAAGTTTCTTTTGTGTATTCACATTCCCTTCTCTTGCCTTTGTCTTCAGGTGCAGCAAGATGCTGGGTGGGCTCCCTGAGTATGGACTGAAGTTCTTGCTGGTCCTGATAATGCTTCAAACAGCAGGTTCAGGTGAGTACTTCTTACCAAGGGTAGTCCTGGTTTAAAATGGCATGCATGTTTTTAGGTTTTATTTTGTATCTTGGCAACAACTAAGCTGTTGAAGTCTGGACACATGTACTAAATTCCAAAGCTAATTGTCTCTATGTTCAGGGTAAAGAGCTAAACAGTGAGGTGTCCAAGATGACCATGCTGCTCTGTCTGGATTCTTTGTTTGCCTGAAAAGCTGGTAGAGAAGCATGTGCCTGAGAGGTGTTCCTCCAAGTCATTATTAAAGAAAAACTGCCTCCTGATACTGCCACATTACTTTGCTAGCGTTCTAAGAGTTACGTATCAATGTAACTTAACATTTCCCATGGTAATTATTGGTGTAAATGGCTTAAACCTCCTTTTTCGTAGTCTAAGTTTCCCCTTTGTCTTATAACTGCAAGGCATCCTCATCAACTTGTACGAGATTTAGGGGTCTTAGTTACGCTTCACAGAACTCAGCCAGCTGCTCTTGTGTGTAAATAATGTGTGTTAGGAAATCAGTTAAACAACATACTCCCTAAACCAGCAAGGCAAAGTTATTACTTAATGACAGTTTCAGCAGAGAAGAGTTTAGAATAAAAACCTCAACAAGTACGATTTCCCAGATGATTATACTGTTTGCAGAAACATAAATATAAATACATTTTTCTGTGTTTTTCTTAGCATTTGGACAAAGTTGTTTTTCTTACACCAAAAGGTCACACCATTATTGTCTTAACCAGGGGTAAAATTCTCTCTAAAATTGCATATAGATATATTACTTTAAATCATGAAAGGCCCTTGAAAAATTAAGCGTGCTTTGACTATAGTACAAAACACATGGCCTGACGTATCAGTTGTCTGTTTCCACTCAGGTGTGTTGAGTCTTGAAATCTCAAGAAAATTAACCGCTGGACGACTTGGACTGAATTGGAACCCTAAAGATTGCTCAAGAAACTTTGGGGTTCCAATTCAGTCATGATTTCTGAATATAAATATGAGCCAGATTTATATATTTAGAACTAAAACACTTTAAAGAAATATTTAGGCTGAATCTATTTTCCTAGGGTCATTCCTACCACTAGCATTTCCCTTACCGCTATCCAGTGTCACTTAATCCAGAAGGTGGTTAAATATTCCACTAAGAGATGAAACACTTCTTCAAAAGCATGATAATTTCTCACCAATTTCCATCAGGTATATGTCATTAACACATCATTTTTATTCATATTAAGGAAGAACAAAAATGTAATCCCAATGTAGCCTGTTCAAAATAATAATAAAAAAAACACTGGAATATATTACAAATTTTTTTTTTATTAGTGTTGCTAATAATATTTCAACAAAATAATATTTCACTTGGTATATAGTTTTTCCAAAACATCACTCAAAGTATGTAATTTTCAAATATATGGAGTATGCCAATTACTAGTCTGACAGCCAATATAGGCAGTATGTAGGGCTCAACTAACAATTATTTTGCTAATCGATCTGTTGACTATTCTTTTGATTAATGGATTAAGAATTGGATAGCAAAAGGTGCTTGATAAGAGATTGTTCACAGAATTTGAACCAGGTGATGCTGAAACTATGCCACTTGTTCTGGATAGAGCATATTTACAGACAAAGAAGATTTTACATATTATATGCAAAATGCTAATATTTTTTGTACAATTTTGGCCCAATTTCTACCCTGAGTGGGTAGTTCTTTCAGCAAATGGTATGTTTGTTTGAGTCTGTATACTCTAGTTAATGAGTTTTCGATTACTAAATTATTTGACGATTATTTCAATAACCGATTAATCACAATTAATCCGATTAATTGTTTCAGCCCTATAACTATGTCAAAGTTCTATGTGCTTAGTACAACAATGGTTTACTTGGGTTACTTAAGAATACATCCGACTTTAAATTCCAGCGACTTTCCTGTTTTAATTCCTGCAACAATATATATTAAATAGAGAAATGCGTCTATATTTTTAAATTTTGCTTTTTGCGATGAAAAATTTTGGCCCGCATTAAACTACACATTCTAGTAATTGTGACTGTAAAATATTGGAAAATAAAGAAATATTTGATCTCTGCTTTTTGTTTAGAAGGACTAATAAAAATGTACAATGATATCAAACTTAATGTATCAAAATACTTCAAATTAGAGATTATGGTGGGTATTCCAGGCTGTTGTGCTGGGAAATCGTAGATAAAATGCTGTCAAAAGATGTAGCATTCAACAACAAAAGCTGAATGTCATGGCAAGATGGTTCTGGGTTTAAATCTTGGGGCCTTTCTTCAGCCCTTTCTGTATGGAGTAGATGTGCCCATGTGTGGGATCTCTGCAGGTACCACAGCTTGCTGCCACAGTCCAAAATATGCATGTTAGATTCAGGGCAGCAGCTAATGATTATTATATTAATGAAGTATTCTATTAAATAATCGGTCAATAAATCGAGTACCTGATTATCGATTATCACATTCTGCAGTTACTACTTAAGCTTATTTTATGAGTCATAGAAACACAGAAAAGAGAAAATGCAAGAAAACAACCAATTCAATTTCTGTCATCGTTTTCTTTAAGGCCGACTTGACCCACATACAGAGAGAACACTCAAACAGAGAACCGTTTAACTCAATGATTTATTTACACGGCTTCCGGAAATAAGACGTGGAGAGTTAGGCGGCCGGACGTCAGGCTGTAAAGGAAACGGCAGGGGTGAGTAGGGATTCAAGTCAGAATTAACTACAATGAAACTTAGCTCACAGTTTAGGTGGGGCGTGATCCGTCAGGGGAAGAGATGCGAGTCTGGCTGTGTGGCTGCACAGGTTATGTATGGCGTCACATTCCTGCCAAAAATCAGAGGAGCATATTAAGCGATCACAACAGTGCATCTTTTAATCGAGAGAGCGCATAGCTCTGATCGTGGGCGTGCAACTTTATTCGAGAGCCTTTGAACGCAGCACGGCGAGCAGTAAAACACACCCCTGCACCCATCTGCACCCAAAATTACACTCTCTCGCTCTGTTTAGTGGGCGTATTTGTCAGTTCGGGGCAGAAACTCTTCTGATTGATCTGATTGGCCGGATTTTCACCTCATATCTGGTCGCAGCCGGCACAGGACATTGCCTTGGATGTTGATTGTAACACTTTTTTACCGGTGACGTTTATTTTATTTATTTTTCAAGGGTGTCCACTGAGCCGGATGTTTCAACAAAATTTTATTACGGTCTCATAATGACAGTAAAGATTCTTGAATGATTATTGATTACTTTATAGCAATCGGTTAGCTGTGGATATGTTAAATTAATTAGCCTGAGACAATTTCTAATTGTAGATGTCAAAATCTCAACACTAACAGCATGTCTCTGAGAAGAGGTTTTCTCTAAACTGTGGATGCTGATTATAATAACCGTTTTATTGACATTGTTGTTTGATACAGTTGAGGACAGCATTGAAGAGTTCATTTTGTGAGATGTCAGTGGAAATGAGTCTCACACCACTCTTAACATCTGTAAGAATCTTGATTTCTTTTTGGATAAATCGACCAACTTTTCCTTTCCTTACCTTATTTATTCCTTGTTTTCTTCAACGCTTTGAATCCACGTCAAGTTCCCTGCTCTTCTTCTTCTCCTTTAAGGCAAAGTCCTGTGCCGGCTGCGACCAGATATGAGGTGAAAATCCGGCCAATCAGATCAATCATAAGAGTTTCTGCCCCAATTGACAAATATGCCCACTAAAGAGAGCGAGAGAGCGTAATTTTTCTGCGAGAGCGAACAGATGGGTGCAGGGGGCGTGTTTTACTGCTTGCCGTGCTGCATTCAAAGGCTCTCGAATAAAGGTGCACGCCCGCGATCAGAGCTATGCGCTCTCTCGATTAAAAGATGTGCTGTTGTGATTGCTTAATACGCTTCTCTGATTTTTGGCAGGAATGTGACGCCATATTAGGCAGGAGCGTTCAGAATGGTCCAGACGGATCCGTGGGAGGGTGAGCAGGATCGCTCGATCAGACTGGTACCATCGCAAAGGCGGCTGCCAGGCCAGAAAGTGATCCAAAAAAAATCCAGATTCCGTTGAAGGTGGTTCCTAGGAAGGTCCTCAGCGAGGAGCTTGGTTTACTGGCCTAGGATGAAGGGAAAAAACACAGGCTATTAGTCAAAAAACTTCTTCTTAAATACTTTCAAGGTAACAGAGGTACGGGCCAGGTGATCACTACCGTAGAGGGCAAAAACACTCAGGCGTAGAAGTGCTGGCGAGGCACCCTCATATAGTCCACCAGTTGATGAGGCAACAATGTACACCTGTCGGTCTCTCGGAACCCAGCTCCGACGCCCCTTAGCGGTGGAAGAAGGTTAGCAGCAGGCAGGGTGGAAAACAGACTGACAATTTCTTTTAAAAAAAACAACAAAGCATGGCAAAACTCACGCTCAGTTTCTAATCTGAGGTATGACAAAACTCTTGCTTTTTTCCCAAAGTTCAAAAATTTATGAGAAATAAAAAAAATTATATTAACCTTTAAAAAGGTAAAAGGTTTAAAAAGATTTCTCAACACACTAGTGTGTATGTTTGAGTGTGCATGTTCTTCTCCATTCTTTAAAGAAACCTCTTCATCACTTTTACGGGAGTCTAAAGAACACATTAAATTGGTGATAAATGAGGTAGCGCTCATCTACTAAAAGTACTGTTAATCTAGCAATATTTACTTTAAGTATCTAATTTAAATCAAGATAGAAGCACAGCAACAGGTTAACATGTTTTAAGTCATTCTGACCTGCTGCTGTGCTTTTATCGTCATTTGTGTAAGACACTTGCAGTATGTTCTGCATAGTTGTTTTTTCTTTTTTTGACAAAACGTACACACTGTCATTTAATACCCTGCCAGGTAGCCACTACGATTAACAACATTACCCCTCTTGATCAGACAGTACATGTAACCTTAGCCAAAATGTGTCTCCTTGTACACTATAAAATGCCAGATTCTGCACTAACAATCACAGATTTAGGTTAGAATCTTTTGTAAAGGGAACAGGAAAAGCTCAATGGTTGCAGTAGATGTTTCCTGCTCAGGTGTTGCGGCATTGAGGATGTGCTATTGTGGAATGCTATTTCAGTTTTGCAGTACACACTCTGTGGTTGTGTTTTTTCTTTTTTGTTTAAGTGATCCCACACCTTTCGTTGTTTTCTCTGCACTTCTTGCCCCTTGCAATCTTGTTCCATAACTGATAATAGCACGTGGCATCCATGTGACAACAGCGACCGTTATGCAGCCTAAATACCAACCCGACTGGAAGACAGTGCACCAGTTAGTGGAACAGGACTTAATGTAGCCTTAAGGCAGATCATTTGCCTGGAGGAATTTTAGTAATTAAGTTACTCAAATCTTTCGAGGATTCATTTCAGCTCTTATTCAGTTAATTGGTCACTCCAAATTGCCCTTAGGTGTGAATGTCCTGTTTGTCTCTTGTTGCCCTGTGTTGGACTGCCGACCTGTCCAGTGTACTCTGTCTCTAACCCATTTACCACAACCCCCCATGGAGAAACTCAGGCCTATATCCTAACCAACATCAGTGTCAGTGTTACGTCAGATACTGATGTTGGAGAAGATCGAGGCCATCTTTAATAAGACCTGTCACATGATGTTATTGCTTAAGCAATTCATGGGCCTGAATATTCTGCAAATTATCTGAGAGACTTAATCAAAAAACAAATCAGTTTGCTTTAAACTTTGCTGTTGTCTTTTCTAACCACGTTATTCACTGCACAAAGCTAATGAAGAAAATTGCTTTTCAAGTCCATTGCTGTTTTTCTACAAAGCTGCCAAATTGCCTGTTTGTTTATTAGCATAATTAAAGGTCACTCTGGCAAAAGCAAAAACAGCCAAGTGTAAAGAAAAACAAATAAGCATTTGAGGCTGATTTACCATCAAGGTATGAGCATGAAGTATCACAGTTTGCAATGCAACTCACTGTTTGGGGATTTTTAGAGGGATCAAACCCACCTAAACATGATTTGTTAGATCCCTTCAGTCACACATTTTCCCTGTGGGTGTGTCAATTATCTGTTTTGTCTCTGTAACGCTGCTCATCTTTAAACACTTGGCAGACCTCCACAGCTTATGGACTGGCCCTCTAACTTTGACTTGTAATTACCCCAGCAGCTCTTAGAAAGGGCTAAAAAGGATGAGATGTTAAGATGCAAAAGCAATCTGATCTTCAGAGCTTAGATTTATCTTTTAAGCCACATCTATGAAATGGAAATGTGTCTTAGTTTTGATTAAAGTTCAGAGATATTTATATCCAATTCAACTGAGGAAAGCTGATTAAACCTTTTGATTCAGTTGAAAAAGCTCAAATTCAGTAAGTTGATCGTGTAATTATGCATAATCAAGTCATCCAAAGTTTGACGAGAATCTTGACATTTTGCATGTGTTTGCCTGTCTGTCTGAGTGACCTTTTTAAACTGCTGATGGTGATGAGCGAAGGACAGTGTGGCAGGGAAACAAGAGCCAAGGCATTCGTACAGAGAATTGTGTGAAACTCTGAGTCATTTGTCAATCTGTGTTGAGGATCTGGTTGCCCCAGCTGCCTTCCGATCTGTCTGTTTGGCAGTTTTATCTGTCTATTCCAGAGGGTTCTGCAGGGAATGGAGGGTGGGGAAAGTATTCACATCCGTCAGTCATTCTTTGGCCTTTTTGTACCCTGCCTGCACACTGCTGATGGGTATCTGTGTGTGTATCTATATGTGTATGTGCATATGTAGGGTATTGGTGTTGTCCCCAACTGTCTGCTTCACTCTGCGTTGTAGCTTTTCTGCTTTATGTTGAGGTTCAGAAATAAAGAAAACAATCGATAAGTAAATGGTGTGACTCAGGGCTCAAGTTTGCAGGCAGAGAGACAATAGATATCCAATCAGCTTACTACCAGTCAAAGTTTGGACACACATTTGTCATTTAATGGTATTTCTTTATTTTTATTACGTTCTCCATTGTTGAAACATACAGAAGACCTGAAAACTATGAGGCAATTATATTGCAAACAAAAAAAATTAAAATAACTCAAAACATCTTTTATAGTTTAGATTCTTCAAAGTGGCCTCCTTTTGCTTTGATTACTGCTTTACACACTCTTGATGAGCCTCATGGTCACCTGAAATGGTTTTTTAACAGTCTGTAAGGATTCCCATAGACGGTTATACAAATAAAGACTAACCCTTGAATGAGAATGTTCGTCCAAAGCACTTGCTAAAGACCCAGACACACTCACACTCACTGCATTACAGTCTCCTGTTTTTCCCTGTAGTCCCTCCTCCGTTAGTGGATTTTGCATTTTTTTTTCCAGCTAAGCAATTATGGAAAAAGTTACGGGGAGGTAGAGGACCATCGGGAGGGCTGCCTGGCACTAAAGCTCACCCCGCGACACCTTGCTTGACAGCGCAGAATTTGAAAAGGGTGGGATGTGAGCACAGAGAGCAGATTAGGGTTGGTAAGCTTTTTGCACGTTTGGTTGTGTATATGTGTAGATAATAGTGTGCCTGCAATTTTAGCGCCACCACTCCAGTGCTTGTGTTCCTTCTCACACAAGATAAATATATTATAACGCCACAAAATGTGAAAAATTAGTCACGGCTGCAAGAGAGCTGCTGTGAGAGGGTTAATATTTGTCACTGAGAGAGAGCCACAGGAGACAGGAGGATGGAGCCAGAGTCAGAGAGGATCTGAGGGATCTGATTGTACAGCAGTACCTGGGTAATATACCTTGGTGATATTCAAGATCTGCTCCTATGTGACTGTGAAGGTTTGTTACAGCAGAAAAAGGATCCAAAATGAGACCAAACTTTTTACTGACTTTGTTATGTTACTATTGTTGTGATTATGAATATATAATTTAATATTTAATATGAATATTTTATTAAATAATAATTTGGTCTGTTAAGAGTTGTCCTGTGAATACCAGCCCAATAAAGCGGTGGTATTAGGACAAAATTGAAATGGATGAGCCAAGCTCTGGCATTATTGAACAGCAAAATTCTGAACACACACACAATGAATTCACACAATTTCTTAAATTACAAGAATTTATCAACAAAACAAGTCAACTCAAAGTCAAAGTCAAACGTATTTCAATCAACAAACTCTTCACTATGCTAAAACAACCCAACTAAACTACCAAGCAAAATGAAAGAATAAGGAAGACCAATGGGCTATGTACAAGATAAACAAGTAAATGAAAAATGGTTGAAAACCATGACCAAAAGAGTGATGCAACATTACCATGCAATGTTTATGTTTGGAAATTATGTTAAGATAGTCTTGGAACCAACTCAGGCAATAATTGGTATACCTTCAAACAATCATTCACAATGCAAGATCTGCTATGAATCAGAAAAAGGCGGACCCAAGATTCAGCCAGACACAGTACTGAAAGTTTAAAAGGTTTATTCAGCCACAGGAAAACGTCACACAAGTAACACTCCTCACAGCTTCCAGGAATCACTGAGGCAGAAAGAGGGATTAGTGACTTGTAGTCTCTCCAGATTTTGCAGGGATCAGAAAAGCCACTAACCTGCTTTTGTCTTGCGTGGAACTTGAAACCCAGAGGGGAAACCTCAGTGGGCAGCAGGCAGTGATCTCCACAGCACAGGTAAGAAGTGACTCCAGGCTGAATAATCCGAGGGCTAGGCTGGCTCAATAATCCAAGGACAGAAACAGGGTCAACGATTGGAACAAGAGGCGTCAGACAAGGGGCCGGCAGAGGCATAAACCAGATGCAGGAAACAAGGTCGACAACCAGAATCCAAATTGTCCGACAGGGAGCAGGCAGAGGCAAAAATCCAAAAGGCAAGGCAAGGTCAAGAACAATGATCAGACAGCCAAGTCGGGGCTCCACGAAGGGCTTGACCTGAGAAACGTGGAACGTGGGGTGAATCCTCATGGAGTTGGGTAATCTCAGTCGTACAGCGACAGGGTTGATGATCTTAGAGATTGGGAAAGGTCCAACAAATCGGGATGCCAATTTCCGGGATTCTACCCTTAATGGGAGGTCCTTGGCGGAGAGCCAAACTTTCTGCCCCACCTGGTACTTAGGGGCAGGGATCAGTCTCCGGTTGGCCGTTCTTGACTGAACCAGTGACATTCTGATCATTGATCTCCTGGCCTTTCTCCATATTCTTTGGCACCTTAGGGCAGCCGCTTGGGCGGACGGAACATTAGCTTCTCTCTCCTGAACTGAAAACATGGGTGGCTGGAAACCAAACACAACATGAAAAGGGGACAAACCACTGGCACTTGATTGCATAGAGTTCATGGCGTATTCAACCCAGGGCAAATTTTGTGACCACTTGGTCGGGTCAGACTCACATAAGATACAAAGTTTGGTTTCAGCTTCTTGGTTGGCTCTCTCGGTTTGGCCATCAGACTGAGGATGAATCCCTGAGGAAAGACTAACAGAAATTCCCAAAACTCCTTCCAGAAACGTGACACAAATTGGGGTCCTCTATCAGAAACAATGTCATTTGGGATTCCATGGAGCCTGAAAACTTCTCGGGTCAATATCTCACCCATCTCCTTAGCAAATGGAAGCTTCTCCAACGGCACCAGACGAACCATCTTTGAAAATCTGTCAATTATGGTTAGTAGTACAGAGTGACCATTAGATACCGGTAGACCTGTCACAAAATCCATCGCAATATGTGACCATGGGCGAGGGGGAATTGGCAAAGGGTGCAACAACCCCGCAGGGGGGCGATGAGAAGGCTTAGCTCAACAACATTGAGTGCATTCAGCAACAAAGTCTTTGACATCCTTGACCAGCGATGGCCACCAAAACTGAGTTCGAACTGTCTGAATGGTTCTGCTGATTCCTGGATGACAAGCTAAACGAGAGCAATGATAAGACTCCAGTACCTTAGGCACACAAGGCGTTCAGGGACAAAACAGCGGTCAGGTGGACATGATGGTGGGATAGGCAGATCCCTAATGGCTTCCTGGACCTCCCTTTCCACCTCCACTCAGGACACAGACAACCTGACGGTTTCAGGAAGGATAAACTCCTCTTCACCCGCAGACTGAGATTCTTCAGGCTCTTGAATCCGGGATAGGGCGTCAGGTTTGCCATTTTTACTCCCTGGCCTGTAAGACAGGGAGAAATTAAAATGACCGAAAAACAGGGCCCACCTAGCCTGTCTGGGGTTTAGCCGTTTTGCTGATTTCAGGTACTCCAAGTTCTTATGGTCAGCCCACACCATAAACAGCTCCTTAGTCCCCTCCAGCCAATGTCTCCACTCTGTCAATGCCAACTTGACAGCCAATAACTCTCTGTCTCCCACATCGTAATTCCGCTCAGCCTGTGACAGAGTCCTTGAAAAGAAGGCACATGGTGAGCACGATCATCCTCACCTCTTTGGCTTAATACAGCTCCGACCCCAGTGCTTGAGGAATCCACCTCCACAATAAACTGTCTCTCTGGGTCAGGAGACCGTAACACTGGAGCTGACGTGAAGAGTTCCTTCAGCTTATTGAAGGCATTCTCTGCATCCTTATTCCACACAAATTTCACCTTGGAAGAGGTAAGAGCGTTTAGGGGAGTAGCAACCAGGCTGTAATTTCTAATAAACCTGCTATAGAAGTTTGCAAAGCCCAGAAATCTTTGAAGCTGCTTGCGATCAGTTGGAACAGGCCATTCCAATACGGCCTTCACTTTGGAGGGGTCGACAAGCACATTATCTGGGGAAATGATGAAGCCCAAAAAGGAAGTGGTAGTTTTGTGAAACTCACATTTTTCTGCCTTGACGAACAACTGGTTTTGGAGAAGACGCAGGAGAACAGCTCTGACATGTTTTCTGTGGGTTTCCAGATCTTGAGAATAAATCCGTATGTCATCAAGATAAACAAATACGAATTGACCCACCATGTCTCTTAGAATGTCATTGACCAACGACTGAAAAACTACAGGAGCATTAGTAAGTCCAAATGGCATGACCTTGTATTCATAATGGCCCGTAGGCGTGTTGAAAGCCGTTTTCCACTCATCTCCTTCTCTGATTCAGACCAGATGATATGCATTCCTTAGATCCAGCTTAGAAAATATCTTGGCTCCCTGGATCTGATCAAAAGCTGTGTTCATGAGTGGTAAGGGGTATCTATTTTTAACTGTTATCTTATTAAGGCCTCTATAATCAATGCATGGTCTCAATGAACCATCCTTCTTCCCAACAAAAAAGAAACCAGCACCTGCAGAAGAGGAAGAGGGTCGAATGTGCCCTGCCTTTAATGCCTCATCAACATAGCTCTTCATGGCCCTGTGCTCTGGACCAGACAATGAATAGGTTCTGCCTTTAGGGGGTGACGTGCCAGGAAGCAAATCAATAGCACAATCATAAGGTCTATGGGGTGGCAGAGCTGTGGCCTTGATTTTATTAAAAACCTCCTTTAAATCATGGTATTCTTGCGGTACCTTGGATAAATCCGGATAGGTCTCCTCAACCTCATTCTCCACACTGACCTCCGTAGCAGCAGACAAAAGACAGTCAGCTGAACATGACTCAGACCAACCCAGAACTTCTTTTTTCTTCCCGTCGATGTGAGGGTTGTGTTTCTGCAACCAGGAGGCACCTAGGACTACAGGAAGTTCAGGTGAATTAATGATCATGAAAGTTACTTTTTCTTGATGATTACCTCCAACTGTTAAGGTAATCTCCTCCGTCCTGAGATGTGAATTGTTCATGCTGTGACCATCCAAAGCAAGCACGTTTCTTGTGTCAGCTGACGGAATAAGTTTTATGTCGTTCTTATTTGCAAATGTTTCGTCTATGAATTCAGTATCTGCTCCTGAATCAATAAACACGGCCCCCTGGAGAGACAAAGAAGAGGTTTAAAAATGGGCAGGAAACAAGAAGGAGGAGGCAGATAGTTGACTTTGGCTCAGTAGAGACCTCCCTTCCTCCGCTGAGCCTGTCCTTTTAGTGGACACTTGAGTGCTAAATGTCCCTTCTCTCCACAATAAAAACAGAGCTTGAATCTTCTCTGACTATCTTTCTCCTCAGGGATAATCTTGGTTCTGCCCAATTGCATGGGCTCACAATTGTCATTTTCCTCAGTGAGAGGTGACCGACTCCTTCTCTCATGCCGGTGTGCAGAAACCTGAGTTAATGATGAGCGACCCTTCTCATGGCGCTTCTCCTTCCTTCTCTCTGCCCGCCGAATATCAATGCGAGCAGTCAAATCCTCGAGTTGTTTCAGGGAAGAAGGATTGTCACGGGTCGCTAGCTCATCCTTGATGTCTTCTTTTAAACCTCTCATGAATGCATCCATTTGTGCTGCCTCATTCCAACGGCTCTCTGCAGCCAACAAATGAAAGTCAATTATATAGGTTGAGACAGGCTGATCACCCTGTTTGAGGGACAATAATCCTCTTGCGGCCTCACGACTTGGAATGACCATGTAGAGTCTTTAAGGACCTGGATCAGGAGAAAACAAACGGGTGAATTTCTTATAGACCTGAGTAGAATAAATTATTGATGTTATCTCTATTATTACAGGGAAATTGCAGTGTGTCATTTCTGTATAAAGTATCAAATATTTGCTTAATGTTTAAATCTTTTGTTAACAAATTATTGCAGCACCATTGAATGACACCAGGATGATCGGGGTCACTTCAAGCTCATTATGAAGAAAAAAGGTTTAGTTTAAAGTTCTGAACGAATGAGGATTACTTGTGAACTTGTTCATTTGAATCTGTTTATGCACAAGAATGTTTACATAAAGTCACTGTAAGGTGTACCTATAACAAACTTTAGTAGGATTTTTGGCTAATGCCGACTTCCTATTTTCTCATTTGAAGTGAGAGGACAGGAGAGATAAGCACAGACACTGGCAATTTAAAACCTTATTGCTGTTAATTAACAAGAAAGATTAGTTGTAGAGGATGCTGAACTGAGTTTATTTTAATAGTGAAAAAACACAACTCATTGAAAATGCTTATCAATCTGCACTCCACTAAACTCCACCTAGCAGTTCGGAGTAAGTCAACCAAACTTGGGCGTTTTTCTGGTGCAGATTTCTACTCTGGTAATCAGTTTGCAACCTGGTAAATGGAGTAGAAATGCAGATTAATCCACACGGACTTGGTATCAGCCTGCTTCCTCATTAAAAACTTTATGTATTTACATGTAATTCTTTTCTAGTGGAGATTTGCAGTATGCAGGGAGAGCAACCTAGAGTGAATGACAGAGTAAGGTCCACAGTTTGCTTTTCACACCCATCACGTCATTACCTGTCATACAGTCTTCTGTTTGTGACTGTAGTGGCAAAAAGAACTGCATATTGTATATATAGAGCTCCAAACTTTAACAAAGGTAATCCTGTTTGTTTGAAAAACACGTTATGTGGAAAAGAATAGTTAATAATAACTAGACAAGTGAAGACAGTGCTAAAGAGAGAGACCTTACAATTATAAAGCATTTACAATAACAGAACAGAACTGAGTACTGTAATGACTGGCAGCTGACATGAGACCAGAGTGGCTGACGAATAGAGAATCTAACAGGTAGACAGAAATAAACAATAGATATTGAAGACAGGATAAGCAAGATAGCAAAGAAAATGTGACAAATAAAGTGAGGCAATTGCAAATGAAGGCAAATCACAAAAGGGGCCAGAAAACAAAAGAAGCATCATGTCAAAACTAAAGACAGGAGTTACATTTACCCTCAGGCACTTTTTGGAGAATCAAAGACAGCATTGATAAGGACATTTTCTCATATGCTTACCTTGTAACTTGGCTAGGGCTGCATTATTATGGCAATGTATCATTACTTAAGATTCTTCAGTATGTAAATCTCTTTTTATAAAAAGTGTTAAATGTAAGATTACATTGAAATCTAAAAATGATTCACCATCTAGCCTGTTGTTTTTGCTTCTATTAGGAGGTGTTAATTGAGGCTTAATTAAACGATCAAAACCTGCCTTAATGCCACCTTCCTGTCTACTGACTACATTGGACAGTACTCAATATTAATCTCCTGTGAATAATAGTAGTGCAAAAAACGTCCCTGATGATTTTAAATACTGTTATGTTAGATAATCTGTGAGTACTTATCACAGGTGGATTTCTGGCTTGTAGACGATGACCTTGACTGACGACTGTAAGCAGATTTAGTAATGAAGTTGTTACCTGGCTTTTAGTTTAAGGCAATAAATACAGCTCATTGGGAAATGATTCGGACCCACTTTTTCTTATACACTACCTGTCAAAACCTTGGACACACCTTTTTCATTCTATGGCTTTTCCTTATTTTTAGGACTTTCTACATTGACAATACATATTGAAGACATCAAAACTTTGAAGCAAAAAATATATTATGTATCAAACCAAAAAAACTTTTTTTATATTTAAGATTCTTCAAAATAGCCCCCCTTTGCTTTGATTACTGCTTTGTAGACTCTTGGCATTCAGGAGATAGTCACCTACAATGGCTTTCCAGCAGCCTTGAAAGAGTTCCCAGGGATAGAAATAAAAATAAAGACAAACTATTAAATAAAAAGCTGTGTCTAAACATTTAACTCGAAGTGTTCGTTAACAAGAATTTCTTGGAGTTTTATACAATAGAGCAGGAGAAAGCAGTGCATAATTGTAAATTGAAAGGATAATGTTGCAGGATTTAGATTTTTGTTATACGTATAAAAATCTGAAGTGTTTTGTGCGTTTGTATTCAGCCCTCTTTAATCGGATAGCCCTAAAAAAATCATTGTGCAATCAGTTGCCTTTTGACGTCACCTAATTAGTAAATAGTTTACTCGTGTGTAATTAAACACTGTATATCCAGCTGTTCTCTAAAGGCCTCAGAAGTTATGTCACAGAAAGGGGCTAATGGCTCTGAAGGACGAAATGTAGGCAAAAGAGAGGCCGAGGAGGAGCAAAAATAAAGATATTTATTAAAACAAAAAGAAACGTACAAAAACAACGTCCAAGGTCCAAAAATCCAAAAACTTGAACTGAATATCATGAAACTAAATAAACCCAAATGCAAACCAGAAACATGAAGGAAAGACAGTGAGGGCAAAATTACACCAGACAGACTAGAGCAGTATTGAGCAAATTAACCAGCAAAAAACATTGAGAACCAGTGAGCTAATAACCTGAGGGAAGAGTGGAAAATGCAGGTGAATTGATCAGGGAATTATGAATAGCTGTGGAAGGGAGCAAAAAGGCAGAAAGGTAAATAATTAACCCTGAAACATTTATGTGAGATTTAATACCTGCAGTGAAATTAATTTCAGATAAATCATCCTAAAGACTCACATATAATTATGATTTAATAAAAGCTGAATAATTTTTTGTAATTTATTCATTGCAGTCTAATTAATTTATTGTTCTTGTAAATTATTGTGGGACAAACAACAACCACCAGTTCAAAGCAAACTGTCAGGTTCATAAAGAGTCTTTAAACTCCAACTCCCACAGCACTTATTTTTGTTCTATCAGCTGTCATTTCTTAATACAGTGATCAACTAATGGTGACAGGCGTCAGCTCTTCTGTCGTGATTTATGACTTGCACATGCTTCTGCACGTACACACACACACACACACATTTTCAGCTGGCGAAAGGAGCGGATTGGCAGTGGCTGCAGTGGATGCCCTCGATCAGTTTCGGTTGCTCTTCACTTGCAGACTGACGGGTTTGAACTGGCCAACTTGAAGACTGTGCAGCCTTTATCTTCAGAAAAACGTCAGCAGGAATTTTAAACAGAACCAAAGAGAAAAAGAAGCATAAAGAGAGGGAGGATGAGGAATGACTTCTGCAATTGTGTTTCTATTAAAATGAAAATGCCATTACTGCCCACCCTGTGTCTGTGTGCAGCTTAGCATTAGACACTTAAAGGCTTTTTAGTTGTTTTTAATAATTTGCATACATCTACAAAGGAATGCAAGATGAGACAGGGCTGACAATTATGTGGGTGATCAGAGTTCTCCATCTGCAGGCTACAGGAGGAAGAAGTGTCTCCTTACAAGACGAGGTTATTAAAAGACCTCAACATTATTTAAAGTCCACCATGCCTCCTCAGATATTCCCACAATGTTTTAAAATATGGAAAAATGTATTGAACATGTTTTTTTTTCTGTAAATATGTTTTGAATGGGGCTTTTAACATAATACTTACTGAAATAATCTAACCATATTAAGAAATCAACATAAATAAGTCCATGAATTAGGTTATGTGTAATAAAGCAGGGATACTGAAAATTCTTGTTCGTTTTCAGAATATTTGTGCTATAAAATGTTATTTCTTTATTATACCTCTAGAGCTAGGTAGGCCTTGTTTACCCAAAATGGCACAAAGACAAATGTGAAACAAGGATAGATAACCAAACAAAATGGAGTATCCTGAGAGTTATGCCTTTGACCATGTTTCCATCTAAATGCAGATTATAGATAGGGTTGTCATTTCGGTCCGTTTTGCTTTATTCACCTCCATGAAGGAACAAAAAAATGTATTTAAATTTAATTTAGAAACATTCCTTTGGGATTTAATATTGACGTTTAAGATGAAAATCTTTCATGCTTATAGCTGATAGATTCGTACTGATGTATGTATAAATCTGAAAAGCATGATTAACGTTTCACCAAATCAAGTAGATAAAAGGATGAAGGGGAGGAGGAGATACGTTGACTGCTAATAAGGCCTAGTTGGCTTCTTTCATGCCACATGAAAACAACATTACCAAAAAGTGCTTGTCCTGGTAGAATCTGGCAGGAAACTACCAACCACATCAAACATGATTGTATAGTTGGCCTGTTTTTGGGTCTGACAACCACTTAGCAGGGAAAAATGTAATTTGTCTTATGGGGCTGCCATCTTATCCATGAGTGTCTATGTGTGTTTGTGTTGATTTGTGTGCTGGACATGGAAGGGCCTGTGTGTGGTAAAATAAAAAAATGAGTACTGTGTTTCACGGGAGGGATAAAGCAAAGACAGTGACAGCAGGGAGTGAAGCATGATAGCCTCTTCTAAAAGATGTTGTTTTTTTTTTTCCTGTGTGTTTGCATCTGTGCATGCGTGTGTTACTGTATCAGTATGTCACTGAATTCACCTTCAGAATCACAAAACTGCATCTCCTCTCTTTGAATCATATCCCCTTGGCTCATTTTCATCATCACATCATTCCAATATTCCTGCAACACATGCCTCTAGATTTTTCCATTTTATTTGAATATTATTTCTATTTTATTTGCTTATATCTTTTCCATTTACCTGCTAACTTTTATGCTCAAAATCCTGCAAAAATCTTATACAACCCCAATTCCAATGAAGTTGGGACATTGTGTAAAACATAAATGAAAACAGATTATGGTTATTTGCAAATAATGTTCAACCTAAATGTAATTGAATAAACTACAAAGACAGTTTAATGTTCAAACAAATAAAGTTCATTGTTTTTTTTTGCAAATATTCAATCACTTTGAATTTCTTGCTTGCAACATCTTCCAAAAAAGCTGGGACAGGGGCAACAAAAGACTGGGAAAGTTGAGGAATACTCAAAAAAAAAACACCTGTTTGGAACATTCCACAGGTGAACAGATTAACTATAAAAAGATGAGAGTCACAATTGGGTATAATCCCCTAAAGGCTCATTTGTTCACAAGCAAGGATAGGGCGAGATTTCCAACTTTGCATAAGTAAATGGTAGAACAGTCCATAATGTTTTCAAAGATTTTCAAAGATCTGCAGAAATCATTGCACAAAGTGACAAGGCCGCTAAATAGCTCTTGTTGCCATTTCTTAGACTTTTGAAGATCAACAAACATCTGCCTTGCCTAAATGACATGTTCTCTTGTCTTTCTCATTTTTATGTAGTGGTAAGAGGACTTTGCCTCTTTTCCACATCATAATTATAGCAAAGGACAACAGCAAGTTATCAATTACTAACCTTAAATTCCTTGATGCTCTGATTTATTTAAAAAAGTAAAGTATAAATTTGCAGACATGCTTAAGTTGCATTTCCTCTTTAGAGTAGGTAAAAGTAAAACAGCTATTTCTTAATCTGTGATAATCCCCCCCCCCCCCCCTCACTGAATAAATGTACTGAAAGTAAAGTTTGAAGTTTCAATAAGTTTCAATAGTTTTAATAACAGATCAACCTTTTAAATTGATTTACACATCTTAAAGAGATTTGCCACAGCATCAGTTGTATTGATATTTCTTCTTTAGTTCACCCAAGAAAGTTTTTTCACTTTGCTGGCCCGGTATAGAAACATTTTAACTAATGCACTCTGTGTTTGGATTTGGATTTATGATTTGTTGTGTTGAGATGCAGAAGTCATTTTTGAGTTGCTGCAAAACTGCATGGTGTTTGGAATTATGTATTATTTATAGATACATAAAGCTCACTGTCTGTTTTGAGAAACATGCTTCACTATGTGTACCTTTTTGTGCAAGGTACACCAACTAGACCCCTCCTTGAACTGCCACCTTAACGTGGTGGAGGCGTTTGAGTGCTCGAATGATCCTAGAGGCTATGTTGTCTGGGGCTTAAATGCCCCCGGTTGGGTCTCCCATGGTAAACAGGCTCTAGGTGACGGGTCAGACAAAGAGCGGTTCAAGAACCCCTCATGACGACGATTAAATCGAGGCACGTGACGTCGCCCGGTACAGTGGAGCCGGGGTCTCACCCTGGAGCCAGGCCTGGGGTCGGGACTCGTTGGAGAGTGCCTGGTGGCTGGGTTGCTCCTCGCGGGACCCGGCCGGGCTAAGCCCGAACGAGAGATGCGAGACCATCCCCCAGTGGGCCCACCACCTGCAGGGGAACCATGAGGGACCGGTGCAAAAAGGATTGGGCGGCGGACGAAGGTGCTGAGGCTGGCTCGCTGGGGGGAAGGGGCCTGAGCTTGTGCGGGAGGTCGAGAGATATCGACTAGAAATAGTCGGGCTTGACTCCACGCACAATGTGGGCTCTGGAACCCATCTCCGTGAGAGGGGCTGGACTCTCTTCTACTCTGGAGTGGCCCACGGGGAGAGGTGGCGGGCTGGTTTGGGTTTGCTTGTCGCCCCCCAGCTTAGCCGTCTCGTGTTGGGGTTTACCCTGGTGGATGAGAGGGTCGCATCCCTTTGGGTTGGGGACAGGTCTCTGACTGTCATTTCAGCCTACGGGCCGAGTGGTAGTGCGGAATACCCGGCCTTCTTGGTGTCCATGTCGGGGGTGCTGGATAGTGCCCCTCCCGGGGACTCCATTATTCTGCTCGGGGACTTTAATGCCCACGTGGGAAACGACAGTGACACCTGGAGAGGCGTGATCAGGAGGAATGGCCTACTCGATCTCAATCCAAGTGGGGTTTTGTTATTGGACTTCTGTGCTAGTCACGGATTGTCCATAATGAACACCATGTTCAGACATAAGGGTGTTCATCAGTGCACTTGGCAACAGGACACCCTAGGGAGGAGGTGAATGATCGACTTTGTTGTCATATCATCAGACCTTCGGCCGCATGTTTTGGACACTCGGGTGAAGAGGGTGGCTGAGCTGTCCACTAATCACCACCTGGTGGTGAGTTGGATCCGCTGGAGGAGGAGAAAGCCGGACAGACTTGGCAGGCCCAAGCGCATAGTGAGGGTCTGCTGGGAACGTCTGGCGGAGGCCTTGGCCAGGGATGTATTCAACTCTCACCTTCGGGAGAGCTTTGACCAGATTCCAGGGGATGTTGGAGACATAGAGTCCGAGTGGACCATGTTCTCCACATCTATTGTTGATGCTGTTGCCCGTAGCTGCGGCCGTAATGTCTGTGGTGCCTGTCGCAGCTGCAATCCCCGAACCTGGTGGTGGACACCGGCAGTAAGGGACGCTGTCAAGCTGAAGAAGGAGTCCTATCGGCTGTGGTTGGCTTGTGGTTGGCTTGTGGGGTTCCTGAGGCGGCTGACGGGTACTGTGAGGCAAGGCGTGCCGCGGCCAGGCAGTGGCAGAGGCAAAAACACGGGCCTGTGAGGAGTTTGGTGAGGCTATGGAGAAGGACTATCATTTGGCCTCGAAGTGATTCTGGCAAATCGTCTGCCGGCTCAGGAGGGGGAAGCAGTGCTTCGCCAACACTGTTTACAGTGGGGGTGGGGAGCTGCTGACCTCGACTGGGGACATTATCAGGCGGTGGAAGGAGTACTTCAAGGATCTCCTCAATTCTGCCATTGCGCATTCCCTGGTGGAAACAGAGGCTGGGGACTTGGGGTTGGACTCTTTCATCACCCAAGCTGAAGTCACCGAGGTGGTTAAAAAGCTCCGCGGTGGCAGGGCTTCGGGGGTGGAGGAGATCCGCCCTGAGTACTTCAAGTCTCTGGATGTTGTGGGGCTGTCATGGTTGACACGCCTCTTCAACATTGCGTGGTGGTCAGGGACAGTGCCTTTCGACTGGCAGAGTGGGGTGGTGGTCCCCCTTCATAAGAAGGGTAACCGGAGGGTGTGTTCCAACTAAAGGGGGATCACACTCCTCAGCCTCTCTGGTAAGGCCTACGCCAGCGTATTGGAGAGGAGAGTCCGGCCTACTGACTGACTGACAAATTGATTCTATTTTTACAACACCAGCCTTGTAGCATCCTTGCTCATTCTAAATAAAAAGCATTATTTGTGCAGACAGATTGGGGGGAAAAATAACCTACCATAATTTCTCACAACATTCAGATTGAATCTTCTTCTCTTTTCCTCTAGCTCTCATTAATGTGTTTTGCTCTTTTTTTAAGACATTTTCAAGACATTGTCAAATGGGAAATGCACCTATAGGTTTGGAATATTCGGCTGATAGTTGAATCTCGGCTTCAGGAGGAGCAGTTTGGTTTTCGTCCCGGCCGTGGAACACTGGACCAGCTTTATCCCCTCTACAGGGTACTCGAGGGTTCATGGGAGTTTGCCCAACCGGTCCACATGTATTTTGTGGACCTGGAGAAAGCATTCGACTGTGTCCCTCATGATGCTCTGTGGGGGGTTCTCCAGGAGTATGGAATTGGGGGCCCTTTACTAGGGGCCATCCGGTCTCTGTACAAGCGGAGCAGGAGTTTGGTACGCATTGCCGGCACTAAGTCGGACCTGTTCCCGGTGCATGTTGGACTCCGGCAGGGCTGGCCCTGGTCACCAGTCCTGTTCATAACTTTTATGGACAGGATTTCTAGGCGCAGCCAAGGGCAGGAAGGGGTCTGGTTTGGGGACCAGAGGATTTCGTCTCTTCTTTTTGCAGATGACATGGTCCTGCTGGCCCCCTCTAGCCAAGACCTACAGCATGTGCTGGGGCGGTTCGCAGCCGAGTGTGAAGCGGCTGGGATGAGGATCAGCTCCTCCAAGTCCGAGGCCATGGTTCTAAAACGGAAAAGGGTGGCTTGTTCTCTTCAGGTTGGAGGGGAGTTCCTGCCTCAAGTGGAGGAGTTCAGGAGTGAGGGAAGAATGCAGCGGGAGATTGACAGATCGGTGCGGCTGCCGCAGTAATGGGGGCGCTGTGCCGGTCCGTTGTGTTGAAGAGAGATCTGAGCCGAAAAGCGAAGCTCTCGATTTACCGGTCGGTCTACTTTCCTACCCTCACCTATGGTCATGAACTTTGGGTCATGACCGACAGAACAAGATCCCGGATGCAAGCGGCTGAACTGAGCTTCCTCCGTAGGGTTGCCGGGCACTCCCTTAGAGATAGGGTTGAGGAGCTCGGCCATCCGGGAGGGGCTCGGAGTAGAGCCGCTGCTCCTCCACATCGAGAGGAGCCAGTTGAGGTGGCTCGGGCATCTATACCGGATGCCTCTTGGACGCCTTCCTCGGGAGGTGTTCCAGGCACGTCCCACCGGGAGGAGGCCCGGGGGACGGCCCAGGACCCGCAGGAGGGACTATGTCTCTCGGCCGGCCTGGTGGGAACGCCTTGGTCTCCCCCCGGAGGAACTGGAGGAGGTGTGTGGGTAGAGGGACGTCTGGGCGTCTCTGTTGAGTGTGCTGCCCCCATGACCCGGTCCTAGATAAAGTTTAATTAAATAAAAGTTCAAACTGTGCTCAAACCAGCTTACAATACAGTATATCTTATGACTAATTTTAAAAATATTGTAAATTGTTCGGTGATTTTGGACATAATGTAGCAGCATATTGTTTTTTTTCTTTTTGGTTGGTTTTATTATGTATGTGTAGACAGAGGGATCTTGGCAGCTTCCCTGACGAGCTTTCTCTATTGCAGAAAAAATAAAACCATATACTCTGCAAGCGTCTGAATGACAAATTGGTCTGCCAGCAATCCAGATCAATCCCCCGATGAACAGATTTGTCACACTATGAAACATAAAATACAACAAATTGAGTCTAAAATTACAGGGTCAAAACTTCTTTCTCCAGGTCAAATTATGGTTAAACTGTTAGGCTTTTGAAGGAGAGCTGCAGTGTGGACAGAGATCAATTGTATCCTGAACCTAATCAGAGATATTTGACCACTCCATCACAAAATCAATACATCAAGTCATGTCCTCTGAGAAATAGAAATGCCAAGTTGTAGTTACATTATTAGTTTATTATGGAGTGCAAAGTAGCTGTGTCAAAACCATTTTGCCACAAGATAAACAAAGCACTTGGAATTCGTGAAAATGTCTACAGTAAAAATGAGAAAAAGTCTTAGTTCAAGCTCAACAAAGTTTTAGACAGGCATGGGCCTGTATCTAATTCTACCAGTAATATAACTTTGAACAAAAAAGGTTTCACAGTATTACGTGATAGTAAAACCAATACAAGGAACTCTTATTAATGCTGATGCAAAAATATCTCACACTGGTATAGTAATTGCTCATAGTATAGTGATTCTATTCCCAATATTTATTAATGTCCTTTTAATTTTGATGCAAAGATGAGTACAATGACTTTTGTAGAATACCAGGAGCTACTTTAACTTTGAAAACAGTGACAGTTTGAGAAATAAGTCGGAAATCCTGCTTTAGTCGAAGACTAGGGATGAAATTTAAAGTTAATGTCAGCCAAAACATCGAAGAAGCTACAGACTGGTTTGAAGTGAACATTTTGTCATGGATATAAATTAAATATGATATGGAAAATATTATGCTCTTTCTGCTGTTTTGTTTGCTATTTTATAAAATGATGTTGGGAGCCTGACAAGTTAATGTTTGCTGATCATTAGCCAGGTTATCTGCCTATTCAGGCAGCCTGCAGTGCACTATTCATTTTACCAAAACGCACACTAAAAACAACTTATGGGAGCAACTACATGTTGTCACAGATTTTTGTTTCAAAACAAAGAGTGACAAAGTGCCATCTCTGGGTGTGTGCATGGTTGATTGTCCTGTGTGTCTCTGTGTTGCCCTGTGATAGACTGGCAACCCATCCAGGGTGTACCCCACCTCTCGCCCATAGACCACTGGAGATAGGCACAAGCTCCACTGCAACTCTGTATGAAAGAAGTGGGTATAGAAAATGGATGGATGGGTAATTTGCCCACCATACACAGCTGACTGACAGATTGCAGCAACAGGTTGGGGGGGGGGGGGGGGGGGGGGGGGGGGGGGGGGGGCAGTACTCTGTACATAAGAGAAAACTGTGACATGAACCTGCCACACGATGATCTAAGAAACACAGACCTTGTATCTGGAAACATGGCCATCCTAATGCCAGAATTGTAATTAAAGATTAATAAAAAAAGACCATGACACCACCACGTGTTCCAACTCAGAGATTGAACATAATGACAGTAATATTTAAGTCAGGAAATATTTTGAGCTGTCAGAAGTTGGACAACTGCATTTGATGGAATCCAACCAGTTTGAGCACGACGTAGGATGCTTCAGGTTGTATCTTATAGTTGTCGTCTTTGTAGAGAAAGTTTTACTCTGCAGCCACTTAACAAACTTTAACACACTAGAGACAAGAAAGTGCTCCCCATAATTACCTTTCCTTTGCAGTAACCAGAACTAAACCTTACAGGACATCTTGGACATCTCATTTAAAGACCAAAAACGACAAATATTACTAACATTGTAAGATGATTTTTGGATGTTGGAAGCGTATTCCGGTTCTGCTATATGAAAGTGTAAATAACAAAAACATTATCAGCGTAGCCTGTGTGATCAGGTTAGTCATTGTATGTTTTACTTTTACTCCCCATTTCTTTTATTTCTTCTTCTCATTGTGCTTTCAAAAACCATGTTGGACTTTCTTTTAACAGGTCATCTCACTTGATGGCCTGAGGTCCTCTTGAGTGCTGAATCAGAGGCCATTTCAGAGCACAAGTCCTGTTTAATATTGCCAGCCAAAGCAATATAGATCAGCTGGGGTGGGAGTTAGACAAGATGCGCTTGTCTAAGCGATGCCACTAGGAGAAGCGAAGGAGTGGATATTTATGTGTGTTTATGCTCCTGTGGGGAGAGGAAAATGTGATAGGAGGGCTGATGTTAAGCTATCAGGGAAGAAGCACTCAGCCTCTTACAGTGAGCAACTCAAAAAGTGTATTCCAATAACGGATAAATGAATGAGCAATGACAATTATTCATATGCCTTTTTATGTGTGTCTGTGTGTGTTCAAAGGCACATTGGCCAAACAGTAATGGATGACAAATGATTATTTATATGTTCACGTGTGAGAACATTAGATTGTGTGTTTGTATAAGTAGACAACACTCCCAACATGTTGCCAAAATTTTATATGTTTAACTTGTTGAATCCTAATCATTAGGTGAGATTTCTTCTTCTGTTTAGACCTTTTTGTCACACATAATGTTTCACAAAATCAGAAAAAAATTTAAAATAGGACAAAGATAGCCTACGTAAATACAAAATAAATTTTCTCTTCAGTTTTATTAGTGGACAACGCTGTCCAAGCCAAACTGACTGTTTGAAAAGTAATCACCTGATGAGTACTTCCAGGCCAATACAATCAACACCTCACTGAAATAGAATCTGTACAATGACATTAAGTAAGCTAACAGAGCTCCAAAAGCAACAAATCATGCCCAGATCTAAAGAGATTCAATAACAGATGAGAAACAAAGTTGACATCTGTCATTGTGGGCGACGGTGGCTTAGGTTGTAGGGGTTTGTCCTGTAACCGCTGGGTTGCCGTTTTGAACCTCTAATCCCCATCTCAATTGTGGTGGGTGTCCTTGGGCAAGACAATTCACCTGCCTTGCCTGCTGATGATGGTCAGCGACCCCGTTGGCACACTACGAGCCTCTCTTGCCTCAGTTAGGGTCAGAGTTCATGATGGTACAATAAGAAACATGCCATCCTTGGGAGAGAAAATTACCAAAGAATCAGTTATTCGGTTTAGGGGACAGTTACTTTTTCACTTGTTTTGGAGTGATTTATTCCTGTAACACATAAAATCATTTGAAAATTTGTGAAATCCAGCATTTTGTGTCAGGTTATCTTTGTCCAATATTAAATTGTTTTTGTTTAACTGAAACATTGAAGTGTGACAAAAAACCTTAAGAGAGAAGAACTCTCTTTGGAGGATATTTTTTCACAGCCTTGTACATAGTCTAAACTATGGGGACAATTCCTGACGAAGGAAATATCTGCAGTTTTGGTCAGAGGTTTGCATACATTGACCATGAGTATCAGTGTCATACGTATTTATTTGTTTTACTTTTCTTTTAATGATGGAATGGTTATTAATATACAGTGGGAATATTTTTTTTAAACTATAATTCGGTGCACAATTTTGAATTCAACCTGGGATTTTTTAATCCACGGACATTCAGTATTAATAAACATGTACTCAAATATCTACATACTTTCATCTTCATTTTTAATAAGCAGTGTTGAAGTTAACAAGGCCAAGCTCGATTCTTGTTAGTGTTTGATATTCAGTTCATTTAGAGTTTCACACAAACATAAAAATTATGTATTTGGCAGGACTGATTCGTGAAGCCAGTTTTGCCAAAACTGCTCCAAGATCTACACCTTTGATCTCAAATAGAATTCACAGCTGCCCACATGGAGAAGCAGAATGCCTTCTGGAGAAACGTTTTATGGCCAATCAAAGACCCGGCTATTTGTCAATGATGAGAAGTATGTTTGGAGAAGTCAACGGAAACCTTTTAAACCTAACATCACTGGCAAGCGGGATGGTGGTAGCATCATGGTAGGGGTAGCCGAGTATCCTTCCAGAATTGGGCCCAAATCTGTTGATGACTGCAACAAGGATGTGGCAAGGATGTAAGTTTAACCAGATATTATGAGGAGACATGTCTATAAATACAGTCTGTATATATAGTTTTGACCCCATGTGGATAAGAGGAAATCCTGAATAAATTCAAACTTAGCTTAAGTTTATCTTTAAATGCACTAAAACATACCTTTCTAAATGTCCCTTTAAAGAAATCACAGTAAAATTACCCACTTCTGCGGGTTAATTTATTTTTCCTCTTTTTAAGATGTTCATATATAAATAAAAAACATTCAAAGACAAAAATTGCTCCATAAAAATTTTTCTTCTCCCCTTTTTCGAAAAAATGGTGTTCTTGTGATGATTGCCATTTTGATTAAAGATAAGATGGTAGTTCACAGACCCCATCCCTGTAACATTCGGTTTCATTTAAAAGTACTAAAGGTCCTCTCCAAAGAACTAAAGGGATTAGTTTAGTAGTCTGCAGGGGATGGAGGATATTTGAGTTTTCAAATGTTCACTGCAGAGGAAAAATTTTAAATGTGAGTAGTCAGGAGCATGGGTATCTTGTGAAAAAGTCAGGAACAAGTTAAAAAACATTAATGCATCTATGTTTTCTCTTGTTTGTCTTGTGCACACAGTGTTCCCATTATGTAAATCCTAATGTTAAAGCAGTATATTTTAACATAGAAAAACAAGAGAGTAACGCTATGATACAAAGATGACAAAAAATAGTGAGAAAAAAGATGAGTTGAAATAATGATCGTAAAATTGGTAGGTGGTCCAAACTCTGGGGAAGGAATAGAGAAAAGAGAATAAGCAAGGGTGGCGAAATGGAAGTTTCTTGTTTAAACAATCTGACATTTAATTACAGACAGGACAGGTTGGCCCTGCAGAATGTAGTACTTTAACATGCATTCAATCAAGTAAGGCTGCAGAAGGACAAACATAGTGTTTGTAATGTACACTGACACTTATGAAAATAAATCAATAGGTTCTTTTTCTTCACATTTCTCTACTGGCATAGGTGCTGCGTTTGTTGTAATATGTAACATAGAAGTAATTTTTTATTCTGTAATTTTATCATTAGACTACATAAATGTTCAATTGCTACCGTCAAAACTAAATATCTAAACAAGACTTGAGATAAATACAGTGCTGTGCAAAAGTATTTACATTCCTTAATCTTTTTTTTTTTTTGCATTTTGTCACAACATTTTTCAACTGCAAATTTCATTGTGTTTGGCGGGGATTGTTGTGGTTAAATCTAGATGACTCTAACAGGTTTTCTTTCAGGATTGTGTTGAATTTAGCTCCATTCATTTTGCTAACAACTTTGACCAGCCTCCCTGTCTTTGTTGAAATGTGAAATTGTTGTTTTTCGCCATACGTAGTGTTTTGCTGTCATGCCGTCATGCGTCTGTGTTTTTGTCTATTGCCTGGTCTGGTCTCTGTTTTCCCTCAGTTTATCACACCGGTTCCTAGTCTTTCGTGATCGTCTGGTCTCGTCTCTCATTGGTTCCCCCTGGTGTTCTGTTTTGTATATACTGGTCCTTCTCAAAATATTAGCATATTGTGATAAAGTTCATTATTTTCCATAATGTCATGATGAAAATTTAACATTCATATATTTTAGATTCATTGCACACTAACTGAAATATTTCAGGTCTTTTATTGTCTTAATACGGATGATTGTGGCATACAGCTCATGAAAACCCAAAATTCCTATCTCACAAAATTAGCATATTTCATCCGACCAATAAAAGAAAAGTGTTTTTAATACAAAAAACATCAACCTTCAAATAATCATGTACAGTTATGCACTCAATACTTGGTCGGGAATCCTTTGGCAGAAATGACCGCTTCAATGCGGCGTGGCATGGAGGCAATCAGCCTGTGGCACTGCTGAGGTCTTATGGAGGCCCAGGATGCTTCGATAGCGGCCTTTAGCTCATCCAGAGTGTTGGGTCTTGAGTCTCTCAACGTTCTCTTCACAAAATCCCACAGATTCTCTATGGGGTTCAGGTCAGGAGAGTTGACGGGCCAATTGAGCACAGTGATACCATGGTCAGTAAACCATTTACCAGTGGTTTTGGCACTGTGAACAGGTGCCAGGTCGTGCTGAAAAATGAAATCTTCATCTCCATAAAGCTTTTCAGCAGATGGAAGCATGAAGTGCTCCAAAATCTCCTGATAGCTAGCTGCATTGACCCTGCCCTTGATAAAACACAGTGGACCAACACCAGCAGCTGACACGGCACCCCAGACCATCACTGACTGTGGGTACTTGACACTGGACTTCTGGCATTTTGGCATTTCCTTCTCCCCAGTCTTCCTCTAGACTCTGGCACCTTGATTTCCGAATGACATGCAGAATTTGCTTTCATCCGAAAAAAGTACTTTGGACCACTGAGCAACAGTCTAGTGCTGCTTCTCTGTAGCCCAGGTCTGGGGAATGCGGCACCTGTAGCTCATTTCCTGCACACGCCTGTGCACGGTGGCTCTGGATGTTTCTACTCCAGACTCAGTCCACTGCTTCCGCAGGTCCCCCAAGGTCTGGAATCGGCCCTTCTCCACAATCTTCCTCAGGGTCCGGTCACCTCTTCTCGTTGTGCAGCGTTTTCTGCCACACTTTTTCCTTCCCACAGACTTCCCACTGAGGTGCCTTGATACAGCACTCTGGGAACAGCCTATTCGTTCAGAAATTTCTTTCTGTGTCTTACCCTCTTGCTTGAGGGTGTCAATAGTGGCCTTCTGGACAGCAGTCAGGTCGGCAGTCTTACCCATGATTGGGGTTTTGAGTGATGAACAAGGCTGGGAGTTTTAAAGGCCTCAGGAATCTTTTGCAGGTGTTTAGAGTTAACTCGTTGATTCAGATGATTAGGTTCATAGCTCGTTTAGAGACCCTTTTAATGACATGCTAATTTTGTGAGATAGGAATTTTGGGTTTTCATGAGCTGTATGCCAAAATCATTCGTATTAAGACAATAAAAGACCTGAAATATTTCAGTTAGTGTGCAATGAATCTAAAATATATGAATGTTAAATTTTCATCATGACATTATGGAAAATAATAAACTTTATCACAATATGCTAATATTTTGAGAAGGACCTGTATGCCTTTTTGTTTTCATTTCATTCCCCACTTGATCCTCATCATAGATGTCCTCGTCTTACCCTCGTCATTGTCCTCGTTTCTGTGTACGTCTGGTAGCTCTCTGTTCTGGTCTGGCATTGTTTGTTGATTACTCCTGGTTTTCCTGCCTGGCTCTGAGAGTGTGGAAGAAATAAAGCTCCACTTACCTTCATTTGTAGTCTCCTGGCATCCTTCACCGCACTTTGGTCCTACCTCCAAAACCTGCTTCATGATATTTGCATATAAGCCAAAACATTCAGTCAACTTTAATGCAATTTATTATGCTTTCTTTCAGCAGTGGCTTTCTTCTTTCCACTTTTTCATAAAGGCCATCTACACTCACCGGCCACTTTATTAGGTACACCTTGTTAGTACCGGGTTGGACCCCCGTTTGTTTTCAGAACTGCCTAAATCCTTTGTGGCATAGATTTAACAAGGTACTGGAAACATTCCTCAGAGAGTTTGGTCCATATTGACATGATGGCATCACACAGATGCTGCAGATTTGTCAGCTGCACATCCATGATGCAAATCTCCCGTTCCACCACATCCCAAAGGTGCTCTATTGGATTGAGATCTAGTGACTGTGGAGGCCATTTGAGTCCAGTGAACTCATTGTCATGTTCAAGAAACCAATCTGAGATGATTTGTGCTTTATGACATGGGGCGTTATCCTGCTGGAAGTAACCATCAGAAGATGGGTACACTGTGGTCATAAAGGGATGGACATGGACAGCAACAATACTCAGGTAGGCTGTGGACACGATGCTCAATTGGTACTAAGAGGCTCAAAGTGTGCCAAGAAAATATCTCCCGCACCATTACACCACCACCAGCCTGAACCGTTGATACAAGGCAAGATGGATCCATGCTTTCATGTTGTTGACGCCAAATTCTGACCCGACCATCCGAATGTCAAAGCAGAAATTGAGACTCATCAGACCAGGCAACATTTTTCCAATCTTTTATTGCCCAATTTTGGTGAGCCTGTGCGAATTGTAGCCTCAGTTTCCTGTTCTTAGATGACAGGAGTGGCACCCGGTGTGGTCTTCTGCTGCTGTAGCTCATCTGCCTCAAGGTTCAATGTGTTGTGCGTTCAGAGATGCTCTTCTGCAGTAGATCAGCAGTTTCTGAAATACTCAGACCAGCCTGTCTGGCACCAACTACCATGTCACGTTCAAAGACATTTAAATCACCTTTCTTCCCCATTCTGATGCTCTGTTTGAACTGCAGCAGATTGTCTTGACCATGTCTACATGCCTAAATGCATTGAGTTGCTGCCATGTGATTGGCTGATTAGAAATTTGCGTTAACGAGCAGTTTGACAGGTGTACCTAATAAAGTGGCCAGTGAATGTATGTGGAGTACACAATTAATAACTGTCCTTTTAAAAAACCTCCAATGCCTTCACAGAACAGCTGTATTTATACTGAGGTTAAAAAATGCACAGAGGGACTGTATTCACTCAGATTACTTCTGCTCTGATACCCTTTGCACAAGGGTATCAGAGTAAAGGGGGCTGAACAAAAATGTTCACATTCCTTTACAGATTTGTAAAAAACATGAAAACCATTTATCCTTTTTCCTTCACTTCAGAATTGCATGCTAAATAAAATACATTGAACTCTGTGGTTGCACCTTGACATAATGTGACAAGTTTTGCAAGGAACTGCAGAAATGAACTTGAATAGTCAAAAATGCAACAGAGAAAACCAAAGCAAGCTTAAGAAGCATAAACAAATCAAGGGTCCAAATTACATAGACAAAGAAAATAAGAGCAGCACTATTTTGGCAATGATGAAGCCTAATTTGTCTGTTTGCATCTCTCTTTAAAAAAAAGAAAAAAAAGAGAGGACAAACAGAAAAAAGTTTTTCCTTTGCAGTTCAGAGGGGTAAAAGTTGTGACAGGCAGCCTCTACTCTACCACCACTCCTCTGGGAATAACCCAGCTGTCAGAGATGTTAACTGGGATGTAAAAAGAAGGAGAGAGGCAAACATTGTGAGAGCCGCTGTCACAATGAGACTGTCTGATGGGGGGACTCAAAGCCAGGGAGATCATGACAGCAAGTAGGCATATATGACCTTCTTTGGTTTGACAGATTCTCAGTTGAAATTGAATTTGAATTATACTAACGATGAAGAAAACAAACAGAAGTCCAGCTTCTTTTCTGGGAAACACATTTCAAGTACAGATTTAACTATTTGCCAGCTGACTGCAAAGAATGATGAAAGAGTAAGATTGTGTAAATTCTGGACAGCTGTTGACATTCATTTTCAGTTTGTTGTATAGCACTAATTCTCAACAAAAAATGCCTTCAGGCCCTTTATAACATAAACAGATCCAATTTGCGCACAGAAATATATGTAATGATACATTAGAATGTAATAATAAACCAGTGAACTTTTTTAAAAATGCACTTCGAACCCTAAGGTCGTGAATAATAAACGCAATGTTCATTGCTGCAAAACTCTACACTAAGGAAACATAAAGTAGTTGTTTTGTTGTTGCTGTTCAAGACCTGCTGTTTAGAATTTCTCACAGTTTGTCTCTTTTGTTTTAGGTGGTTTCATTTTGTAGTCTATCCAGCCTGTAATGAAGGTATTTATCCTAGTCCTGTTGACAGACTTCACAGAGAAATAATATGTTGTAAAACAATAATTATTTTAGGCATTTCTAGCATTCTTACCTCTGGTAAAGATTAGCAAAAACACCTTACAAGAAGTTTATCCTTTTCTTCAATGGCAAAATCATACACCGAAATGTTTTTAAAAAAATCAAGTTATTGATTTCAGAACATTCATTCATTTAGGAAGTGCTGGTGCCACACAATAATTGGCACCCCTAAGCATTACCATAAAATACACTATCACAAGAAAGAAAAAAATAACTACTGTCACTCTTACTTACCAATCAGAGAATGATGATTTTCATGCAATCAGCATTGTATTGATTCTTGTAAGAACTGAGTACAGAGAGCAACATGTGCCAAAAGTGCTCAGCGTCTGCTCTAACTAAATAAAAGAGTCACTATCGTTACACACCAATGTTATCTGTAGGGGTGTAAATGGTAAATGGACTGAACTTATATAGTGCTTTTCCAGTCATACAGACCACTCAAAGCTTTACACTAGAGCCACATTCACCCAATTGCACTCACTAACACATTCATACAGATCGGTAGGCAACTTGAGGTTAAGTGCCTTGCCCAGGGGCACATCAACCTATGGTAGAAGGAAGCTGGAATTGAACCCACAACCTTATGATTGCAAGACGACTACTCTTCCTACTGAGCCACAGTATCTCAACAGAGGACTGAGAAACTTCAGCCTGGCTGAGGTGAACTGCATTGTAACTCTTCAGAGAGAAACAGGCCAAAGAATATACCTTGAACTCAGGGGTGAGTTCCGTCTTTATCTGTATGTGGTACCTCCTGGCATCTCTGAACCCTCCCTGAGGCCTAGCAGAATTAAACATAATGAGCTCTAACATAAATCTGACTCTGCACCTGGTACCAGCAGAGTGAATACTTTTTTAGGTCATACAAACAGGTAAGAGAAGCTACTTTCACATAACATACACGTAACCAAGTTATTTTTATCCATACTTCACTTGGATTGCTAATCCATGATTTCTGACACAGAGGCCTAATTCTATTTTAAGTGGGAAACACAAGATGCCTTTAAAATGAGACAGATATTATTTGGTCTTCATATGCCAGGAAACAGTAACCAAAATATAGCTTCTCATTAGAGCTCTAATTCATAAGTTTAAAACAAAAAGAACGTTGACCAATAAGGCTTCTACCACACACAGTTAGGAGCAAGGTTTTAAAAATATCCAAAACTAACTGTATAAGAAATGCAGCAAAGACTGGTATCTTGGGGTCACCAAGTCTTTCTTAAAAACACTTATTGTCTAAATACCAACCAGTTTTTGGGGAGTGTTGTCTGCAAAAAACCTCTCTGTCCTACCGCTGAAGATGTAAACGTATTGTTTATTAAATCTACTGGGCCTTTAACACAATCAGTATTCTTTGGTAAAATGAGACTTGGATGGATTTTTTTTAGGTAACAAACACTCTCGGTGGATCTCATGTAATACCAATAATGCATATTTCAAAAAATACCTGCTGACCACTATTAAGTATGGTGGAAGACCTGACATGCTGTGGGGTGGACCATTTTTCTTCCTAGGGCCCTAGCATTGTTGGTGAGTGCATGGCATCATAGATTTGTTGAAATACAAGAGAATTGTACATAAAAAAGTTTGGCCTATTCCAAAAAACTAAAAATGAGTCATCATTGGGTTTTTTTCAACAGAATAATGACTAGAAATATTTGGCCAAATTAGCAGAAAAAAACATTTACCAGACACAAAATAAGCCCCATTCTATGGCGTTTGTTTTCCCCAGACCCACAGTTAGTACAGCAGAAACCTATGGGTCAGGGGAAAAAGTTAAAAGCATATGAGAAGACTTGGACTCTAGAAGATCTAGAGAGTGTTTGCAAAGAGGAATGGTCAAAGATCTGGATACTCCAACAATGGGAAACATTAAGAAAAAAACTAAGCCCTGCCCTATTGGAAAAAAGGGGTTGTATAAAAAGTATTAACAGCAGTGCTAACAATAATTGTGCCACATATTTGCCAGGTGTGCCGATAAATGTGGAATGGAGTGTACTGTACGAACCTCACTTCTTCTGATACGTCCAGTCTTTAGTTTTCTTTAACCTTTGTAGTAAAGGGGAGATTGGTGGATAAATGTCTCGCTACTAAAGCTTGCAAGTGATGCATAATATATATGTATAATGATTCATTAATCAACAAGAAATAAGGAAACAGGAAATCTATCTACTTTAACAGAATTCTTAAATATTTGGAGAACGAACGTTCAAATTTTCTTTAGCTGATAAAGATCTAACCATAATGATCTCTCTCTGGAGTTAAAATTGGTTGACGCACATAACTGGGATTTTTTATATACCTTTCTGGAGTCCAAGGAATTTATGAGAAGGACCCCTGAAAGAGGAAGACCTGGACGTTGAGTGCTAGAAAGACACCTTATCGTAGGAATCAATGGAGAGAATCTACATGGAGGTTCACTTTCTCAGAGCCAGCTTGTGGTTCTGTCAGGTCTCTCGGCCTTGTCTCTCTAGGCCAGAAAGGCCTGCCAGCTGTGGCTCATGCAGGTGTTGTCTGCCCAGGGAGTTTACTCTGAGCCTGGAGGGCTGTTGGATGTTTGGGCCAAATGTAAGCAACCTCAAAAACTATCTTGCCAAAAGATTTAAGGATGTTCCAGTGAATAAAACAACCCAATTAAATTGTAATCGAGTTGATCCAGGCTTGATTAGTTTGATTGGACATGCTTCTTGTTTGGTATGTGTGTAGTTGGTCAGAGGTGCATCATGGTGTCCATCTGGCTCTCCTTATGCCAACTTTTCATCACTCTTGAGCACTCTGTTGCACACTACTGATTTAGTGTGCAGAAGCATACAAAAGACAGCATTTTTGCCATATCTACATTAGATAGCCTTTAGGAAAAATAAATTACATTTTAAAATACCCGGTTAACTTTTCCATTAAGAGAGTGTTCAAGAGAAACATTACAGAACTGCTTCCGGCAGCATAGCCAACAACTGGTCAGCTGATTGAACATGCATGTATCACCACCAAGCCTTAGAGAATTAGATTAGACACAGTCCCTTTTTTATGATTCTCAGATGTGACAGAAAAGTGAACATTAACAGATAAGGGAGCAAGAAAAAACTAACAATGTTGAAAGTAAACATCAGTCACTCACATGTGAATGAGTACATATGCATCAGAGATTAGGAGCTGTTTTGAACGATATTTACCTCTGCAATGTAAATGATGCATCTCTTTTACTTCAAGCAAGGCGACAAGAATTAGAACATTATGATAATGTATGATAAGTATAGCATATGCACAGGAAAATGAGAGCTTGTTCATAGATATAGTAGATCTAATACCTATTTCTTCGAGGTAATGCTTTAAACGGCAAAGTGGTGCTTGCTATTGATTTTCCAATGCATATTCAGTGGTTGATGTAAGGTTTATAAAGCAAGTTTGGCATTTTCTCTATTCACTTAGTCTTACTGTCAGCTAGTACATTAATGGTATGTTAGATCACTGACCAATCATCACAGACATGCAGTGAGTTTCTGCTTATTTTGCTTTTACTCCACAAACAGGAGGATTTTAATGGAACTAAAGAAAATGGAAGGAAAGGACATGTTTTGTCCCTAGGAATCAATTAACTGAAACCTTTTCAGAGTAATGGGAAATAACATTCAGTGGCTGTATTTACAAGAGAGGATCGATTAATCTCTCTTCTTCTCTCTTCCCTTTACCTTTGCTCTTCTCAGGTTTAACCAATGCTGACAGTGTGGTGAATATGCGAAAGGTGAATCATCAGACCATTACCGAGGAGCTGTCTAGAACAGTTCTGCTCCCTTGCCTCTTCACCCTTCGACCCGGCACCAGCTCATTCCAAGAGCCCCCAAGGATCAAATGGACCAAGGTTTGGGGTCAGAGAGGCTCTGATGGCCTGCAGAAGGAGCAGTCAGTCCTGGTGGCCAAAGACAATGTGGTCAAGGTAAGGTAACGACCATCAAAACATGTAACATTAAACTATCTTGCTCTACCATTATTATCGTGTCTTTTCTAATTTGCTCTTTCTCCACGTTTTACAGGTGAAAAAGGCCTTCCAGGGTCGTGTCTCACTGCCTGGATATAGTAAGGACAGCTACAATGCCAGTCTTGCTCTGACTGGCTTGCGTTCCAGCGACTCTGGTCTTTATCGCTGTGAAGTTGTGGTAGGCATCAATGATGAGCAGGATACTGTTCCACTGGAGGTCACAGGTAAATAAAATAGAGTTAAGCTGTTACATGTACATTATTGCAATGGATTGGTCAAATAAAAAGTAACTAGCCAATGCAGCAACCTTTTTATGTCAATTTAAGTTTGACATTTGTGTTTTGGCAATTGTCAGTTGGAAGGACTGAAATTTAAAAAGACAAATGCAAAGGCAACAGAAAAAAAATTGCTTATGTCATATTCTGCAGTTGAGGAGGAACCTGTTTATATGATTTGCTTTCAGAGTTAATTAGATGTCTCACATGCAGCAGCTTGATCGATAAGACTGCCTTCAAAAAGAAAAAAAAACGTGACGATTTGCTGAAGCTGTAATTTATTGAAATATTTATAATTGCTTAATTGATTATTTAAAATTACTCATCAATCCAGATACTCAAAGAGAATCAGTTAAGACTTTGCTGTGTATAACAATGGATTTCTGTATAAAAAACTACCTGATTCCACTACCCTATATTTTCAAAACTAGATTTCTACATTTGTTAAACTGTCCACTTAGTCTTATGTATGTATTAAGTTATAGTAACTTTTGAGTCAGCACCATGATTGGGTTTATTAAAAGGCAAAAAAAGGTGTGAGGCCACAGTATATTACAAAAAGTCTCGAGACCCTGCTCCAAATAACTGAATTCAGTTGTTCCAATCTCTTCCATGGCCATGGGGATATATTAGAAACCAGGTATGCAGACAGTTTCTACAAACATTTGTGGTGAGGGACTTCAAGTATGGTGTCATAATAGGATGTCACCTCTGTAACAAGTCCATTTATGATATTTCTTCGCTACTAAATATTCCCAAATATGCCCAACTACATTAGGCCAGCGTTAAATTTCAGTCAAGAGAGTATTACACGGTGGGTTTGAGTTCCAGGGGTTTGGGTTAGGCCCTTTATTTCCAGTGTAAAGACATATTGAACGTTTGGGAATGGAGCCCTTCCTGGTCTAATATGACTGTGTACCAGTGCAAAAAATAAGGTCCATAAGAACATGGATGAGCAGGGTTGGTGTGGGGGAAATTGAAAGTCCTGCACAGAGCCCTAACCTGAACACAAGAGACCTCCTTTAGGATGAATTACAGCAGAGAGTCTGGACCAGGCCTTGTCTGACCTCAAAAATACTATATTAAAAGAATGGTCAGATTTTTCCATAACACAACACACTAAAAGGCTAAGGTTGTTAAAGGCTATGTATCAAAGCTGAGATTTAATATAATGCTTATTAATATATAAAAGTAGGAATGTAACCTTTTGGGAGTATAGTACATGATTATTTTATTTCAAAATCTGTCATTCTTTGTGATCCTATATCATTGAGCATATTCCTCAACAGTTCTTACTGACAACTATTTAAAACCACTGAGTGTTTCCTGATGCAATCTGTGAGTTCACCCGCAGAAACTATTCCCTAACAGAATCTATGCTGCACTCATTGGCTGTGAGCTGTTAACACATTGTTTTCAAGGTCTGCAACTATGAATACTAATAACTCTGTTTTCCATGTCAGGCTAATACAGCCATTACAGCCAGGGCTGTTTACTGTCACTGCTGAATATATGATGATGTGGCAAGGTGAAAGGCACTTGGATACATTAAACAGCAATGCACTGAGCTAGTTAAGTCCTGAAAGCAGAATGAAACGAATAGGGCTGAAATCCAGCAATCCCCACTACTGTCACATAGTCTCACACTGTTAGCTTTGTATGGTTGTTAGAGGCTTTTTTATTTGGTAACACATGGCCTAGTAACACTCTGGACAATTTCAAAGACAATGTTAAGGTGTAGTAGCCTTAAAGCTGTCACCATATTCTGTCCAGGTCACTCATTAGGTTTACTGGCAAGCTGTTATAATCGGCAGAGTAACTGCACACCATATTATTATTTGCAACAAACTTTGCTTGCACAAATGCAGTTAAGATTAGCTCCAAAAGCACAGTGACCTCATTATTTTTAAAGGCACAGCATGCTACAATGGCCACTGTTTTAAGTAACAAACATCATTTTCTCTTTGCAAGCTTACGGCCCTTATGGGAATACGTGCAATCTTTAATACGGGAAAATCAGTCTAATATGTCTTATCTATTTCCTATTCTTCAGTATGAGTGCTATATTTTCTCAGATGTATAGCGCCTACTTTTTCCTTCTTAAGTAGCAGCATTTTTATTAAAAGACCCCTGCTAATATGTTTTTGAGACCCTGTGTCCTGCAACTCTTGGCCAATCGATGCCACTTATTTAGAAAGAAACCGATTATGAAGATTATGAAGCCAGCGAGGAGTAACCATCTCTGGGGCTTAGTCTTTATTGGCAGTCTTGCTACGGGGCAACACTCGGCTATTCTCTCTAATTCTACTCAGTAATCAACTTAGTAATTTGCAAGTATTGCTAATGCTCTGCTGCATCATTACATAAAACTCCACACCTCTCATTTCATGCTCATGACTATGTTTTTTAAGCATCACTGTCTTCTTCTGTATATTCATACTACTTCTTATTTGATTGCCCTCATTGCTCTCAGTTCCATTTTCTTTTTTTATGTGTTCTCATGGGATTAAAAGTCATGTTTCTTGGATGCACCTCAACATCTGCATGAATAGTGCTCAGATATGACATCTCATCGCAGACCAGGATGGTGTTTCAGCCCTAAAGATGGTAAAAAAGCAATTGTGATTACTTATTCATTTATTTTCTCTACACGACTTATCCATTTTAGAGTTGCAAGGGACTGCATGCAACTAAGACAAGTCAAGAGGCAGAGATTATGTAACTGAAATATTTTCTGAATAGATCTGTATTATGCTCACTGATAGTTAATAATAGCAGCCTTAAATGAAGCTCAGAATATTTAATTCGTTTTGACTATGTTATGCTTGAGGAACAGAACAATATGTAGTGCAATGGTCTACAATCTTACCACGATAATATAAAGTATAGAGCGCATTTCACATTAATTGATACCCCTAGTAAGGATGTGTAAAAGTATTCAAAATAATAAACACCACATTTTTTTAATGTAATATGTCAATACTTTATGCTCTCGTTTTTTCAACTTAACACTCAGATTGTCAAGCTGACTTAACTCTGAGAACTGAGATGCCTATGGAAGAAGTTTGATTTTATGTCTGTTGAAACTTTTCTGGGTTGATTTGGCCGTATGTCTGAACCACTGTCCTATTAAAAGACAGCAATGACCCATTATCAGTTTACTTGAAGAGCACAGCAAATTTTACGACGCAATGCACTGTAACAAGTGTCCTGGTGCCTTTGAAAGATAAACTGGTCCAACAGCATCATAGATCCTGTACCATACTTAACAGTAGGCACGAGGAGCTCCCTAACATTCATCCTTAGTTTTCACCAAATCCACCTTGAGTTTTTATTGCTAAAAAGCTCAATCCCTTGGTTTCCAGTTAAAGTCCAGGTTAAGTTTATTTAATTCCACATGTTTACATTTGTAATGGTAGGACAGAACTAGCTTTTTACAGTTATGAAACCCAAACAATTGGTTTTGTCTTGTTGAAAGCATCTGATGGTTGGTATGAAAACTGCAGCTCTCCCTTAGTCAGCTTTGGAGATTTTTTATTTATCTTACCATCCTGGTTACTAAGCTTGCTTGCAAGATAAATATAGGTCTAGGTCCAGCCTTGTTTGTCACAGATTCAATTGTTGTAAATGTTTTAATTATTTTTGTGTCTGTAGAAATGTGCAAATTATTATTTATTATTTTTGTTGTCACTTCGTGACCTACGAAGACAAGAATACATACAGTTATTTAGCCATACTTGGATGTCATGTTATGCTATATTTCTTATTTCAAAGAGAAGGTGTCTGTCAGAAGTCATGCATTACTAATAGATTTTTTTAGACAATCTAATCAACTTGAAAGTATACATTAAAAATGCCTTAGTTATATTTTAGCTACTCCAAATATTACTTTAATGGCCTGTAGATGATTAAAGGGAGGATTAAAGGACTGTAGTTGTATGTCAGGTTGCATTTATACATATAATAATTAAATACTGAATACAATTTCCTAGAAACTCTGATTGACATAAAACGTTAAGTATAAATGAGAGAAAATGCTCACATAGTTTACTTTAAAGGGATGGTTTGGGGCACCAATAATTGTGCCACCAATTAAGTAGTAAAAAACAAAAATATATTTTAACAACATACAATTCTCAGTTAAAAAGCAACACAAAAACAAAACGAAGGAATTTCGAGCACTCTCACTAACATGCAGATTTGAAGTTAAGCTGGATGAAGATAAGATAAGAGGGCTTTATATTACTGGACAAGTAATGCAGATATTCTGCAGAGACCCATATATGTGCTCTCTTTGTTATTTTTTCATAACGTCTTGCATTAAAGTTAACAATGATTTTAGAGATATTTCCATTCTGTGACTCCTTTTGGATTTAAAACTGCACTGTCTTAGTCATTCTTATAAAGTCATAAAGCCAGCCAGTGTATTTAAAATCCAAGTTAGCGGTATTAGTTAGAGGATTTTTGAGTTTTAAAGCTGTAAAAAATAGGATTTTAGAAGTTTAGAATTCCAGTTTTTTTCTGTAATTTTAAACTGAGAAACATGAGCATTTTTTCTTCATAATCCCTCAGCGAGAAAGCAGACAAGCATATTTTATAAAAACATGCCCTAATATTTATATGCTTTGGAAGTCCAGATTTTTCAATGCAAGTCTTATTCATGATATTTTACAATCCTCTTTTCCTTGGAATTACTATTCTGTATCTTTGTGTGCATTCACAAATGAATGCAGTTTTTTTCTCAAACAATGAAAAATGCAGTTTGCTTACTACACTGCACTCTGCCAGGGGGCAAAGAATACTAGCTACTCACCATGCTAAAACGAGGGCATTATTCAGCCACATATGATGCCTCTCTGCTCTTCCCCTTGGAGACTGTGTGAGGATGTGCAAAGATGCTAAGGGTAAAAATAGACATGAGGTGCTGGGCGTTCAACCCTTCTGTGGAACAGGTCCGGGTTTCCTTTACTGAGAGGAAACGTATTTGTCTCTCCAGCATACATATTAGCGAACAAACTAGCATCTCTGTTTTGGCAAACTCCGACAGCCTCAAAGGCAAAGGGATGGAGGCTGAAAATTAGGGCCAGTAACAACGAAAAACTTTGAGGGGGTTTATGCTCTATATAGCTGAGAGGGGAGTGACCAAATAGCCAAATAGTCTGCAGAGACAGTGGGGAATTCTGTTTACATCTTATCTTCAAAACATTCCTGCTAGCTTTTTTGCACCAAAGGCCTGCAGTGTTATTCTTATGTTTAAATTGCCACCCTGGCATCCATATGTCATGGAATCTTACACTCTCCCAGACAAAGTCAGAGGATAAATGAGGCATGTTAGCAGCCAGAAGCCCACAAGCTTGCATGACACTGGATAGTCCCTGGGGGCGTGTGAATGTCAGGCACAAATTGGTAGATGGACATATGAACCTTCCACAGATCAACTAAAGTAGTCTCTTGTAGTCAATTTTATTTTCTCACCGTTTTTCTTTTCTCAGCATTCTTGCCTACCCTAAAGCCTTGGTTTTAAAACTGTGATAACTTTCACTGATTGTCCTTGGACAGATTTTCTGTACACATACGAAAAAAACCCGACATTTTTGGCGGTTTTGAAATTATACCTTATTTTACTTAATAAAAGTAAAGGGGGAGATAGCCCACGACTATATGGGAATGTCATAAAAGCGTCAGAAGCTGTACTCCACTTCCAAGGTCATTGGGTTTTGCTAATGGATGTGCTCAATGACCAGGATAACTGAATATTTCTCTGGTTTGTACCTATGAACAAGGTTGTATAGGAATGGGGCTAAAAGATCTAATAAGATGCTAATTACCAAAAGTCTGAATAAGCTTTGTTTTTTTCTATTTTATTTGCCAGGCAACCATTTTGCAATTTGAGGTCCTCCAACTTTCCCACCTGGAATTTCAAATTCTAGGCTTTCAGTTAATGTTTACACCTTCAAACTTGGAAACTTAAACTTTTAAGTGAAATGGAAACAATGGACAAGAAGCTGATTTTTGTTGTTGTTGTTGTTTTGGTTCTTATGGTTGTTGTTTTTTGTTTTAATGTAAGAAACATCAGTCCAGTTCTGGCTGTCCAACTATTAAAAAAAAGAACCATACATTACAGTGCAGTACTAATTATTTACTGATGTAGTAGTTGCCATCAAACACTGAAAAATCACGGCCTTTAAAAGTTCAATACACATATCTGCAGAATGAATTCTATCTATCCATCCATCTTCTATACCCCCTACCCTTCCAGCGTATTTGGTGCTCATTTCCAGCAGTCATTGAGCGAGAGGTATTTTCCACCCTAGACGGTTGCCAATCCATATTGAAAGCATTGTTGCTCTGTTTTTTTTTTTGTTTTCCCAGTTTGTCATTCCATCATGAATTGAGAAGCAGGCAGAATTCAGCAGGGCGGCACTGTGTGTACTGCTAAAGCAATAAGATAAACATCCCCACTGTTTGTCATACACTGTATCCAAGGGCAACATCTAGTTTTTTAATAGGCCAGTGGACGATCTTATGCAAAGCAGAGACACGTACGGTACACATAGGGTGCTGAACCCGAGCGCTGTAGGTTTGTCCTGCACAGATGGAACAATGTCAGCACATAATGACTACGTCCAGAGGGCTTGATTGTTTACCTCCGAGCATGTACGTGCTCATGTTTATTGGCACAAGGTTGCTGTTCATAAAATACACTGTGTTTTCCAGGGTGCATATGTATATTCTCTTTTTATGGCTCAGCCTCTCTATTTGTTGTAATGTCTTATATTTCTATCTTTATATCTCAGGTGTGGTGTTTCACTACCGGGCCCCTCACGACCGCTATGCCTTGTCTTTCGCTGATGCCAAGAGGGTGTGCACAGAGAACTCAGCTGCCATCGCAACACCCGGTCAGTTGCAAGCAACTTTCGCTGATGGCTATGAGAACTGTGATGCTGGTTGGCTGGCAGATCAGACTGTACGGTGAGGCAAAAGATTTGCTTATGTTTCCTATACAAAGTCTGAGAAACTGCGGAATTGTAATAGTAAGGAAGAGCATTTAAGTGTCGGAAAAAAATAGGGCATGGAAAAAGAACTTATATTTCAAGACTTTATCTATTCCATCCATCCGTCCGTCTGTCCGTCCGTCCGTCAGGTCAGAAATACTCTCAAGAGGACAGCAATTATTTTCACTTACCCCACTACTGTAATGTGGAATTATGTCTAATTGTTTTAATACTGTCACACATGATATTTTGAAAGCAGAACAAGAAAGAAAAGGGCTGAAAGAAAAACACTGATTGGCCTCTAGGCTTGAGTTGTCAAGGCAACAAATGATATACTGCAGACCACATAATGTGGAAGTTAAGAGTTAGAGATGTATTTTTTACTCCTAAATCTCTCTGCAGCCTAGCTGTTTTCTCTGCCAGTTCTCCTTTGGTAAAAATATAGCCGGATTCAGTTATAAGATTGTCTGAAATCCAAGTGGCAGAATAGAAGGGCGTTCATACAGACTGAAGCTGAATCTGACTATCAAGCTGTTGTAATGATTAACATCATTCTGACAGTGTGAGGCTTTCTGAAGTAAGTCAATATTTTTAGATCTCTCCCAAATAGCTTTGCTTCTTAAAGCAGACACATTTTTTATACTAATAAAAATGTTTTTAATACAGAAAAGTTAACCAAGTCAGAATACATGGATTTGTAATTAAAACTATGCATTATAATTGAAACTAACTGCTTGTCTGATGACTGGAAATTGAGTTAACGACATCTGCACCCTTGGAGCTGCCTGTCAGGAGCCCTGCATGTGCCAAAAACTCCCAGTAAAATCTTGTCTGGTTCTCTATATCTACATTTTAATTCCAAATCAGAGTTGCTTCAGTTGGCAGGCATGCTGTTTGTTGTTTTCCTGACCGCTTTTTCACATTCTTGCAGTGGCACCACTTTCTTCTCCAATTGTTTTTTTTTCCTCTTTCTGTCCTGCACCCTTGCTGTTTTCACTTGGTAGCTATCTAATTGGTCCAGATTTTAAGAGGTTCTGATAGTACATTTTTCCAAGAGGGAAGTGTCCAATTAATTCAAGGGGAAAACACACCAAAACCCAGGGTTATGTGTTCAGCCACAAACAGAAATACTGCTGCAGAAGCCACAGACACAACAGAACTGTAATGCTTCATTTCTTTTTTTCATTTAGGAGAAAAGCGTTTATGGTCATGTAAAAACGTGTGTGTACTATATATTGGCCTCTATGCATTTATTTTCTAAGACTTTGTATACCTATGGTAACCTTTAATTCAACCTCTTTGCTCTGCCTTAGTGCTACTGGAATCAATGTTCCTGAGGAATAATTGCAAAGGTGGGACCCTAATATAGATTGCTGTTTCTTTCTGCTCTGTAGGCATGCCAAGTCGCTGAAGGAATCCTCATTGTTTTAACCTCTCCTTGACTCCTTGCCTCTACTCTCACTCTCTTTCTGCTTCTGTCTTAAAATATATCACAATTTGTGGCACACACATATGACAAATGCTTCACACATTTAAAACAGTTTGCTGAGAAAACTATGACCAAAGGCATCATAGTAAAAAAAAAAACGAGGGAATATGTACATTTTGCTTTTGGCAGGAAATTGGCTGATTTTATTGACTTTTTCACTGTGGTATTACTGTCAGTTTTGAGGGCTACTGTGTTTTTTCTTTGGGAAGGTATCTTTAAACCTACTGTATTTAGAGCAGGAAATGATAAAAGTGTTGCTGAATTTTTATCTTCTACTCGGTAGCATGGACCTATCCCTGGGGAGCCAAATCTGTCTGCGACTGCTTTTTTCATGGTCAGCCCATATAACATTTCTTTAACTCTCTCTATATTTGTTTTTTCCACTTGGTTTCTTCTGCAGGTACCCTATCCAGTCACCTCGGCCCGGTTGCTATGGTGATCGAGAGGACTCACCTGGTGTTCGTAACTATGGCTATAGGGCTCCTGACGAGCTGTTCGATGTCTACTGCTTTGCAAAGAAGCTTCAAGGTAGGAATTAGGAACCTAAACCATTATTTTAATTAAAGCAGGCATTCCTAAGCCAGTAATTTTCAGTGGGCGGACACTATAACGGACATTATTAAAAAGACGCACTGATCAGAGTTTTGTGGCCCATTTCTGTATTGACGAAGCATAAAGCTGCCAATACAGATTTTAGCTGTTTCTCTTTATGTCATAAACCGCAGTTGTCTAAGATCAAAATGTAGGCAGGAGGCAGGTGATATCTTGTTGAGGTCAGTTTAATATGGAACAGAAAATCAGAGAACTTGGAGCACAGGGGCATTACAGAGGAGCAGTAAGGAAACTTATATAGTTACACTGGGAGAACCAGGAAAATTATACAAAGAATGAGTAGGCTGAATAACAGAAATACGAAGGAGGGCTACAGATTGAGTGAAAACAGGTAAGAAATCACATTGGTGTGTGACAAATCAGTGTAATTAGGATGGTAACGGAGGAAGGTGTGGGTATGACTAAAAACAGAGACAAAGAGCAATAACTAAGCAAAACATTGCTAACTACAAGTGAGCAACAAGGAAACTCATAAGCTAAATGACTATAAACATCCTAGCAGTGACTAAAAACAAATATCTACTAAAATGACACTGAACCCAAAGTCCCTAACATCATGAGGACTTTCATTTACAGGTGATCATTATATTTTAGACTAAATGTTTGGGAGTTAAAATGTTAAACTGTCTGTAGCATTTTGCAGATGTGGTTAGCAAAATTGGCACTGTTAGCATTACTAACTGTAAACAGTAGTCTCCCTAAACTGTAGTCTTTATAACATTTCCTTCATTCTGAGATTTTCGGAAGAAACTGTCAACCTTTCCACACCTATCATATTTCATTATACAGATTGAAAGTTTAAAATGATTAAACAGCATATCTGGTGTAATACATTTACAGCTACAGGTCAAATTACTGCTTTGCCAATCTGACAAAAAAGCTCCCTAGGCAGATGGAAGTTGACATCCTCTGTCCTCTCTTTCAAATCCAAAAAAGTAAGGTACAAAGCCACCAAAGCGGCAAAAATATCAGATGATGAAGGTGCAAAATGACTAATACCTGCTAAAATTGGCTCAATGAACACCTGTTAATGGTTTCAATTCAATTCAATTCAGTTTATTTAAATAGCGCCAATTCACAACACATCGTCTCAAGGCACTTCACAAAAGTCAGGGACATACATTCCAATTAATCCTAACCATTGAACAGTGCAGTCAGATTCAGTTATTTATTCAAATTGGATAAAAATATTTTTTATCTAAGGAAACCCAGCAGATTGCATCGAGTCAAAGATTTGTAGCATTCACTCCTCCTGGATGAGCATGTAGCGACAGTGGACAGTCACTGGCGTTGACTTTGCAGCAATCCCTCATACTGAGCATGCATGTAGCGACAGTGGAGAGGAAAAACTCCCTTTTAACAGGAAGAAACCTCCAGCAGAACCAGGCTCAGTGTGAGCGGCCATCTGCCACGACCGACTGGGGGTTTGAGAGAACAGAGCAGAGACACACAAAGAGAACAAAGAAGCACTGATCCAGGAGTACTTTTTATGGGAAGAAAAAGTAAATGTTAATGGATGTAGCTCCTTTAGTTGTTTCAACTAGAAAGAAAGAATAGATAAACTTTGAGGCAGTTTTCAAGGATAGAGTCTGAAAGAGAGCACATACAGGTCCTTCTCAAAATATTAGCATATTGTGATAAAGTTCATTATTTTCCATAATGTAATGATGAAAATTTAACATTCATATATTTTAGATTCATTGCACACTAACTGAAATATTTCAGGTCTTTTATTGTCTTAATACGGATGATTTTGGCATACAGCTCATGAAAACCCAAAATTCCTATCTCACAAAATTAGCATATTTCATCCGTGTTTTTAATACAAAAAATGTCAACCTTCAAATAATCATGTACAGCTATGCACTCAATACTAGGTTGGGAATCCTTTTGCAGAAATGACTGCTTCAATGCGGCGTGGCATGGAGGCAATCAGCCTGTGGCACTGCTGAGGTTTTATGGAGGCCCAGGATGCTTCGATAGCGGCTTTTAGCTCATCCAGAGTGTTGGGTCTTGAGTCTCTCAACGTTCTCTTCACAATATCCCACAGATTCTCTATGGGGTTCAGGTCAGGAGAGTTGGCAGGCCAATTGAGCACAGTGATACCATGGTCAGTAAACCATTTACCAGTGGTTTTGGCACTGTGAGCAGGTGCCAGGTTGTGGTGAAAAATGAAATCTTCATCTCCATAAAGCTTTTCAGCAGATGGAAGCATGAAGTGCTCCAAAATCTCCTGATAGCTAGCTGCATTGACCCTGCCCTTGATAAAACACAGTGGACCAACACCAGCAGCTGACACGACACCCCAGACCATCACTGACTGTGGGTACTTGACACTGGACTTCTGGCCTTTTGGCATTTCCTTCTCCCCAGTCTTCCTCCAGACTCTGGCACCTTGATTTCCGAATGACATGCAGAATTTGCTTTCATCCGAAAAAAGTACTTTGGACCACTGAGCAACAGTCCAGTGCTGCTTCTCTGTAGCCCAGATCAGGCGCTTCTGCCGCTGTTTCTGGTTCAAAAGTGGCTTGACCTGGGGAATGCGGCACCTGTAGCCCATTTCCTGCACACGCCTGTGCACGGTGGCTCTGGATGTTTCTACTCCAGACTCAGTCCACTGCTTCCGCAGGTCCCCCAAGGTCTGGAATCGGCCCTTCTCCACAATCTTCCTCAGGGTCCGGTCACCTCTTCTCGTTGTGCAGCGTTTTCTGCCACACTTTTTCCTTCCCACAGACTTCCCACTAAGGTGCCTTGATACAGCATTCTGGGAACAGCCTATTCGTTCAGAAATTTCTTTCTGTGTCTTACCCTCTTGCTTGAGGGTGTCAATAGTGGCCTTCTGGACAGCAGTCAGGTCGACAGTCTTACCCATGATTGGGGTTTTGAGTGATGAACCAGGCTGGGAGTTTTAAAGGCCTCAGGAATCCTTTGCAGGTGTTTAGAGTTAACTCGTTGATTCAGATGATTAGGTTCATCGCTCGTTTAGAGACCTTTTTAATGATATGCTAATTTTGTGAGATAGGAATTTTGGGTTTTCATGAGCTTTATGCCAAAATCATCTGTATTAAGACAATAAAAGACCTGAAATATTTCAGTTAGTGTGCAATGAATCTAAAATATATTAATGTAAAATTTTAATCATGCTATTATGGAAAATAATGAACTTTATCACAATATGCTAATATTTTGAGAAGGACCTGTATAATTAGTTACAGTAAAAGCTCAGTCAATTACTATGTCTAGGAGAGAGAAAGGGTTAAACACTGAAAGACAGGGCCAGGTGGATCATTTGTAGAAGGTGAACATTAAGTTTTTGCCAGCAGAATCTTGGACAATGCCCCCCTCCAGAAAGGTGTCACAGGTAGATACAGACTCAGGCCAGGTGTAGCTTCTAGGAAGAGAAAAGAGTGAGAACATAAAGTTAAAAACTGAAATAACAGCAAATAATGCAAAATTGGAGAGTAGTGTGAGAATGTAGCGAAGAGGGTGAAAGTGGTCATTATGTGCTCCAGCAGCCTAAGCCTATAGCAGCATAACTACACAGATAGTTTCAGTTTCAGTTTATTTATTTATATAGTGCTTATTTACAACAATGTCACGCAATGTCAGGCACCCCACGGCATGGGGCCACCGGGGAGGCCAGACCAAACCCCCTGAGTGCCAGAGCCTGACCACCCCAGAACGGGCCACGTTTCCTTGCTAATACCTTCTTACACCTTTTTTTCTGCCTCTGGCTTCATATTTTAAGCATCTCACTGTTGGTAAATATAATAAATATTTAGTCTTCTTCCCACTCGATTTCCACATAGAAGAATGTTATAATTATGCAACACATTAGTGCCCAGTGCATTCACCAGTGAAGAAAGATCGGATTTTAAAATTTTTGACTTTCTTGGCTTATGCTGCACATAGCAGTAATGCTCCACGGAGTGGCAAAAAGGCTCCTTTAAAATAATGCTAACAGCTTGATGACACCAAAAACCAAAAAAACTAAAGTGTTAAAGAGCTGCTATACAAGTGACTGTACAAAAAGACACAGTGAAAAGGCAGTCCTGACTGTTATATTTTCAGGAGCAATGGATTTGTGAAGGATTTTGGTGCCCATTGTGTTTCTGAGGTGACAATAACAATTTCACAATTTTGGTGAAAGCTACACAAGAGATATTCTTTAGTAACCCCCTATTTATTTTTTCATGTTTTCTGAAGACGTTACTTTTATTCTGCCTCATGTAAAATTATTTCCCTCCCCATTCCCCTGCCTAGCCTAACTTATAATTCATATTTCCCCAACCAGCTACTTAAAATATAAAGTTTTACACATTGGTTTGGGTTGTACCGTTCACGGTAGAAGAAGCATCACCACCTCCATTAGTTCCTATTCAGCATGTTAATTACAGTTCAAAAAAGTGGAAAAACGTATGGTTACCGTTTAGAGGAGACTATTTGTCTGCCCGAGTCGCCTCTTAAAACCCCTCCCTCGTGTAATGTTTATTCCTAGGGGAAAAGCTCCAAAGGAAAACATCCCTCTGCTGCAGGTGTTTTGTTGTGCCACCTTTTTCACTGGCTGGTGGTTAGCCTTACATTTCCATTCTCCTTCGTGTGCCTCTCCCAGCAGCTTCTGAACTGGTTTTATCTTTTTCAGAATCATGCATTGAAAGAGGTATGCTCAGACCTGGATGTGAAGTAATTCTTCCATTAATTTTGCATGATATACACAACTTCCTGTCTCTGTAAACTGCATTTGCATGCCCAGGACCTTGACAGGTATTGCAAAAGTAAATAGAGGTTCTCTTTCAAGCATACAGATATTTACAAGTGTTCAGATTTAATATAAATGTTTTAAAAAGCCTACTGAGCTTAATGAGCTCTGAACTTGTAAGAGAGGTAATGGGAAGCAATATGAATTTATATTTAATCTTACTTATATAAGAGTCTGAACACTTGAGGGGATATACAGGGGTTGGACAATAAAACTGAAACACCTGGTTTTAGACCACAATAATTTATTAGTATGGTGTAGGGCCTCCTTTAGCACCCGAACATCCCTTTCAGACAGCTTCCTCTTGCGTCCACAGTCCACAGTTAATCCTGTTGGATGTGGTTCATCCTTCTTGGTGGTATGCTGACATTACCCTGAATACCGTGGCTCTTGATACATCACAAAGACTTGCTGTCTTGGTCACAGATGCGCCAGCAAGACGTGCACCAACAAATTGTCCTCTTTTGAACTCTGGTATGCCACCTATAATGTTGTGTGCATTTCAATATTTTGAGCAAAACTGTGCTCTTACCCTGCTAATTGAACCTTCACACTCTGCTCTTACTGGTGCAATGTGCAATCAATGACGACTGGCTACCAGGCTGGTCCAATTTAAACATATAACCTCCTACACTAAAATGACAAAGTCTTGAATCTTTAATTTACAGACAAAATACGTATCTTTATCAATCACCTTTACTTTGGTTAAAAAATAGTTAGAAACTCCAAGTTTTCTGGAAATGGGTTTTCACTAGGGTTGCACAATTTCAGGAAATATTTAATTGTGATACTATTGATAAAAAACAATAAAGGTATCAATCACAATTAACCCTAACTTTTGGGACACTTTTCTTTCTATGTCCCCACCACTCTCCTTGACCTTTAGCACCTCAGCCACTTAGGAAAAACCCCTTGTGTGGGCATCGTAATTTAGCCTCCATTTAACTGACCGGACATGCTATGGATATGTAAAGGATGCATGGCATTTGACAATACAGATTATGTTCTACCAAATATTGCATTCACACAGTCCTTTGTAATTGTTATATTACACACACTGATACTACAATAATGATTGCGAATTGATTTATTACGCAGCTCTAGTTTTTGTAGTGTAAGAAAAACAAAACAATCTCTCAAGCTAGTATTTCTCCTCATTAGACATGAGCTTACCATTTTTCTAATTGGAGATAAATCAGTTAGAATTTTTTTGGCTGATTTCTATCTGTTTTTATTTTGAAGCTGCAGTAGATAACTTTTGTCAAAATGTATTTTTTACATATTTGTTAAAACTCTCACAATGTCCTGACTGTACAATATGAGACAGATTATCTGTGACAAAATCATGCTCCTCTGGCTGCTCCCAGTGGTCCTACTGCCATTTGCAGAAATACACCGCTCCCATTTAGAAACAACTAATCAGAGCCAGGAGGAATGTCTAGTAGTGTTAATCAAGCTCTTGCATGCGGAAGTTCTTATTGAAGAGTTATTGTTGAAAAATAACTTGGTAAAATCTTAGAATACACTACCAGTCAAAGGTTTTAGATACAATTTCTCACTTAATGGGTCTCTTTATTTTCATAACTATTTAAATATTAGATTCTCACCAAAGGCAGCAAAACTGTGAACAAAAACACATGGAATTATGTAGCAAAGAAAAGGTGTGAAATATCCCTAAACATGTTTATATTTTAGATTTTTTGAAATAGCCACCCTTTGCTTTGATTACTTCTTTGTTCTCTTGGTATTCTCTCCTTGAGCTTCATGAGGAGGTCACCTGAAATGGTTTTCCAAAGAGTCTTGAAAGAACTTCTCAGAAGTTCTTTGAGAGAAGGCCAAATGTTAATATTTCAGTCATCACAGCAAAGGGGCAGCTACTTTAAGGAATCTAAAATATAAAACATATTCAAAGTTCTTTTACAATTCTTTGTTTGCTACATAATTGTATATGTGTATCTAAGTACAATGTAAGTAGTCATAAACATAAAAAAAACACTAAATGAGAAAGTTTGTCTAAAACATTTGACCGGTAGTGTACCTTAACTTGTGCGACTTGTCAGTTTTGGTCACAATAATAATCTGTGCTCACCTGAGTTAGCCATCCATGCTAATTTCAATGGCAGCTGTAGATTAAATAATAACCCAGCACATAATCAACCTTGATATTTTATAAAATTTTATTTACCTGACTGAAATTAAATGTTTGCTATACTTTACTGACCTCCTTCGCATTCTGGAGAACAGTCATTATAACAGCAGGCTTTTAAAACCACAGTCTGACCTTGTCAATGGGTTAGCTTATTTGGGTCAGTTATTATGAGGTGGTTCAGTCGCAGGTGTCATCAACCCTAATAAAGTCAGAATTTTCTGAAGCTATTTATACATCATTTATACTTAGAATGCTGCTACGATGCTGAGAAAACAAAAGGTACAGAAACTTATCAAGAGTTTATATTCAGCAGTGGAAACAATGAGATGATTAAATTAATTATATTTTTGAATAAATAACTCAGTAGATCATTTTGTGAAATCAATCCATCCATCCTCTATATCCATTAATTCTTAAAGTGTTGCTGGAGACTGGTGCCTTTCTCCATCGGTCCAGGGACAAAAGGCAAGGTAGAACCATCACAGGGCCACACAGAGATGCATACTGTAGAACAAACAATCATACATGCTTACTTTTGTAACTAAGAACAATTCTGAGACTAATTAACCCAAGACTCATGTTTTTGGGCTGTAGGAGGAAGCATGCAATGGGAGAGTATGATTACATATGTAATTGGCTTAGTCTTCAAATTTTATTTAGATATATAAAATATTTCTTCCCCTTTTTTATGTTTTACCACATTTCACTTCAGCTTGCATCCGTTCCAACATATCTGGTTTCACATAATCAAATGTAGGCTTTTTTCTCTCCTTTCTGCCAACATCTAGACCATTAGCCTTAACATTTGCGTTCAATAGTACCAGAAAACCTTATGGAAATCTCCTGGACTCTTGTTCAAAACTTATTCATCTGCTCTGCAGCTCTTATTTTCTACCACACCTTAAACATTATTTCAGATCTGCACAGACAAAATATTCTGTCTTTCTAGTCTATTCATATCAATAATAACAGCAATTTTTTAAAGTTTCTACTACTTCCTTTATTGGTTGTCTGTTATTCACTTTGTCTTTGATCCATTTTAAAATGTCTTGATTACTGAGTTGAGTTGAGCACAGAAGAACTGCTTTTTTGTAACTGTAAACTTTTAATATTGTGTTGGCACAAATTTTTTGTGTAAAAAATATGTTATTCTAATAATTGTAGCTTCCATGTTTTCAAAGTTGACTAAAGGAGAATATTAAAACGTTGGTGCTTTTCACATGTTTTAATTATAATTATTAGATTTTTCATTACTTATTAATAATAAATAATAATAAAAAAAAGGTACAGGCTCATATCTACATTTGTAAATCCACCATTAAAGCCAATTCTGTCAAAAATTTCTCAATCTCCAGGGGAAGTGTTTCACTCCACGGTTCCAGAGAAGCTGAGCCTTGCCACCGCCTCCACCCACTGCCACTCTCTGGGAGCCCAACTCGCCACTGTCGGGCAGCTCTACTTGGCTTGGCAGGCTGGTTTAGACCAGTGTGATCCCGGCTGGCTTGCAGATGGCAGTGTTCGTTACCCCATCAACGTCCCACGGAAGAACTGCGGCGGAGACGAGCCTGGGGTGCGGACCGTCTACAACAACCCAAACCGTACGGGCTTCCCGGACACCACTGCCCTCTTCGACGCCTACTGCTGCAGAGGTAACTGGAGCTCTCTGGTGTATGATAAAGACGATGTAACATCATTGTGGTAATTGCCATAGCAACAACTGCGGGGTCTTGGGCCTTGCTTTCCATTCTGATTTTTAATTAGCACTAAGTATGTGTGTCACACATGAAGGAGTTGGAGAAAGACTGTATGACATTTGTGTTCCCCCTGGTGGATTTGAGAGCTTGTATGCTCTGTGCAGAGAAGGCTGAGAGACAGAATGGGAAGATAGATAAAAAGAGGAAGAGGCAAGAACAAAGAGCTGGGTTTCACATTGACTCTGACTGACCTCTCATCATGTGCCAGATGAGTTGAAGAAGTTACAGTGTCTTGAAAAAGTATTTACACCTGTTCTCCAAATGTTGTAACTTCACAACTACAAAATCAATGTATTTTTGTGTGTGATAGACAACAAAAGTAGTGCATAATTGTGAAGATGAAAAAAAATGACAGATGGGTTTCAAAATTCTTTACAAATAAAAATATGGAAAGTGTTAATTTGTATTCATCCCCCTTTACTGTGATACTCCTAAATGTTGTCAGTGTTTGTTTAGTGTGAGGTGTAAACACACATTCCTTTACTAAAACTTGACAGCATCATGCTGTGGGATATTTTTCTTCAGAAGGGTAAAAGAGGTGGATCAGAGTTGAAAAGGAAAATGGACACAGGGAAATTGCGATAGATAAATACTGCTAGAATGACCCAGTCAAATGACAGACCTAAATTTTATAAAGAATACTTGGCGATACTTGAAGATTGATGTCATCAGATGCTCTCCATCCAATCTGACTGGGATTAATATATTTTACAAAAACAATAATAAGAATACATTTCAGTTTCTAGATGTGAAAGGCTAGAAGAGACATACCCCACAAGCATGCAGCTGTAACTGTTGAGAACGGAGGTACAGTGCTGAATACAAATGAATCGCACACTTTTTACTTTAGTGAAAATTTTAAAAACCACATATTCTTTTCCATCAAATTCTCAATAATGGGCGACTTTTCGTTGGTCTGAAAACACAAAATCCTGCAAAGATACAGTGAAGTTTGTGGCCATATTGTGGCAAAGTTGCAAGATACTGTAGTTTAATATAGTTTATAATTTTTTGACATCTTGCATTGACTGCTAAATATACAATCTTCATATTTGAGAGGGGCATTTCCATAGATTGATAACATTTTTTGTTCCACCTTTCAAAGTGAAACATTTGCATTACCTCAAATCATTTTCAGTGAGCAAGCTCAGCACGAAAACAGAGTGGCTGAGAACCTGTCAAAACAAACAAATGATGGATAGATCCCTCTGCGCATTTGCATTAATATTTAACTTAAATCATGCCTGCTAAAGTTAGACGTTAAATGGTAATATGATTTGTTTACATGAATCTCATTAAAACCTATTTGTTTATTCATTTAAAATGACAGGTATTTATTGTTGAAAATCAAATGAACTTGAAACTAATGATTATAATAACAGATGTTAAAAAATGATAAAAAGCAAGTGAATGGAAATGTAGATGTTGTGTGTTGCAGCCCACCAGCCAGCAGGGATCCAGGCTTCAGAGGTGAAGGCTTTGTATCAGACTGTGAGACCAGCGTCGGAAGCCTTGTCTTTAGTCACTGAAGTCCAGAGAAGTGGCCCCTCCATCAGAACGTCCATCTGGGCTGACCTGTTTGCCTTAAACAAAACACTAGTCCCTTCCTTTAGTAAAAACAATGACTCGTCTGAAATTTCTGAAGAGCATGTTGTCATCGACTTGAAGTCTGAGGAAAACTGGGATGAAAGAAGCAATGGATCCAGAGTCAACCAGATAGATCCAAATGGTTCGGATGGAGCAGGTAGAAACATCACTTCTGGTTTTCCTGACATCGAAGGTGCAGAGAACCATGGGGGTTCAGCTTATGAGGACCAGGATCACAGTTACTTTGGATCAGAAACCCCAGCCTTATCCTCCATCGCCTCTTCCACCCCACAGCCTCAGGCAAGTTACAGTCTTCTCACTGAATTTGTTAACACTCTCATGAGGCCCTTTAAGTTCTGGACAGGGAGCAAAGGGGCTGACAAGACAGAAAGGGTACCCACACTGCCTGAGGAAAAAGCTGCAGAGACCCAGACACAGGGAGAGGCATTCGGCAAAAATCTAAGTGTTCCCAAACCCAGTGGAAACAAGGGCAGCATGGACAATGCCATCCTGGAGCACAGAATTGGCACTTTCCCCCTCAGGGGTCCCAAAAGCAGTCTACAGAGTTCAGAAAAGGGGCTGTCAGAGCATGAAAAAGAGCTGATGCCTCTCATTAAGCTGATGCCTTCAGTCCAAAACGCAGAGCAAGGGGCCAGCAGCGGTCAGCCTGGGAAAGGAGGAACCAGCTCGATCAATGGCAACCTGCAATCTACTTTTAATGGTGAGAGCTCATCTTTGATTTTTATATGTCTGATACAAATATATTGCAACCTTTAAAACAAAGGGTTTCAAAACTGTGTCATTTGCAATTTAAGCAAAAAACGCACTAAACAGAAACTGTTTGGGCTCAAATGGAGGCATGGTTCATTTAAATGCTGCTGGTAAATACATGATCTATTTATGTCATCCTTTTCCAACAGTCTTAGCCTCTGCACTACACTTTCTGCTCTTTCCTCTAGAGGATCCTGTAATATATTCCTACGCAAGGCAATTTGACGCATTGCATGAAATTTAATTAAACTGTAATTGCAAACAAACAAAAGAGAGGGGTGGTGGTGGTCATGTACTGTATAGAAATTCAAAATGTTGAAGCAAATATTTTTTTACCTTAACCCAGTTTATAACTGCAGGGAAAACAGTAGATTACAGAATAAGGGAATACTGGGCCCTAGGAAAGTATTCACACGCCTTTTTTTTTTTTACATCTTGTTATTTAATGTCTGTGTTTTAGTAGGAATTAATGTGATAGACCAACGCAAAGTACACATGGAGTAAAGACCTGAAAAGTGTGAAATGCATATCTCTTCAGTACCTCAGAGACATTACTTTGTAGAACCATCTTTTGCTTCGATTATAGCCGCAAGTCTTTTTGGGGTTTGTCTCTACCGGCTTTGGATATCTAGAGACTGAAATTATTACCAATTCTTCTTGCAAAATAGCTTAAAGGCAGTCAGGCTGGATGGTGGGTGTCTGTGATCATTAATGTTCAGGTCTTGCCACAGATTCTCAAAGGGTTGTTGTCCTGCTAAAAGGTGAACTTCCACCCCTGTCTGACGTTTTTTTGCAGCCTCATAGGTTTTCTTCCAGGATAGCCCTGTATTTAGCTCCATTCATCTTTCTATGAACTCTGACCTGCTTCCCTGTCCTTCCTGAAGACAATGATCCCCACAGCAGCAGTTGCTGCCTCCCACATGTTTCATGATGAAGATGGTCTGTTCAGGTTCCTAAGTTTCTGCCACACATTGCCTTTTGTATGTAAGCCAAAAAGTTACATTTTGATCTGACAACCTTCTTCCACATGTCCAATTCATGGCTTTGCCAATGAGACGTCTTATGACTTCTTCCAGTATTTAAAGAATCTTTCACTACTCCATAAAGGTCAGATTTGTGGAGTGCTCAGTGCAGAAGTGTCCTGTTGATAGATTTCCCCCACCATAGCTTTGGGCCTCTGCAGCTCATTGAGTCTGTTGGCTGCTTCTGTGATTAATGCTGTCCTTTCAGTTTAAGTGGATGGCCATGTCTTGGGCCATCCTTACTTTAAACTTCTCCACAACATTATCCTTGGCATGTCCGCTGTGTTCCTTGGTCTTCGTGGTTTTGTTGTACAGTAAACCTCTAAGGCCTTCACAGAACAGCTGTAGTTAGTTCTGAGATTAAATATACAATGATTGATTCTGTTCAGTACTTAGGTGACTTTAAATTGGTTGCACAGGATTATATTTATGGGTATCAGATTAAAATGGGATGAATAAATATGCTTGTTACCTGTTTTTGATTGTAAAAGAAATTGAAAAACATTTTCTCATTTCCTTTACACTTCACTACCTAGTTGTGGTCTATCACAAAAATTCCAATAAAATATATAAAAATTTGAGGCTAAAAACATAAAAAATGTGAAAAAGGTTAAGGGCTGTTATTACTTTTGCAAGGCACTGTATGTGCTGGAAGATTGCTGGACCTATAAGTACCTGAGCAATCTACTGTAATTCCAAGCTACAGTTTTAGAAGAGACATACAGAAACTGAGGAGGTGTACCTTAGCCCGTGGCTGAAGGAGGCTGCTTTCCTTCTAATAGTCATGATAAATAACACACACATCCTTGACATCAGCTAAAAGGAGAGGACAGAGATTAAGACAAACACTCTCACACTGAGAGGTAAAAGAATTATTCAATAACTGATTTGCTTTTCCCACCTTGCAGTTGCTGACTTTATTAATATAAATACTCACTGCTGTGTTACCTGAATTCCCATGGCAACCCCATCTCAAGGTACTGATAAAAACTCAAGCTTTAGTCGTCATGCATTATTTACAGCCTTGTCCAATTAACACAGAGGCTGGGCTGTGTCACTGTTCAATCCAATCTCCATCTACCTCTCAGCCAATTGAATGATCACAGTAGAGGGTAGGGAACAAAGAAGACCAGCACAAGGAAGCAGGGCAAAATAGAAAGATATAAGAAGGTGGGATGAAGAGAGTTTTGTTTTTGTCTTTTGATAAGAAACTGCCAAGCTTAGGTGACTTCCTATGAAAACATCAATGTGTTGAAATGATTGTGTCATAGCACACTGCAGGATGTCTGTTGGATCACAGCAGTCCTTTTCAATTAAAAGTGCCATGTTGAGTTTTTGATTAAGGAGGATGCTTTGCTTCGCCTTGTGTGCAAAACGTGCTGGTTCAAGTTTAATGACTTCAGTGTTGACGTTGTTTCCAACTAATGTGATTTGGTGCTTTATTAAAAAACAGAGACTTTTTGAGACTAGTGGAATCATTTCAGCCAATCAAAGACTTACTCCAAAATACAATTCCCAAATGAACAGCATATTTACAGCAGAAGAAAATAAATGATGCAGACTTTGCTTTACTTTTTTGTTGTCCCATAGAGAATCTGCCTTTGCAGCAAGGTTAAAACATAGAATTCACAATGACAGACTCAATATCTTTACAATAGTAAGTCAAAACATATCAATTAAAACATCTAAATGACAAAAGGAATTGTAGGTAGTAACTTTTTTTATGTAGCTGAATAATGGCCTGAGTAATAAAAGACCTTTGACATCCATTGGTCCCTGCTTTTGGCTGTCTGAATCTTTTACCAAATGGTAGACGCTCAAATTCGGCATGCATTCAATAGAGCCATGGTAGGAAGATGGTTCAATCTCTACTCATCCATCGTGCCTGCTGAGTCCATGCAAACTCATAAGAGAACAAGCAAGTTTTTCTCCCGCCGTTGTTCAGTACATTAGAAAGCATTCTCTGCTTTCTAATGTAGGTCAGGATCGGATGTCTTTACATTGTTTACAGATGTCTAACATGTATAGTGTAAAGGATTATGAATATTCATTATAATATTTATCAAACTTATAATTAAAAATCATAATTCAGAAATAATACATTCTAACCAAAAATCCTTTTATGAATAGAGAGCAGAGATACACTTTGGTGGTGTAATTAATGGGCTCACAGCACAGCATTACATTTAGTTAATTATCATTAATAATTGATAATTATTAAGAAAAACTACACTAAATGTCGCAGTATTATCAAACGTTTTACCGAATGGTGTGGAACACTAACCTTATCTTGACAGTTAATCACTCTTACACAAAATAAACACAAACGCTGTCTCTTTATCTATATGAAAATGTATTAAACCAATAGCCTCCCTAACAAGCAGCTATTCTGGTCAACAACTTTTCACCTAATTAGGGATGCACTATTCTACAAAAGGGGTACATTAATAACCAAAAATAAGGATATGTGCTGAGAGTAGATGGAGATCAAACCAGCAGTTTATGGACTGAGTGGGAATGGATCAAAGCTTCAGATTGACTTGTAATATGGAAAACCCAATCAGTAAGATGCAATGAGTTTTTACATAGGCAGCGACTTCAGGAGCGGCTTAGCTCGTTACCTGCTAACAGAGCTACTCCAGCATACATCCAGCAGCCTTTGCTGCGCAGCCGTGCTTTAGAGTTCAACAATATTCAAACAGCAATCGGACAGTTCAGCATAAACTTCCATAAAACACGGCATGCAACATACAACTAAAACAACACATTGGGTTAAAGAATGACGATTCTAAATCACCCTTAAGTATCCTACTTTATCCTGTCCAGGCTATTTCTACAGTACCAAGAGAAAATAATGAAATTACTTGGTGTAGCCTTCTTTGGAGCAACGAGTAGGAGGGGCAGGGGGCCTGGGGTCATCACGTGTCCGTGACAAACTCAAGAACAGTCAACTTCTCCAACTTAGGCAAAAGGGGAAAATATGCTGGACCATTGACAGTCGGCTGCAACAAAAACAAGGAGGAAAAACCGTAAAACCTCTGTGGGTTTTTCTTACTTGAGTAATACGCTACAGACATGCTTCGATGGGTAAAGTAAATCTCCTGGTCTTCTTATCCAAGCAAAATGTCTTGTTTTGTCAAGCTTCTCATGAGGTTCGCCAGTGATGGAGAATTGAGTGAAAACCCGCCTGTAAGCTTCTGATTCTCCAAGGAGGTGCTTACGTAGCATGGTACCAGCCTCGACTCCAACTGGAAAAAGCTATGGCGGAGTGTTTCGTGAGTCCTTATAAAGCTCACCTCCTGTGATGTCAGAGCTGCGATTCCTGTTGAGCTGCATAGTTGTTCGTTTGGCTTACAAAATGGACAATGACCCAACAATAGGTTTTAAGTAGCACTTTGCAGATTTTTAAATGCACATGAATATACTTTTGTGTTTTTCATCTGAAGACTTTTAGTTGACAATGTCTGGGTCAGACATTTTTTCTGGCAAAGAAACTAGGCAGTTTAGTGCCTAGAAAAATACCTTGATCCATTAAGTGATTAATTATATAAAATCTACAGATACTGTTGGAGTATCTTCAGGTTGGAGGGGAGTCCCTGCCTCAAGTGGAGGAGTTTAAGTATCTCGGGGTCTTGTTCACGAGTGAGGGAAGAATGGAGCGGGAGATCGACAGAAGGATTGGTGCGGCTGCCACAGTAACACGAGTGAGGGAAGAATGGAGCGGGAGATCGACAGACGGATTGGTGCGGCTGCCACAGTAATGGGAGCGCTGTGTCGGTCCATTGTGGTGAAGAGAGAGCTGAGCCGAAAAGCGAAGCTCTCGATTTACCGGTCGGTCTACGTTCCTACCCTCACCTATGGCCATGAACTTTGGGTCATGACCGAAAGAACGAGATCCCGGATACAAGTGGCTGAAATCCGTAGCGTGCCATCTGGGAGGGACTCGGAGTAGAGCCGTTGCTCCTCCACATCGAGAGGAGCCAGTTTAGGTGGCTCGGGCATCTATACCCGATGCCTCCTGGACGCCTTCCTCGGGAGGTGTTCCAGGCACGTCCCACCGGGGGGAGGCCCAGGGGACGGCCCAGGACACGCTGGAGGGACTATGCCTTTAGGCTGGCCTGGGAACGCCTTGGACTCCCCCGGGAGGAGCTGGAGGAGGTGTCTGGGGAGAGGGACGTCTGGGTGTTTCTGCTGAGTCTGCTGCCCCCGTGACCCGGTCCCGGATAAGCGGAAGACGACGTTTAGGAGTACAAGTAATATCTATTTCTACTTGAACAGTATTACAACATTTTTGATTGGAATCAGTACTGTGGTAGAGGCCTCAAATTGGGAAAACTTGTTTTTGCAGACTAACAAATGATATTATTCAGTCTGTACATTAAAATATTTTAAACTGTCTATTAGATGTTTCTTGGGCTCTACAAGCAATTCCACCTTATCTTCACAAAGGAAAAAAACACATACATTTTACATCAGCATGAGCCTGAACTGTTTCGATTGAAAAATGTAATGTAGATTATTCTGACATGATTCATAGGGCACTGCAATAAGACCTCAGTGTATTTTATTAGATACAATATCTGTAGATGGTACAATGTTTCCAGCTCCCCTTCCCTTCTTCCCTTTGTCACCCTCCACTCCCACAATTTAATATCATGTCTGCCTGACCCAGGAGATTTTTGCAGCCCGTTTACCCTGGTAAAGTGGAGTGAACGCAGCCGAAGCTGAAGCACTTACAGTGGAAGCACGCAATTACAGTCTGAAAGGGGCTTATTATAAGTTTGTTTGGCAGCGTTTCTGCTTTGGGCTGATTTTTTTTTCATCTTAGTCTACCAGCTTCTACCAGATTTACAGCAGCATAGATGAACTTAACTACTGCTCTTAACATTGTCATGAAATTATCCAAACCTATACCTAATCGTCTCATTTTATTTATTACATGGGTCATTACGTTGATGATCAAACCAGATTAATGTGTTTAATTATTCCCACTTCCAACAGCATGCAAAGTAAAAGTATGTAATTACCTATTTGGATTATTAATAGGACAATTATGCCTGGCTATAAGGCTCTCATGGAAATGAACCCCCAAGTCATAAACCTCACTTAGGCATAAGGCAATGGAGCACCTTCTAGATAATTTACATGCAGTTTAATGTTTTATGCATAGACATCTTTGTGTATGTTCTGCCTGGGCTGTAATTTGTTGTGCTGTACCGCCGTACCTTTTAGACATTTTAAGCAAGCCTATGACTGAGCGGAGATGAACGCTGCATGCCTCGGCCACTCACAGATGCAGCTGCGGTGCTGCCCTAAAAAGCCACCTCGTATCAGGCGTGACTTACTCATGCAGACAGAATGAATTATTGATAATGTTGACAGAGTCGAATTTAAAGCCTGTACGCTGATGAGGTCCAGTGGACTACTTAATATAAATAAAAAGACCTTAGACGGAGCTGGTAGTGGAGCTAGTTATTTGGCCATCGTGTTGCAAATGCTCCTGTGCGTTTCCATATGGCCTCTAGCACTGCAGGTAATTGTATTTCAGCAAGAGGCTGTTTTGTGTAAAGTCATCCACAGAGATGAAAGAGTGGAAAATTATGTTCTGATTAGGTATGTGCACTCATTTCTTCTCTTCTCTGTTGATGTGTGTGCATTTACTGTATTTACGTTAATGTTTACTTTTCTGCATGTCAGTGTGAAAATTTGATTTTTTGGATCGGACCCAAGTGCACACAAGCAGTAAACAGAACAGAAGGGTATATGTAGAGCATGGCATAGGTGAAAGCAATGAGACTGATTGCATAAAGCAGGTGGGCTGAATAAAGCCAAATGCAAAATGGCAGAGAGTGAAGTCAAAACATGACTGGAACAGAAATACAAGGACACAATCTAACCTGAGGAAATGTCTGACAAATAACAGAGAATTCAAATACACCATAAACAAAATACAAGAAACAAGTAAGAAACTAAACCTAAGAACTTATAAAGCAGCGATTGCAAAATAAAAACAACCATGGGCAAGGTCCAAAACAAAACTCAAAAACCTGACATGTCAGTGTTCATTTTTATTTAATGATCTTTAACTCTGATCGATGCTGCAAAGAGAAGAAAACAAACCCAACTAGTCAGTTACAAAGCAAATAATGCATTACTGCTCCTTTTACTTCTCCCTGGTTATGCGTGAATGCCCACCAGGTACTCTGGCTTCCTCCGACATTCCAAAAACATCACTGTAAAGTTATTTGGTCTCTCTAAATTGCCCTAAGGTATGACTGTGTGTACATGGTTGTCTTTCCTGTGTGCCTCTGTGTTGCCCTGTGATGGACTGGCTATCTATCCAGATTATACCCATTGGAGATAGGCGCCAGTGGAAGTGGCTCTAACTGACGTCACCTTTCAGGCAAAGCTGGCTCTAAAGTTTGTAAACATGAAAAATAATAAAATGAAATAACTAATAACAGCATACATTATGTAATTTGTTGAAGTACAGGAAGTTACAAAGTAGAACATTATGAATTTTAAAGCCTCCATTTTAATACATACACACTGTTCAGAACGGGGCACTTCATAGGTAGTTACCATACCACATGGAGGTGACAGGACATATTCCACAAAATTAGCTCCATTTCCTTACATTTAGACCCACATGTTTTTTTAAATATGTCAACATACAGTATATGGCAAGATGGGAAACAGTGTCACAACAGCTTTGATAATGTGGCACTAGAACAACCTTAAACCACTTGGTAACTTGTGAGTTTAAAGCTAAGGATATCTCAATTAAGACTTTCTTCTTACTAATACTAATCCAAGTCATTTAATTGTTTGCTGATACCGAGCCCCGGTCTCAAGAACAATGGGTTGTTCCTTTAGATCGATATGGTCAGTCACCTGTTCTGCCATCCTGTTTGTTCAATCACTGTCCTTTTGAAACATATCTCCTCTCTTTAAGGTTTCATCACAAGTGTTTTGCTGCACCTTACTCACTTTCACAGTTATTCCTTTAGTTTAAAGATTTATTTTTAAATAAATATATTGAAATTTTTGCTTAAAAAAATTATAAAAATGATCTTGAACATGAATGAATGTTGTGACTAAAAAATGCACTCTAACATCAGTGGTCTCCTTGTGGTGACACCAGAGTTCTTTGTCCTATGGAGAATGTGGGGTAAAATACATTAATAAATACAGAACATTTTTATAAAAAACTATGTCCAAAATTAAAATGCAAACCTTTATTACTTGTAAAAGAGAGTTTGGATGAATTGTGTTCCAAAGGACACCAAGAATTGCAAAACTGAGCACACAGTTTAAAAATGTTCATAATATATTTGCAAATAAATCTTATGGATTTTCTTAGTTGGCATTAATCAGACTATTAGATTTTTGTTCTTCTGTCATTGTAAAATAGATAGCAATTTAGTTATAGAAAGAAAACTGAATATATAAATACTATGTTAGAAGTTAGAAGCATCTTATTAACATAATGGAGAAATCTAGTATTGCTATGATGGTTTCACCTTTTCTTGATTTTAAAACTGATCTGTCAACAAGTTTCACTGTTTTTTTTTTTCAACATACCTCTTATTTTTTATTGCCAATTACACGTTCATAGATTTACAACCTCAAATGCTCATACTATATTAATTAGTTCTCTATGTCTCTTATTTGTCTTATAATTTCTTTCTTCAGATCACACTGAGAATTCTCCACCTATCCAACATGTCAGCACATCTGGTATTCAGAGTTCCAGGCAAGGCAATTTCCTTGCTTCTGTCTCCAATGCTCAATTCCAGTGGGCGCTTAAGTCCGAGAGTGGTCCCAAACAAGGGCTTCCTGAAAATATGGCCTATTTGGATGAACAACAATCATGGGAGCCAAAAGAAGCTAAAGCAGGACCTCTTGAGTTGATGACGTTGCCCAAATCCCTGCATCAGGAGAACCCGGAGAACTATTCAGGTGAAGGCAAAGATCAGGATCTAGAAGGTGCAGTGACTTTGACTGACAAAGGCAGAGCTGTATCAGGAGAGGAGAAAGACATGGAGGGTAGTGGAAATGGAAGCAGCTTTCTGGCTGGCTTTAAAATGAAAGTCAGCACATTGGCCAGCAGTGGTGTTACATTAAGTCCTACACCTAAAGCTTTACCCAAACCAAACAGTTACATGACTGTGGGTGAACACACTACTCTGTCGCAGTGGCTGCTGGTTAATCAACCTACCAGCTCACCTCAGGGTGCCATGGAGTCAGACGCAGCAGAGGAGGCCAAGGAAGAGATTTTCTATGTCCACAGGCCAACTGAGAGGCAATCTTTGCCGTCTACTTTGCAAACACAAGATGAAAGTAAAGTGACGGGGATAGCTGCCACAACTGAAGCTCTGCTGGAGGTACTGACAACTTCTGAGGTGACCTCAGTGGAGCCTTTGGTTGGAGAACCAGATAGAACCGATCCTTTCTCCACAGTCACTACCATAGAAAGTACTTCAGATACCACTGCTACAGAGGAGCCATCTATTTCCATTTCATGGGCTCAGGAAGAGCAGAAGAACATTAGTGTAACTGACCAGCAAAGCCACCCCTTAGTGACTCCGACGCCAACTGAAGGATCTCAAACTGAAGTCATTCAATTGAGCACCAAAGCCTTCAACACTGAAATTGGCCTGACAAACATGGAGTCGAGATCTGCAGTTACTGAATTCTTTGTTGTGGGAAGTGTTCAGACACCTTCCAAAGAGTCAAAACTAGAGGAACACACAACCCTAACGACCACAGAGAAGAAAGACACAAGCAACCCGTTTGGCAGTCTTACACCTGACTGGGCATTTGGCCTCATGCCATCAGGTAAGTTACTTCTGTAATATTACCAGAGAATTAACTCATTAATAACATGATATCAACATAACATCAAGTGATTTATATCAGTGGGGATTTCTTTAACTGCCATGTCATGGAAAAGTTTACAGAATATACTGTTTTGGCATTTATGTCACACTTAAATGTCAAAAGTGGGAAAAATTGCCCCCTTTGTTAATTAATGAATTTTATTCATTAACAACGTTTTCTGGTTCAGTTTCAATAACTTCACAAAACCTGATTAATGCCTAACTGCACTTTATTACTATTAATCTGCAAGCAGATGACAGCAACCTGTAATAAAAAAAAACAGAAAACAATGGTGAACTTTCCAGGATTAGATGACTGACTAGGCTACGTTCACACTGCAGGTCTTGAAATCCAATTTTTCTTGCATGGTGGTTCAAACTACTATTTTATTGCGACTGCCATCACTTACGTCTGAACAGTTCACAAACCCAAAGAAGAAGAATATTGATGTCACATAGCAGCACACTGTTTACAGAAGGATATGTGTTATTTTTTTAAGTTGTTGAGCAATGGGAGCTGCCATTATTATCACCACATCATAACAAGATGGAGTAAGGTAAGAAAAAAAGAGAGCACAGCTACTAACAATGGCCTTTTGTGGAACAGTGACTGCTACTTCTGTAGGTAAGTCTGTGTTGATGCGTAGTCAGAGCCAGGACAATGAAGTGAAAGTTAGATGAAATGCAACATGACTGTTCAGTGTGGACACTATGAAAATCAATGCATATGTATCCGATTTAGTACCACATATGCAAAATTTGGATTGTAGATGAAAAAAAATCTGAATTGAGCTGTTCAGACTGCTATGAAAATGTCAGAAATGGGTTGCTTTTGAGCAAAGAAAACAAAAACTGATTTGGGCCAGATTTGCCTGCTATGGGAACATAGCCTTAAATTACTCCAAGGGTACACTCATTCATCTGGTCACCAGAGAAGCTAGAACATCACCTAAAACATAGTGGGTTGTTTTTTATGATTCAAAAATAATAATGATGAGACAAACATATTAATATAAATAATGTCACACCTTGTTTGTTGATGTCAAACATCCAACTGTGACAACATTGTTACTGAAGATATCTGCAAGGTGGAAAATACTCTTTTATGTCACCGTGTAGACGTCTCAATTAGAACCAAAGAATTAGAGCAGCAGCAAGACACTATCACTGCTGCATGCACACCATCTGAGTTCAGAGTTTCTATTAAATGCCCCAAACGTTAAACTGCTACTACCCTGTTTCCTTTCCTCTGACGCCAGTTTTATTTTCCAAGTCCCTTCTGCTTCCTGCTCTGACATGGATTTTCATTCCAGCCTGGTTCTAGTTTTTTTCTTTTCTTTTTTAGCCTTCTACTTCTTTTTCTGTCCCTTTCTCTCACTCCCACGCGGTTACAGAGGCAACTCCAGACAGTAAGGCACTGCAGTAAGGTGAAACCAACTGGGTCTTAGGCAAGTAATTAGTGGGTCAGAGCGAGTGCAATTAGATGAACTGGGGAGCGACAGAGAACCTAGTGCCTAACAAATCAATGCAGACACAAACTACAAGATAGGACTCCTAATTGACTGTGGTGTCTTCTCCTTCCTCATTTCCCAGTTTGCTCGTGGGTGTTGGCCTCAACTTTTTTCTCTCTCGTTCGTTGTGCACCATGATAGAAATATCCTGTTTTACTCTCCGCGCTTGTATTGATTTTTTTTTTTTCTTTTTTACTTAATGGACTTGCTACAAGTAACTCAACATAAATGAGCAATAAATGCTGTCTAAAGCCACTTAGTTCCTTCTTGTCCAAATTAATAACAAAAATATGCAGGCCTAAATGTTTAATGCAGGTTATTTAAAGAATCTCAATGTTGGGAAAATAATATTAGGGAAGCATTCTTTTTAACGTGCTCAACTTTTCCATATAATAGTTCTAATTAGATAGTAAAACACATGTAGTACGTTTCATTAGCCATCAACATTTAAAAATGTTGTCATGCTACAATTATAGACTTTATTTTATCTTGTAGACCAACAGAAAGTAACGCATAATTATGAAGTGGAAAGAAATACATGGTTTGCAAAAATTTTAAAAGTGTTGATTTTGGTCTGGACTTTGACTGGGTCATTCTAACACATGAAATAAACCTAGATCTTAAAATCATTGTAGTTTTGGTTTTATGTTTAGGGTAATCTTAATCTAAGGTTAACCTCCATCTTCCACCATCTAATATATTTCCTTCCAGGGTTACTCTATAGTTACCTCCATCCACCTTTCCTTCAACTTTTACCAGCTTCCCTTACCCTACTGAAGACAATCACCTCACAGCATGATGCTGCCATGTTTCATGGCAGGTATCCTGCATCCTGGGTGATCTTCTTCCAAATGTTTGCTTTTTTCCCGACATGGCTCGTGGTAAACTGCAAACAGCATTTCTTAGGATTTCTTTTTAACAGTGGGTTTAGTTTTGCCACTCCTCCATAAAAAACATTTTTTTTTAAGCTAATAACTAATAATTGTCCTGTCAACTGATTTTTGTTGATAATATATTGTACGGTCCTCAACCCAGCCCTGCTTTAAACTTTTCTGTGGGCTGTTTGTTCACCAATGCTCTCTAGAAACATTTGTTTGTTTTATAATGTAAAATTCCAATATAACATGTGGTTATAAAGTGATAAAATGTGAAAATACTTTGGTAAGGCATAGTATGTTAAAAAGGTTTTCATTTTAATGTTTTGCAGAGGAAATATTTGTGTCTTTACTGTTTTATTACTGTATATTTGTTATTTTAAAAACGTTTTTTATTGTTTTTCCATGATTTGATCTTCTCTTCAAATGATTGGCCATTTGCTGAAATTTCTAAGTCATTTAGGTACATGCTTTACCAACAAAGACCAGAATACCGTTTGTTCTTGTTGTTTTTTCCCCAGAGCAACCCTCCTTGTTGAGGACTGTGTTCATGTTTACTGTGTGTTTTGAAGCAGTGGACTCGCCTGAATCGATTTAATAACAGCAACAAGGGAATATTCTGATTAGATCATAGTTTCAGCAGAATGCCTCACAGCAGACCAAATAACAAAGGACAAACACTGTCTGCCTTGTTTGCACCAGAATAAGTTCATGCCCCTATATATTCTGTATGCTTTCTGTCGAGCTTGACTGTAATCACTTCATTTAGTGAAGGTGTAAATACGTCAGACTAATTTATTCACAGAACAAAACTGATTTATACAACCAGGTCTCTGAAGGTCATTTTGTGTCATTTATTACATGGATTAGTTCCAATCTGCTGCTGGTTGCATAATACCATTAAACAAAAGCAATCAGGACAAGAGAATGTTTTCCTTTAATCCAGCTCACATTTCACTGGACCAACTGGCTTTACAGTTGGCAGGGGATAAGAAGCATAGCATCTACCCAGTGTTTTTTTTTTTTGTACCTGTCAGTTTTTGCTGCTGTTGAAGTTGCAGCAGCCATTCCTACATGGAGACAGAGATGGAGAAGAGGGAAAGGGCCGGAGGACAGATAGCTCTGGAAGGGGAAAATGAGAGGGGTGAACATGTCCTCAACAATGCTGTCTGTATGAGTACATAAACCTTTTAAATCAATGGTCAGAGATTAAACACTGCAGAGATAACACACTGCTGTGGGCCTACAGAGACTATATTGCTTCTTTCCATCTTTGCCCTGTTCTTTCATTCCCATATTTGTTTGTTTCACTCTTCAATCAGTGTTATCTGACCAGGCTCAGGCCCCTCTCTGCTCTGTTTGGGAGTGTATTGTTTTGATAAGATACTGGACTGATGCATAACTCTGCATCCACCTTTTGCAATTCCTCATTGTGGTAGCTCCCAACTAAAACAACGCACAGCGGTTCACACACACACACAGAGGGAGAAAGAGATACATATTATGTCTTGCTATCTTTACAAGGACTTTGAATTGACTTCCATTCATTTTCAATTCATTTCTTTGGCCTAACCATGACCATAATAATAATAATTTAGACTTTATTGATCTCACAACGGAGCAGTGGGCTGCCATTGTGTCACTGTGGGATTCAAACCAGGGTACTTGTGGCCTCTCCAGGATGCGAATGCCATGCTCACTAACCGCCAGGCCACCTCTCCCCCAACCTAAACCCAACCATTACCTGTATATACCTAACCCTAAAGCTGGCCTAGACTTAATTCATTCCTTAGTCTTAAAACTAACCCCTAACCCAAAAACAGCAGTTCTTTTTATGTGGCCATTACAAAGCTAATCCTAGAAAAGAACTAAATCTGAATTTTTGCTGACAAACGTTTTTCTTAAACTCATAGATGTTTACTATGGGCCAGATAAATGTGCTTCTTTGGTGATCTACATAAATTACCTTTTTTAAATGGTACATTCTCATCAAAGTGTTCCACTCTTTGGCCTCCATTGTCTTTATTCTTTAAGTGTTATAAAGTTGATTTTCCTAAATCTTTGTCAAATGGTAAAATCCTAAAACAACTTTATTTTATTGTGCCAAGAGCTTTCGAAACATTTTATTAAAATTGTTCCTTCTTTTATGAAACTGTTCTCTTTTACCGCCATCTTTTCAGCCCTTCATTCCACTTCTGAAGAAATTTAGCCTTCCAAAAATAATAAAAGAAACATTTTTCAACACTGAGCATGTTAGACATTAATGCAGTTCTTACTATTAAACACTTTGAGAGGAAAGGATGTTAAGTTGTGGTGTTTAAAATATAGCATAGAGCCTCATCCTGGACCTTATCAGTACTAATATTACAGTTATTAATAACTTTATAAATATGGTATGTATGTCTCACCTTCAGTAAAACTGTATATTTGTTTAATCCGTTTAGGTTATGTAATATTACATGTGTAATTCAGAAAAGTAAAATAGTTAACTAATCAATGGTCCACGTGTGATTAATTGCTATGATTTATTTCTTAATTATCCTGCATCTTTAAACCCAGAGCTGTATGTTTAGAATCAGCACAGAAGATAAGAAAGAGAAGAGGGAGGTTTACTTTTACACTTTCTACTACGTCTTACTGGAACCAGGAGATAGTTTCCTGGTTTAATGAGCAGCACCTTTTTACAATTTTTTACAAGGGTTTCCGCCCCGGAAGCCCAGGTCTAACTACGTGCTTGTGTTACACTAATAAAACAAATAGAAAATGTCTTCATCCCTCATTTCATACCCTGCAAAGCAGTAAACACATTCCATTGCGTATTGATTTCATAATAACTCTTTCTATAATATTGTACAATCCTAAACTCAAGATTTCTTAAAGTTTTGTAACAGTTTGTAAAAGTTACACAGTTGATTTCTAGTCCAATACATGATAGCTACAATGGAAACTTACTATTAGGAGGCTAGGCAGCACTGACACCCAGCCCCTCTTGGGTGATGAAGCCATGCAAGGGCATATAATATTATTGGCCATCTATCTGGCCTCTAAATTACTGGTGCCAGTCTGATGCTCTGACAAGCAGTGAACAGGGTGCCTCTGAGTTATTGTCATCTTGAATAAAGCCTTGTCCCAAACTAAAGATGGATCAGATCCCTGGCAACATCAATAACACGTCAGGCAGCCCACAACCAAATTAGAGTGTTAAATTTGGAGAAGAGCCCATATGTTGAGTGTGTATGTGTTTGTGTGAGACAGGGACAGACTGTAGTGGCAAATTGTCAGATTGGGTTGGTGAATGGATGTTAGGTCTGTCTGTTGGGAACCTTGAATAGGCTGTCTGGAGCAGGGCGAGGGCATGTTCTCAACGCTGCATATAGAAGTGTATTGATTTTCCAGTGTCTTTCTCCCAGTTGCTCCCATCTTTATTCTTACTAACCTTCTTTCTTTCTCCCTATCCTCTACTCGCTTTCCTTTTTGCCTCTCTTGTCCCTGATTTTTTCTTTTATTACTCCTCTGGTCATTTATTAAGACAGCCCCCTGACATAATGTTTTGATATCTTCTTAAACTCCAGTTTGATACAACATAGCAGGTCAATTCCTGTCAAACAGTATATGTCCTCTGGACTCATTGAACCTCAGCAGTCGCCTCCCTGTAAATCTATCCAGGGCTTAATCTGACATTGTCCGCTCTGCTTCGCCTCTGCAAGTTTCTCTTATTCTTTCTTCTAATGGGGTAATTCCTCAATTTGTCCATATCAAAGACTCTTTGCTGAATCTAATCTGGTGCACTTGGCAGCCCCTTATTAAATAAATGGGATTTGTAACAATATACCCTTTAGGGACACCAGGGTCCATCATAGTGTATGATGAAATGGATTTACACACTACTTTGTGGTGAGAGAGAGAAAAGGCTTTATGTATACCTTTGAACAGTAAAAATTGGTGGAAAGGAGCAAGGCTTATACTGTGAATTATCCTTTTATGTACATGTGTCACTATTAATAATAACTAAGTGTCTGTGAGATTCTCATGTTGTGACTTCCTAAAATAAAACAACAACAATTTTTAACATGATCTAATTGTTTTTATTTTAACAATTCTACTTCTGCTGTTAAAACAATACAACATGTTTTGTAGGAATTTTACATCATAGCAATGTTATCCCTAACAGTTATTGAATTTGTGGATTTTTGGGACTGAATTATTTCCAGACAGCCAAGGAAGACATTCCTTTGTTATGCAATGCTCCATATAGCCATGCTCCATGCAGCTGGCAGAACGAGCATACAACTTTTAAAACAAAGGAATACAAATTAAATCTATTCTTTTGTTTTCTTTTATTTACTGTCAAAGGTCACCATGCATCAGGATTGTTTTTGTCTCAGAGTAATTTAAGAATCCATATTTGCAGATTCAGATTGACCGTCATATTTCATTTAAATAAATACCTTGTATTTATATGCTTCAAAACAAAACAAGTGAAACAACACATCACATTTTGTCAGCATTACATTGTGTACATTACTATTGTGACTGTACCATTTCACCGTTTGCTGTGGGTTTGCACCTGTCGGCCACCGTGTTTTCTGATAGCAACAGATGTTCTGTCCCAACAGGAGTTTCTACAGTACAGTCTTATGAATCTACAATACATCTGACTTTACATAAAAATCTACAGTCTTCATTAAATTCACGTCTGGCTCCTGTTGACAATGTTTTCATGCAGAGCAGTTTGCTCCATCTTTGTTTTGATATGACTCATTGATAATTTGGCTCTTAACACATTTCAGTGTTGTTTCAGATAATCATGTGCAGACTAAGCATCCAGGCAACAGAACACATTTCTGATGTTCTGATGGAGAGCAGCTCTTTGCTCAGTGACATTTTGGATGAAAGTGTTCATTTAGAGGTGTAAAAGTCAATGAAACTGTTATGTTTGTAGAACTAATGAACCATCAAGGTTTTCACTTAACATTCTGCAGATAGTAGGAAAAGCAAACAAAAGCTGTTTGGAACCGATTTTTCTTTATAGCATCATAAAGTCCTTTATTATCTTTGCTGCCACAATAAAACCTGGTGATCATTCAGCCTCTAAGAGCCTCATCACAGGCAGCCCTATTTTTTTTTTTGACTGTATGACCCAGAGCTGCTGTTATATTACAAGAATAACTGAATCACTGTTACTCGTAGAAAACCTCCAGGTGCAATAAAAAGGAAAATGTATTATTGTTATGAATATTTTCTCATTGTGCAGCCCTGTAAAGATGTTTTGGAGGGCAGTGCATCTGCTACATTGAATTCACTTTCTGGATTTCTTGGACCCAACTTGCTGTTAAATGATGAACGTTTTAAATTGTTACACAACCTGTGCCTATATTTTATTTCACCATGCTCAGGATTTTACATTGCCAAGTTTTACTGTCATAAAAGCCAAATGTGACAGACATTTTCTCCTTTTCTTGTAATTGTATCCGATCATTTTGACCAAATGACTTACTGAAGGGAAGAAACAAAACATTTAGCCACATGGCAGATGAAGCCATCAACCAGTCATTGGGTCATTTGGGTGCCTTAAGCTCCACCTTTTTTATTGCAGTCATTTTCACTTAAAAACCTTCTTAAACCAGATAAAAGAAGACTTCTGCTGAGCCTTATGCCACCCCATTAAAAACGCAGACTGCAATTCAGTGAGAAAGGCCTTTTATTTCTTACCCTATGAATCCCTTCTTGTCAGTGTTTACTGTCAGGTACAGCCTTGGGACCCTTGATGGCGCGTAGAGTTTCATAAAGCAAAGAGGAACATCACCTCTGTATGCCACCAATTGTGAGATTATAGGAGGGATGGATTGAAACAGATAGCTTGACAGCAAACTGTCAGAGAGAATAAAATCCTCTGTGTGGAGTCATTGTGAGGATGTGCAGAGTGAAAAAAACTAACCTGGTAGGGTTATGTAAGCATCACAATGGAGCATTGAGGCAAAACCAGATTAAAAATCAGGAATCTCCTTCCTGTAGGTGAAAGAATATTTCGCTCTTCTGTCTGTATCCACCTGTCGGTCCCTCATGAGGTCAAAGACAGGAAATAAACTATGGGATTTCAGATTACATTACCCTACATTGAAAAAGCTTTATGTGGTAGACCAATATCACTATATATCACTCTGAACACAGCAACATCAACTAGGTGGTGTATCATATTATGGGGATGCTTTTGTTTAGCAAAGAAATCAAAGGTGATCATAGTTAATAGGAAGATGGATAGGGGTAAATACAGGACAATCTTGGAAGAAAAACTGTTAGAGGCTTTTAAAGATTTCAGACTCAGGCCAATGCTCACCCTCTAGCAGCACAACGGCAGTAGATATACAGCTACAGTTACAATGGTTTAGATCAGAGGTCACGGATTAGCGGACCAGGGTCCGGATCCGAACCCACGTGCCGTCCAACCCGGACCCAACCTGATTTTAAACATTTATGTATTACTGCATGTTGTCCAACAGTTTCTAACTTCACTTGCGCTGCAACTCGTGTTAATATGGTATAGCCCTGCAGAGCGTATGGCCCCGGGCTGCATGTGATGCAAGTCCGGCAATGAGCTGCTTCAGTCAGGGCTGCTGCTGCTACCCTAACTGCAAAGCATTTTCTCATTTACTATGTAGATATAACATTTTATTCCTGCCGGCTGCCGCGTCAGACTTTTGAGTAGGCGTGACGGACCGCTATGTAGGTCAGCAATATTCTGGTCCACACTTCAAGCCAGCTGGTGGCAGTAATGCACCACATCATTGTATGCCAGCTGCCAGAAAACGACAAAGAAGAACCTATGCAGGTCCTTCAACGTGTGTTGCTAAGTTACTAGCTTGTGAGCTCACGCTTGCTGATAGTACAATGACTTGGTGGTGCACAAATGAGTGAGTAAAAGAAGATGACTTCATCAAAAATACAAAAAGTGGACTATGAAAATCACACATTTAAAGATGAATGGACAGAAACATATGGTCTCTTACAGCACAACAGCGAGCATACGAGTATTCACTGTGAGTACAGTGAATTTTGGGAAAACACAAAAAGCCTTTCACTGACTGGGAAATCATCACAGAGTCAATGGAAGCTGTGACAGAAACACTTTAAGATGGAAAAGAAGGACAACTAGAGGAAAAGGTTAAGCAAATTGACCTGCCTGCAACAAGCACAACAAGGAGAGCAGAATTTGACCAAGATGTTCAGACCCAACTCGCCATCGTGTGTTTTAATATTGGTACTGAAATTGGATTGCTCTTTTCTGTTCAGCATATGATTTCAAGGGCATATGAATAATTGATCAGTAGTCAGTCAGTCATTTTCTACCGCTTATTTCATAGTGGATCGCGGGTAAGCTGGTGCCTATCTCCAGCAGTCTACAGGCGAGAGGCAGGATACAGTCTGGGCAGGTCGCCAGTCCATCACAGGGCAACACACACACACACACAGAGGACAAACAACCATGCACACACTCATTCGCACCTTAGGGCAATTTAGAGAGACCATTTAACCTAACAGTCATGTTTTTGGACTGTGGGAGGAAGCCGGAGTACCCAGAGAGAATCCACACATGCACGGGAAGAACATGAAAACTCCATGCAGAAAGATCCCCAGCTGGGAGTTGAACCAAGGACCTTCTTGCTGCAAGGCAACATTGCTACCAACTGCACCATCGTTGGTAATGATTGATTAATTAATTGATCAGTAGTTAAAAAAAACTAGTGTTAATAAAATGTTAAATAAAGATAAAAGAAAATATTTTGTGTCTTGTCTCTTGAAATGTTTGGATGAGGCAGGGAGTGGACCTCCTGCTATTTTAATTGGGGACTCTTGGCTTATATCAATGTAACGCTGCACAATATCAGGATATAATTGTGATATTGTTAGGGCTTGAGCAACGGACGAACCCAGAGTGCAGACTAGCAGGCAGCATGATGGTAAGTGAAAAAAGATTTAATAACAAAAAACTCACTCACTAGGAGGCAGAAACCAAAACCGTAAACGCACAGGCAAAACTGACATGGGCAGGCTGGCAAGACAGGCTTGGCGTGAACAGCAGGACATGAGCATGAATTGAAAATTTTTCCGCAATGAATAACAGGTGTGTATATATGGAGTGTGAACCAGGTGGAGTAAGGAGACAGATTAGCTTGGAGCAGGTGAACCAAATAAAGATAAGGACAGACAGAACAAAACATGGCTGGAGCAAAACAGAGACTCATGAGTACAAACTAACAGAAACTAGAAAAACATGAAACTAAAGCCTAACCAGATGCAAAAACCAAACTCTAGAAAACATGAATACAAAAACTAAAGCATGACCAGGAAAACAAACAAAATTTAAGAAGAAGAAGAATAATAATAAACAGAAGAACGATTCAAAACCTTAACTGTGAAAAACCTATAAAGAAAAAACCCGAAACCAAACAACCCCAAATCATAACAGATACTGCTGCTAAAAGTTGCAATTGCCCTAAATGTTGTTCCCCCCACTCTTCATGACTTTTAGTATCTCAGCCACTGAAGATATACATCAGGTTTGTGCATCACATGAATCTATCCAACTATTAATCATCAATATATGGAATGTGATAGTTTGACGGTTGAACTTGAGCTCTTTTGCAAAGATGAATTTGCAAAAATTTGAATCAATAAAGGCACAAAGCTGGTAGAGACATATCCCAAAAGGACTTGCTGTAATTTCAGGAAATGTTGGTTCTACAAAGTATTAACTCAGTTGTGTTGGCTAAGTGCAAGCCAGACTTTTTAGGTTGTTTTTTTTTTTTTTTTGTATAAGACAAAAAAACAATAAAACTATGTTTCCTTTCACAAAAATGTGCCACTTATGTTGGCATGTCACATAAAATGCTGCTGTGATGTGAAAAGAATAGTTTGAATAGCACTGTTCAGTGTGTGACGTATAAGAATCCATGTATGGGTCTATTACAATGAGAGAGATTATAAGAAGAAGCTGGTTGTGTTTTTTTCCCTTTACTTTCCACAATAAGATCTGAAGTTTTGCATCATTGTGGTTTAATTCAATGCCTATTTTTAAAGTTGTCAGTCAGACACATATCCATCTAGAGTTTAGTCAGAAACACACTAAGGCTGATGTCCTCAGAAATGCAGTCTTCTGACATTAGGGTTAACGTTCAAATGAGGTTATTTTCGATAGATGAGTGTGAGCAGGGTGCATCCAGCTGGTGTTTTGCAGCTTTAAAATCGCCAAACTGACTTCTGTCCCTCTCTGGGTACTGTAGTGGCTTAGATCCTTGGTGGTCCCAGGCATACGTCACAATGAATCATGTAGCAGCCAGTCCACAGCAGGTGGAGGTGGTGAAGGGGTCTCTTAGTGTGGGCATGACCGACATAATCACTGATCTATCCCTGTAGAAAAGATTCACAGGGAGGAAACAAAAAAGACAAGGATCAAGGGGCAGAACATTTCTAAGTATGCAGAGATTATACATAGCATGTTGTGCATTGTGAAAAATTTTGAGCCAGTGTTACAAACTCTGAGAGTCTTTTTGGAGTGTCTGCTGGCAGGAGCTCATTCACATTGTATAAAGTAGGCCTTTGCTAAGTTTTAGACATGGCTTTAAACAAACCTGTCTGCTTGCCCTGCTGTCATTATGTTTCCATGGTCACCTCTGAGACTTTAAATAAAAAAGGATGTGTGTATTCAATAGGTTTTAGGTCTGTTGTAATGGCCTGAAAACTTTAAACATTTTAACTGTAGTATTCAGTTTTATTTCCATTACAGTACTTTGTTGTACATTGTAAAGCTGAAAAACGTCTATGGAAATGGCAAAATTAGGAAAATCTTTACTCCTTACCTTGAGATGGATTAACCAGCTTTGAATCCATCAGGATAACCTAAAAGCTGCCAGGGGCTTGTGCAGGCACCTGGATGCCAGAGTCAGGTGGTTAACGACTTGGCCTTCACTGGGGGGATGCAGTGGTGGGATTTGGTAGGGGGGTTCTTCTGTACACTGTACGTCTCTCCCTGTGTGTCGTGGTTCTTTCTGCCTGGGGCTGCTGTGAACTCCACAAGCTGAGACTACCCAAGTACCAAGACAGCTCTTGGGTGTTGAGTGCTTGAATGTTACTTTACCATTGCAACAACTACACGCTACCATGTGACACATTATCACACACACACACTGGCACACCCATTTGCACTCATGTACCCACACAAATAATCCAAAGAGTTGAAGGTTATACAAAAACTGGTTCATATTTAATTAATGTGATCTGTCTACATTAATGCCAGATGCAACCCTGATTTAATATTGTCAGTCAATGAATTTGGAGATCCTCTCTCCAGATATCCTTTCTGCAGAGCACATCCATCCATCCATTCATCAATCCATCCATCCATCCATCAACTATCCAAATTTTGTATTCAAGAAGTTGTCTCAAATCTTTAAAGCAGCATTTGAAAGTTTGCCTAATTTGCTTTTGAAAAGCATCTGTCCAAGCATGGCATTTTTAAAGCTGAATGGCCAAAATATTTGTGGAAAGTGAGTGTATTCAGACAGCATGGGTACATAAGGTAATTGTCTAGGACCTAAACAGTGAGAGCAGAAATAAATGTTGAAACATTTCGTTTTTGTGCTTAGATTCATGTTGACATCAGGGCAAAACAAGTTGAAATTACTGGGAAGTTTAAAACATCAAAACATTTTTGTTTAATCAAAGCGAAAGACTGATTTCCACTTTATGCTCTAATTATGTTTTGCCTGTTTCACACCACACCATGTGCATGCATTAGTTAAGAGAAGTGTTTCAGTTGGAATTCCAGTTGTGAAAAAGCAAATTCACATCAAAACCTCTGTTTTTTTACACTTTTGTAATTGAACATCTGCAATTTCTGTTTTTTGGGTCCTTTTCAGTGAAATCCAGACAGCAAACAGAAAGCTGAGCTGATCAAAAGATATTGAAAACTTTTACTAAAATCTGTTTTGCTGTCGTGACACCACCTAAAATTAATATCTAAATGTCTTTTCCCTTTGCTAAAAAATCACATCCTTGCTTTACAAATGAAAATGCTTTAAAACTGACTACCCAATTTTGCTCACATTATGCAAATTAGCATACTAAGCTGTGTGCTTGGGTTTCTGCTGTAGCATGACTTGATCTACCATATGACAAAATAAATTTACAATCTCTGTTGCATTTGCAAATTAAACACACAATGAATTTATGAGAATAAAAATATTCCAACCTATAGCTACATAATTCCCATTTGACAATGTCTTGAAAATGTCTTAAAAAAGAGCAAAACACATTAATGAGAGCTAGAGGAAAAGAGAAGAAGATTCAATCTGAATGTTGTGAGAAATTATGGTAGGTTATTTTTCCCCCCAATCTGTCTGCACAAATAATGCTTTTTATTTAGAATGAGCAAGGATGCTACAAGGCTGGTGTTGTAAAAATAGAATAAATGTGTCAGTCAGTCAGTAGGCCGGACTCTCCTCTCCAATACCCTGGCATAGGCCTTACCAGGGAGGCTGAGGAGTGTGATCCCCCTGTAGTTGGAACACACCCTCCGGTCACCCTTCTTATGAAGGGGGACCACCACCCCAGTCTGCCAGTCCAGAGGCACTGTCCCCGACCGCCACACAATGTTGAAGAGGTGTGTGTGTCAACCATGACAGCCCCACAACATCCAGAGACTTGAGGTACTCAGAGCGAATCTCATCCATCCCCGAAGCCCTGCCACCGCAGAGCTTTTTAACCACCTCGATGATTTCAGCCTGGGTGATGAAAGAGTCTAACCCCGAGTCCCCAGCCTCTGTTTCCACCAGGGATTGCGTGACAGTAGGATTGAGGAGATCCTCGAAGTACTCTTTCCACCTCCCAATAATGTCCCCAGTCGAAGTCAGCAGCATCCCACCCCCACAGTAAACTGTTGGTGAAGCAATGCTTCCCCCTCCTGAGGCGCCGTACGGTTTGCCAGAATCGCTTTGAGGCCAACCGGTATTCCTTCTCCATGGCCTCACCGAACTCCTCCCAGGCCCGAGTTTTTGCCTCTGCCACAGCCCGGGCAATGGCACGCCTGGCCCCACGGTACCCGTCAGCCGCCTCAGGAGTCCCACAAGCCAACCACAGCCGACAGGACTCCTTCTTCAGCTTGACAGGGTCCCTTACTGCCGATGACCACCACCGGGTTCGAGGATGGCCGCCACGACAGGCACCGCAGACCTTACGGCCGCAGCTACGGGCAGCAGCATCGACAATAGATGCGGAGAACATGGTCCACTCGGACTCTATGTCTCCAACATCCCTCGGAATCTGGTCAAAGCTCTCCCGGAGGTGCGAGTTTAATACGTTGCTGGCCAAGGCCTCCATCAGACGTTCCCAGCAGACCCTCACTATGCGCTTGGGCCTGCCAAGTCTGTCCAGCTTTCTCTTCTGCCAGCGGATCCAACTCACCACCAGGTGGTGATCAGTGGACAGCTCAGACCCTCTCTTCACCCGAGTGTCCAAAACATGCGGCCGAAGGTCTGATGATACGACAACAAAGTCGATCATTGACCTCCTGCCTAGGGTGTCCTGGTGCCAAGTGCACTGATGGACACCCTTATGTTTGAACATGGTGTTCATTATGGGCAATCCGTGACTAGCAAAACACCATTCAGATTCAGATCGGGGAGGCCATTCCTCCCGATCACGCCTCTCCAGGTGTCACTGTCGTTTCCCACGTGGGCGTTGAAGTCCCCCGGCAGAATAATGGAGTGCCCGGGAGGGGCACTATCAAGCAGTGTCTTGAACCGCTCTCTGTCTGACCTGTCACCTAGAGCCTTTATTGCCATGGGAGACCCTACCAGGGGCATTTAAGCTTCAGACAACATAGCCTCTAGGATCAAACCCCTCCACCACGTTAAGGTGGTGGTTCAAGGAGGGGTTAAGGTATACACCTCTCCAATACCCTGGCCTACGCCACGGTACTGGAGTCCGCCCGATAATCGAACCTCGGCTTTAGGAGGAGCAGTGTGGTTTTCGTCCCAGCCGTGGAACACTGGAACAGCTCTATACCCTCTACAGGGTACTCGAGGGTTCATGGGAGTTTGCCCAAACGGTCCACATGTGTTTTGTGGACCTGGAGAAAGCATTGGACTGTGTCCCTTGTGATGCCCTGTGGGGGGTGCTCCAGGAGTATGGAATCGGGGGCCCTTTATTAGGGGCCCCTGAGTTTGTCCCTATAGCTCTGCATCTACATACTAATTTCCACCAAAAGTACATGCAAATGTAATTGCGGTAAACATTGATTTTACAGAGTTTTGACTCAGACATTTTCTGATTTTTATTTGTGATAATTGTTGAAAACCTCAGACAATTTCCCTTCCTTTTCAAAATGATGCACTACTTTAGGTTGGTTCTAATGACGCGTAATATGAAAAGGGCATGAGTGCTTTTTTCAAGGCACTGTATCTACTCGGTTAACTTAGAACATAAATAAATTCAATTAATACTGGTCTCACAGTAGATAATTAATAACTTGCATTTTCATTAGTTATAAATGGGCTGCTCTAAATGGACTACATGGGGAATGGTTTAGAATGCTATTCCTGACATAACTGAGCAGATTCAGCATCCAGTGATGTTTTCTGTACACAGACACACACAAGTGTGTATGTGCAGTTATGCTCAGGGCACAGCATGTGGTCAGAAAAACTGAAATATCGGCTCTGACCCCTGCTGTGCTCATCAATCCTACTTCGTCAGAGTCTGCAAAGTTCAGGATCGGTACAGTAATGGTATCACTTCTCCGGCTCCGTGTGCAGACTTCCCTTTAGTAGATGGACACACACCCAAACTTTGCATAAAATAATACTTCGATTCTGGTTGAGCTGGGTTCATATTCTCAGCAGTTCACTTAACAACAGTCTTAGAACTCAGTGGGTGCTCACCTGACCTTACAATAGTATTGAAAGATCAGGTACAGCCACACATACGAATTGATCTTCATTCTTCTGTCACTTAGGTTTTGTGTTTTTACCCTTACAGTAATATTTTCGATTTTTGAGACTTTTATTTTGATGAAATAATGTTGCATATTGATAAAACAACCGACAACAACCGATTAAGACTTTTCTTAAGATGTAAAACCAATAGTGCTGGTATTGGCTCGTAAAAGAATATACCACTGAGAAAGTACATTACTAATTCCAAACAATTGAATAGACGTACCTAATAAAGTGGCTGATTAGTGTAATTCATTTGCTATTTTTAACACGTCACCATACAAAATCGTCACTCGTGTAAATTAAAGTCAGTGTTGTACCGATGGCTCTGCACAATATTAACGTAATATTTAATCAGTATATTGTTAAGATTAAAGCAAGGGGAAGCACATTACTAAAAAATAGGCCCCAACAATCATTGACTTGTGTGCCTAGCAGCCTGAACTGTGCCCACACATACACAGCAGTTGCTAAGCTCTTGCCTTTGAAATAAAATCTCACAGCTTTTATCTACATGAAGAAGTTAAAGTTTTCACTGAAGGTTTCTTAGGTTACAGCTTTCATTATCTCCCAAATAAAACTTAATGAGAGAGCTGCGCTGAGATGAAATTCATAATTTCAACATTTAGGTTAAGTTGAAGTTATCCAAAATGTTACTGCTGCTCAAATGAATAATGGTAAATGGGCTGAATTATCATAACTTTTCCATACATACCGACCACTCAAAGCACTTTACACTACAGCCACATTCACCCAGTTACACTGATTCACCAACACGTAGGCAACCTGAGGCACTTCGACAATTGAAAGGAGATAGCTGGAATCATACCCACAACTATCCAATTGCAAAATGACTACTCTTCCCACTGAACCACAGTCACCTCTACAACATGTGGTGAAATGAGCAGCAAATGAATGTTTGAGCATAACACTGACCATATGTTTATGGTCCTAAGCTTGCATAGTTTAGGTGGCAACATTCTGAAAACATTAAACCTAAGTTAATACACATCTTAACACTGGAGATGGAGTGTTCTCACTGTTTATCATTAATCCCTGATTGTTCAAAAGAAACTTGACATTTATTTAGAATGACAAAGAGCAAACACTTTTTTCAGTTAAGTGAAGCATATGATCCTTCTCCTTTGGGAGAATGACCTCAAAGAAAACAGTTTTAGTAGAAATAACAGTTGTTAGACTTTAGTGCTGACTACCATGGCATCTGCTGACATCACTTGCTCCAACACAATTTTATGTTTGTTTTTCATCTTTTTTTCTATCCTCTGCCATCTTCTTGCCCCCTCTTTCTCCTCACAAGCCAGCTCTGTAAATAAATCACTTTGAAGAAATCCAAGGATGCACTCAGCTGTTCATTCCCATTTTACACACCATTTTGGTCTATCTTTCAAAAATATGGGTTTCCTCTTTCCTGGCAGAGTGTTTAGCTTGCTGTGGCAAAAGTATAGCTCATCTGTGGCAAGTGAGTTGCTTGATTTTGGAATGCTGCAACTTGAATCATATTCTGGCTTGTGAGCATGCCTGTGTCTGTCCATTGTGGCAGATATTTCACAAGAAAGTGCATTTAACAATTATTCAAACTAATAACAAATGCACAATTGTAATTAATATTTTTTATAAAAGTAGAGTATAAAATATAGCTCCTCTTAGGAGAAAGTAAACCATCGAAAAAGGTATGTTATAGTTGGTGTTGTGCAGACAAACCATACAACTGGTTTACCTAACCATTGCCAGTGCATCCCTTAATCTAACCTAAACTCAGTTCACACCTTAGTCCTAAACGTAACCCCAAATCCAAGCACAGCATTATAAAAAGTGAGGACCAGGAAAATGTATTATCTTTCCCAAAATGTCCTCACTTTGCTGGTGAAATGCGAAGAATGGTTCTCACTCAGCAGCTAGTACAAGAACATCCCCACCCCACTCTGGGCACACCTTTTTATCCTAAATGTCTGGTTAAAATTTTCCAAACCTTCAACTTATGCAATCCCTACTGGTAGACAAATAAGCAACTATTCACCTAAAAAATAAATGTATATAGAGGCTTGAAAACCTATGTATCAGTATCTCAAGCTGTTCCAAGGGCTGCTCTCTTCTGGACTGAGATCTCAGAGATTGTTCCTAGAATCTGCTAAAGCCACTCTTCCAGTTTGGAGGTTGCAGGTCAAAGTGCTCCAATGACCACTGGCACCACTGAGGCTTTCATTTTCCTTTAATAACTTTTCTATTTTTTCTTTAATCCCTTGGTTTTTCTCAGCCTTCTCATCGTGCTTTTGTGGGAACTCGTGATCTTACCTTGTCTTTGAATGTGGCGCTGAAAGTCTTCTCCTGCAAAATTTACCTAACTGCTCTGTATGGACATGTATACATATACAGTGCTTTGTAAAAGTATTAATACATCTTGAATATATTCCAATCTTGTTACATTACAAATTCAAACCTGAACATATTTTATTGGGATTTATTAGGTGAAAGGTTTAGGGTTACCACCTTTGCTTGCAATTATAGCTTCAAGTCTTTTGGGGTCTGTCTCTACTAGTTTTGAACATTTAGAAAATAAAATGCTCTTTGCGATTAATTCAAACTCTGTCAAATTGGATGGAGAACATCAACACAATTGGATTTAGGTCCGTTCTAACACTTTTTCTTCCATCTGTCCTGTCATGGCATTTTAGGCACACCACAATGTAGAACCTGTTTGCCGAAATGTGCCATCTTTGCTCCACAAAATGGATATCTGGAGATGGTTTCCTAATCACCTGGTGTAGCATCTTGCTACATCTATGAACCCATTTACAATTGGTACTAACATCTGTCCTTAGCGATCAGATCTCATCCAAGCGAACTGAAATACAGTCAATAAATCAATCAAATTAACTTTATTTATAGAGCCTTTTCATGAAGTCAAGTGAAACGCAAAGCACTTTACAGAGGTTAAAAAGATGAAGAAATACAGGTGTGAACACAGTCAAAATTCTTCAAGGACGATTTCCCTCAGACACTTGTGAATGGATAGGGCTAGGACCTAAAATACATGGCTGGGAATAGAATAATGTACATTGTAAGAAAATTATGTGTACAGGTTACAATATTATCTGCACTGGTCTCAGTTCCTATCATTTTACATCATTTGCTACCCCACACAAAACAAACCCTTAGATACGTTACAATGTTACAATTTCTAAGATTGTATTTTTGTATTACCCTATTTCAGTGATATTGATAAATGTACCTATTACTGTCACATTTTCTGGTGGGGCAGTTCTCAAGGTTTTTCTTTAAATGTTATAAAATGTATACCACATGTTCTTTTCTTTGTTCAGCTTAGATAATGAAAGCTCCCGACTTACCAAATGGAGCTGTATTGTCAGACCTTTTAGGTGAAATATAGTTCAGCAGCGATGGGACTGCATTCCCTGATGCATAATTCATTCCTTTTTAAATCATAAAACATATGTTTTTCAAGCCATCATGAAGGTGACAGTATGAATATTTCACGCCTTGGCCTCATCAAGCTTGCACTACGATCACAACAGCCCCATTTAAGACCTTACTTTGAAGATTAGTTCCACCGTACATATGGCTCTAACCATTCTGTGTGCTTTACTACCTCTTTGCGTTGTCGTATAGCATTAAAGTTTAAAGCCCTTCCCGGACCCAGGTGATGGCTTATCACTCTCATAGAGGGACAACACTTGAACAGGCTGAAGCATGATCTCTGTCTCAGCAAAGCTATTACATGGCCCAATGAGTCTAAGCATAGCCATGCTGCAGCTGGATAAGCAGGTGTATATACAGTCAGTGTTGATGCATATGTTTGCAGGTTTCATATGTATGTGTGTGTGTGTGTGTGTGTGTGTGTGTTGCATATTTATCCATGCAGGGTTTATTATTCCTAAAAGCAGAATATTTCCTGCAGGCTTACATTCAGTTGAATTTGCAAACCACACTCTCCAAGTCCTGGATGTATGTGCAGCAGTGCTTTTCAACCCTGGTCCTCAAGGAACACTGCTCTGCATGTTTTACATGTTTCTCTGCCTTGACACACCTGATTCAGATGGTTGCAGCTCAGCAAAAGCCTATTAATCAGCCATCAATTGAAATCAGGTATGCTGAAGCAGGGAAACTGTCAGGATCTGCCATTTTGTTCTTTGTTTTTGTTTACTTTGGCATTAAAGGTTTTCCCTGTTCCTTTGATTAGTAGTTTACTTGGTTTAGTTAATATTTGCTTAGATTCTTGTGCTTGTTTACATGTCCTTAGATTTAGTTCTAGAGTTACTATTTATTAGCTTATGTTTAATGTTTCTATTGGTTTAATAGCTGTGTTTATTGATTCCTTCTGTTTACTATGTTCTGCCTTTCCTCTTTACTGTTCCCTAAGTGGCTCCTCCTCTAGTCCTTAGATCCCCTTCAGTTATTATTTACTCAGGGTTCATTTCCCTTTTATATTAGTAATACTTCCCAGCCTTATTTCTAGTATAGTTCTCTGTATTAGTCTCTACTGTTTAAGTTCCTTCCAACAGGTTATTGTTTATAGTTATTTGTTTCCTCACGAGGCTTAGTTCCACTTACTGTTAACGTTTTACTTTATAGTAATTCTAGGTCTTCGCTTCCCTGCTCTTCCTTATCAGATAATGTTATCCTTAGATTCTAGTTTCCCTTTGGTTTTCTTATAGTTTAGTTCCCTCGTGTCCCTGTGTTTCCTAGTTCTTGTCACCATATTAACCATTCATTCCCTCAGTCTCCACAGCCAGATCCCGCACCTGCTTCCACTTCTCTTCAGATTAACCCAGCTTCTCCCTCATTGGTCCACTCTCCTTCTCTCCCTGCTTATATACCCGGTTCCTCTAATTATTCTTCGCTGGTTCCTCGTTTCATGTATTCCGTGTTTGTCACGTCTTTCCCCGAGCTCTTTGGATTATGCTTCTTGTAAATTATCTTATGTAAATCTCCTACAACCTTGTAATTTCTGATCTCCAAGCCTTAATTAAAGATCTGTTTTCAATATGCTGAGCCCAAGCGACTGTTTGCATTTTGGTCCAAAACAACCTCAGACTGTGACAGAAACATCTAAAACCTGCAGGGCAGTGTGCCTTGATGACCGGGATTGATAAACACTGATCTACAGGCATGACCCGAGGTTTTGAGAATGACAGAAATTTTGAATTTCACAAGCTTTACCGCTTTACTGTGGTTAGATCTATTTGTCAGATATTTATAATAAATATTTTCTAAGTTTTAAAGGGTTTTATTGCTAAATACATTACATTTATGTAAAGTGCTAATCTGTTATTGCTTTCTGACTCAATCCCTGAGCAATTTATGGCTTTTTTCCATTAGTACCTATTTGACCCGACTCAACTCAGCTCTTTTCCTTTTCAGTTTGCTTACCACCTCATTCCTCATTGTGGGTGTGGTTGTTATAGCATGGCAGCCCCTGAGTCTTAAAAGTAATGTGACGTGATGTGGATGTGACACAAACACAACGCAACAATGGAGGATATGGAGGCAAAGAGAAACCTACTGCTCAGTCTATGGCTTTTGATAGACTCAAAATAAAATAATTTTATTTTGAGTCTTAAGAACCCAGCTCCTCGAGAGGCTGGACTCTCTTCTACTGTGTAGTGGCCCGCGGGGAGAGGTGGCGAGCTGGAGTGAGTTTGCTTGTTGGGGGAGGTTGGGGACATAGAGTCCGAGTGGACCGTGTCTTCTGCCTCTATACAGCGGTAATCCCACAACAATCCCCAAACCCGGGTGGACTCCGGCAGTAAGGGATGCTGTCAAGCTGAAGAAGGAGTCCTATCGGCTGTGGTTGGCTTGTGGGACTCCTCGGGCGGCTGACCGGTACCGTGAGGCCAAGCGAGCCGCGGCCCAGGCTGTGGCAGAGACAAAGACTCGTCCCTGGGAGGAGTTTGATGAGTCCATGAAGAAGGACTACCAGTTTGCCTCAAAGCGATTCTGGTAAACCCTCCTGGGCCTTAAGAGGGAGAAGCAGTGCTTCGCCAACACTGTTTACAGTGGGGGTGAGGCGCTGCTGACCTCGACTGGGGACATTATTGTGTGGTGGAAGGAGTACTTCAAGGATCTCCTCAATCCTGCTATCAAGCATTCCCTGGTGGAAGCAGAGGTTGGGGACTCGGGGTTGGACTCTTTCATCACCCAGGCTGAAGTCAGAGCCAAGCCCAGCTGCGCTGAGTAGGTACTAATGGTAAAGGCCCATTAATTATCACTTTTGCCTTGTGACACTGTGCTAAAAAAACCATTGATCTTCACCAAAATGTTTTTGTATCCTTGGGCAATGTTTTCCAATAAACTCACACCCTTTCACAGGCAGCATGGTTAAGGTATGGTTCATGTTTGGCATGACTCAGAACTCCTAGTAGAATTCACATTTTCTTAACCAGACAGCCTTTCATTCAGATGATTTAACTATCTGATGGGGGCTCATCTGATACAAAACCTTTACTGTTGTCCTCTGCAGAATGAATAATCCTGGTCATTCTTGCATAATTTCAGTATGTACTTGATGTTTTTCTTGAAAAGAAGTAGCTTTTTTATTGTCTTACATCATACCAGACCAGAAACACTCGCACTGCCTCTGCAGTGGTGGCAACCTAATTCCTCAGTCTTTTTTAGGACATGGTCCTGGCACTCACTGGACTTTCTCAGGCTCCCTGTAATTTCCTTTACAAGAACTAAACCTCACTCTTTGAAGCTCTTGATAATTTAAGAAATAGTTGATTTGCATGCAGACACAGACAGATTGAATTGATGTTAGCAGGTCAGAGTGTGGCAGGGCTTGAAAAAAGTGCAACAAGGTTTTTGAGATTAAAGTAATTTTCAAAAACGTATTTGCTAAAAAAATGTTATTAGCTTTGAAAAATCTGTGTAAATTACCATCACAACAATGGTAGTACCAAGGTTTATGAAAAACAAGATTTCTATCAGTCCAGAATCTTTTTGCCACAACTGAATGAGACAGCTTCAGGAAGTCACTTCCAAATATGCCTAACAAAAAGGTGATCTATGTCTTGTGGAAGCATGGGCTGGTTTGAGATCCTCACATATACTTACAGTAACCCTGAGTAAATATATCATGGGTCAATGCTATAATGAAATGAGCACAAAGATTCAAAATTGAAATCCAGAACACTATTTAATTGCTCTCATTTAACAAAGCTGACACCCAGGTTGTAACTTACCAACTCTATATTTTAAAGTTAGGTCATCTTGATAAGAGTAATGGGTGGTAAACCTTTAGCTTCCACACAATTACTGCCCATGTTTGCCATAAACAAATTTTGGTTTTACAAACAGCAGAATTAGAATTTGTTTGAAAGCTTGACATAAATGTGGGAGCCTTCTTTCTGCTGGCCACTGCTGGCCAGCAGTGTGTAGCAAACAGTGGGGCAGCAGTGCATTACTCACCTTGAAAATTAAATTAAACCATAGGAAGAGTATGATTCAAGTTTGTAGAGGTTTTGAAACTGTAACTTTAGAAAATGGTCTACCTTGATACCAGTGAGTGCCTGGTTTTAAAAGGCTCAGATGAGTACAATGTCACACATCATATTTCCTTAAACTCTGCACCATGTCAGGGAAGACAGCTTATCTGTTCCCTGGGTATGAATTTTTGTAACACCTCAGACCTCAGCTCTCAAACCTGGAACAGAATCTCTCTTTTACTGTTCATGCCCATCTTTATTTGTCTGTTTCACCTTGCTCCGCAAAGACAGCCTCTCTCTACCAATGCATGTCCTTTTTTGGACTCCTCTCTCCTTTGTTTCTCTTTATGTGTGGCAGAAGACAGTCACAAAGTAAGGACTAAGGAAGCAACCTATTTTAGGACTGGTGTGTAATTAATCGTAAGCTGAAGCCAGCATTAATAGACAAAGAAATGTATGATAGCTTCCTCCCTAGATTACACTTTCTCTGTTCCTTTTCGGCATACAAAATTTTAATCCTCTCATCCTGTTTTGTTCTGGTGGACCAGGGCATCTCCCTATCCCATTTCCCTTCTTCCATGCTCTATTAATCTGTTATTAAGGTTTTGCTCAATTATTCCTCAGTATACTGCAACAAGCCTTAGGAAACTAGAAAAACTGTACCAATATAAACATTTTAACACAAAACCAGCCATAAGGATTTATCCATTCAAGCTGAACATTTTCTTTATGGTGAGATGTTGCTTTTGCCACACAATCAGTACCTGGAATTTTACTACCAAGCCTGCAGGCTGTTTTTCGTGGACAGATGGTGAAGAACAAGGCCCCATTTGGGTGTAATAAGTCGTTACTAATTGCCTGCAGATTGGATCAATGTCCTGTTCTGTTGCAGCTCAGCTCACTGTGTCACCAAAGACAGCACAACCACCATATTTCACTCCTCGCAGATAGCAGCTAGAGGACAAGTCCTTTTTAACTCATTATTAAGGCAATTTTGCTGGGACCAATTTAATTAGGCTGACAAATGGTTTCTTTTGAGGAGGAAATTGGACCAATAGAAGGACGCTTTGAGAGTCATTTTATGGCATAAGCACATGTTCAGTCACAGAGGAATAAACACACACCATCAAGATGTTCCTAAATGCCAAAGAGCTTCTGAATGACTGATTCTCCACAGCAGTAATGAAAATGCTGTGTGTTGAATTATAGCAGAGCGCAGCAGGAGCTGGAGCTACTTAATCACCCTCGATGGAATGATTGACAGCAGGAACGACCATGAGAAGCTCTCCTCTGTGGCTCCTGAGACCTTACTTACTATGTCAGCTTGATGAACTAGTGCTCATCTGTCAACTGTACTCTGTGTGTACCACCAACGGTTTTCCTAGGCGTATATACATGTCTGTCTCACTGCTCACATTCCTGTTGTCTGAGACCTTGCTTGAGACCTTACCAATGCTGAATGCAGGGATACAATGATGTATGAATAATATTGTCAGGACTCTGTCTACTACTGACGAAATTATCTGCAATATTTCTGCATTTGGAAGGGTTTGCTCAATGTCAAGCAAAAGTATCCATAATACCTGAACGGTTGTAGTGCTAGAAAGTTGTTTGACCCACATGCAGAAACCCTTAGGAGACTAGTTTGGTTTAACCTCTTATGCCTGAAGATCCCCTTACAAGGGGACCTGGCCTCTTTAGCTCGTAGCTGACTAACTCTGAGACTGACACACACTTGTCATATGTCTAGAACTTCAGCTGAGACTGCTCTACAAAAGTATCTACTTCATTCGTATATCCAACGACCACAGTTCAAACGCCATGCAAAAAAGCACGCAGATAGCCAAAATGCAACTTATGACCAAGAACTGTTTCGCAGTGTAATACGATTCAAAGTGAACTGTTTTTAATTTTATCTATTCACCCTTTTTTTATAGTTTGTTTGTATATATAGTTTGGAATTATAGTGTGAAAATAAAAGGTGCTGAAAAAATAAAAAATGTGTTTTTTCTTTTGGAAAAAACTGTAGTTTTATGACCAAATATACACTGCTCAAACAAATAAAGAGAACACTTAAACAACACAATATAACTCAAAGTAAATCAAACTTCTGTGAAATCAAACTGTCCACTTAGGAAGCAACACTGATGGACAATCAATTTCACATGTTGTGCAAATGGAAAAGACAACAGGGGGAAATCTTTGGTGATTAGCAAGACACACTCAATAAAGGAGTGGTTCTGTAGATGGGGACCACAGACCACTTCTCAGTACCTATGCTTTCTGGCTGATGTTTTGGTCACTTTTGAATGTTGGTGGTGCTTTCACACTCGTGGTAGCATGAGACGGACTCTACAACCCACACAAGTGGCTCAGGTAGTGCAGCTCATCCAGGATGGCACATTAATGCGAGCTGTGGCAAGAAGGTTTGCTGTGTCTGTCAGCGTAGTGTCCAGAGCCTGGAGGCGCTATCAGGAGACAGGCCAGTACACCAGGAGACGTGGAGGAGGCCGTAGGAAGGCAACAACCCAGCAGCAGAACCGCTACCTCCGACTTTGTGCAAGGAGGAACAGGAGGAGCACTGCACAATGACCTCCAGCAAGCCACAAATGTGCATGTGCCTGCACAAACGGTTAGAAACCGACTCCATGAGGATGGTACGAGGGCCCGACGTCCACAAATGGAAGTTGTGCTCACAGCCCAACACCGTGCAGGACGCTTGGCATTTGCCAGAGAACACCAGGATTGGCAAATTCGCCACTGGCGCCCTGTGCTCTTCACAGATGAAAGCAGGTTCACACTGAGCACATGTGACAGACGTGACAGAGTCTGGAGACACCGTGGAGAGTGATCTGCTGCCTGCAACATCGTTCAGCATGACCGGTTTGGCAGTGGGTCAGTAATGGTGTGGGGTGGTATTTCTTTGGAGGGCCGCACAGCCCTCCATGTGCTCGCCAGAGGTAGCCTGACTGCCATCAGGTACCGAGATGAGATCCTCAGACCCCTTGTGAGACCATATGCTGGTGCGGTTGGCCCTGGGTTCCTCCTAATGCAGGACAATGCTAGACCTCATGTGGCTGGAGTGTGTCAGCAGTTCCTGCAACATGAAGACATTGAAGCTATAGACTTGCCCGCCCGTTCCCCAGACCTGAATCCGATTGAGCACATCTGGGACATCATGTTTCGCTCCATCCACCAACGTCACGTTGCACCACAGACTGTCCAGGAGTTGGCGGATGCTTTAGTCCAGGTCTGGGAGGAGATCCCTCAGGAGACCATCCTCCATCTCATCAGGAGCATGCCCAGGCGTTGTAGGGAGGTCATACAAACACGTGGAGGTCACACACAATACTGAACCTCATTTTGACTTGTTTCAAGGACATTACATCAAAGTTGGATCAGCCTGTAGTGTGTTTTTCCACTTTAATTTTGTGTGTGACTCCAAATCCAGGCCTCCATTGGTTAATAAATTTGATTTCCATTGATGATTTTTGTGTGATTTTGTTGTCAGCACATTCAACTTTGTACAGAACAAAGTATTCAATGAGAAGATTTCATTCATTCAGATCTAGGATGTGTTATTTGAGTGTTCCCTTTATTTTTTTGAGCAGTGTATAATAGCAACCCACATTTTCCATTTCAAGAACAAATTCAAATGTTCAATAATTGTGCCAAACTTTGCCAAAGTGTGCCAAAATGGCACAGTAGGTGTCCACCTGGATTTGTTTCAGTCTAAACATGTATAACTTTTCAATTGCTTGTTTTGTTGACACCAGATTGGCTACAGATGTCACTCAGATGTTGTAGTTGCAATATATTATGTTTATTTCCTTCTTTGCCCTAAGAGTAAGAGGTTTTGTATGTAAACATCTGCTTTCTTTAGGCAGAAATTATTTTTTGGGCATTTTAACCTCATTAACTCATTTCCAGAATAATTTACTCTCACATTTTCACATCCACATCATCCTCCTGGACCTTTCTGTTAGTTGATACCAAGATTAGTAGTTTTGGCATTTCACAAGTTGAGAAATGCCTTGTACAGTATGAATATGCATTTTGGGAAAATAAACCCTCGGTCTTAAGAGGTTAAACAGTTTATTAAGAGAAGTAGTTTGCATAGCATCTGGAGGAGACTTCGGAGGCTCGGTCTGGCACGCCACTGAGCAAGGGAGGAGAGAATGGTGAGTGGATAAACAGGGTGTGGAGTTAATTTTGCAGTCAGTTTGCTTACTGGTGAAGTAGGAGATCCAGGCTGGGAAGAGGTAACTGAATTCAGGGCAGCTGACAGTACGGTGAGAGTGCGGAGCAGTTTGTTGGAAGGCAGACAGATTTTCAGGGAGCAACGAGGAGCCTTGAGTGTGCTGGCTTTAGGATCTGGTAGTTTTTTGAGCCAGAGAGAATGAGTTTAGGAGGTTTGCTTCGTAATGGTAGACCAGGAAGCTTCTGGGAGGTAACCTTCAAAGGAGGACGAGAAGTCAAGATTAGATCTTTCAAGTTGATAATCGTAAAATTGCTCACAGAGAGCTAGAGGTACCACTAAGGTTGGCACTAAACCATCGAATGTCTGGCAACCAGCTCCTTTAAAGCTCCATTAATGAGCCTGATCCATTCCAAGTGCGCAGACTCCAGCAGCTCATCTCCGCTCACCTACTGAACCGGCTCTCTTTGGAAAACAAAAGCACAACACAGACAGCACACGTGGATTCACAACATGAACTTTTTCACATTCTGTCACATTAAAACCATAAGAGAATGTATATTACATAAAATCCTTGGGATTGTATGAGATAGACCAACACAAGGTGGGGAGGGAAAATATACATGGTCACTATTAAAACTCGGTTGCTAGCGTTGCTAGTATTTGTATCCAGCCTCCTTTACTGTTTTACCCTTAAATAAAATCCATTATAACCAACTGCCAAGCTTTGAATATTTGTGGTACATTTACCATACCACAAATGGCTGCACATGCATCTTCTGCACCACACCATGGTTTGTAATGGAAGATGTTTGCCACCATGTACCGTAGCTGTCAGAGTTATGCCGAAACATGTAATTATTTTCTTATTCGCATACATAATCCTTACATTTACATCTGCTGTATGTGCTAGATCAACATTACCAACATACACTTAATTTAGAATTTTATGGATAGTAAAAACCCACTTTTTATACATTTGAAAATAAATTCAAAAGATGTGGGGTTGTGATTGTGGAAGTTAAATTGTGCAGGATTACATTCCAGTAAAAGCAGTAGAAATGGATGGACACATGAGAAGGATATATGATTTTTATTGTAATCTCTTATGTCTTTGGGAGAGTATATACTTAAATACTGGACACCATGTAGGTGGTATTATCCTTGATGTAAAATTGTCTTCCTGTCAAAATCTATAAACTATAAATTAGTCCTTAAGGGTGCTGTCATGTTATTGTGCTTTTTTTTTTTAGCTTTCATGTAAACTTGTTTAATTCTGCAATATTTGTTTTAAAACTGTCTTAGTGCTGCCCTCTTTTAATGGTGGCTACTGCAGTTGAATTTTCCTATTGTTTCAAATGGTACAGCTTGGTACTTGTCTAAGTTGCATATCTACATCGCTGTCCTCAACTGCCACGGTACTGCCAGCTTCGGGCATCGCTGAGTCAGCATTTTGAGCAAACTGTTAAGGCTCAGGACGGCTGGGCTCCATAAAGCCTCCGTCAATCTCCAGTGACGAGGGCGGTCAAAAATCCTCCACCTCAAAAGATCTATCCGTAAACTACCTTTGTCGCTCTGCTCGCTCTCCATGTTTCAATCTGTCAAATTAAGCTAGCTGCCACTTTCCCTCATCCTCCTGACCACACCCCCCTTAACCCCCTTTGCTTATCCCCACACTCGGCACTGCCCACTTTAGTGGCATTTTTAAAAATTTGTCTGAGGCCGAGGTTATACTTTTACATCGACTTAGTTAAAAACCTGTGGTGAGGCTTTTTGTTAAACAGACTCAGTAAATGTAAGTAATATTTTATTACACTAAGAGTGGTTTTATGTCCACAACGTATCGGAACTTGGTATCAGTAAGTATTCAAATGTAAGTACCTGGTTTTAAAACATCTGGTACATCCCAAATTTTCTCCAGAATTTAAATTTACTAAATATGATGAAATAAGACTAGTTAATTTGTGTTAGGATTACAAAGGATTCATCTTGTATACCTCTGTTTCTAGATGCTAAATTAATTAATTGTATAACACAACTGCAAATCACCAAGACACAGCTGTCCACCTAAACTGACAGGTCCGGCAACAATAGCATTAATCACAGAAGCAGCTATGGGGCCCTTGGTAATTCTGGTGGAGATGCAGCACAAATTGGGCTTTTATGGAAGAGTGACCAGAAGAAAGGTATTGATGTAAGACACCAATAACAAGTCCAGTTTGCAGTTTGCTGTTCTTCACAAGCTATGTAGGGAACTCAGCAACCGTGTGGAAGAAGGTGCCCTGGTCAGAGAATATTAAAATTACATTTTTCGGCATATTATGATTGCATGTTTACTTGTTTTTATTTTTTGTTGGCTGTTCTTATGGTCAGGGTGTTTTGATCACAGTCATAGCAACATGCTGCGAGGACCATGTTCTTAGTGGGGACAAGGGAGCTGGTCAGAGTTGCTTGGTGAAGATGGATAAAGCTAAATAGTGGGCTTGCCTGTAAGAAAACCCGCTGCAAAAGTCTTGACACGGAGTGGAGGTTCACTTTTTGGCAGAACAACAACTTTAAAGCCAGAGCTATCATGGCTGTTTAGATCAAAGCACAGTCATATTAGAATGGCCCAGTCAAAAGTCCAGACTTAAATCCAATTCAGAATCTGTTGCAAGACGTCAATTGTTGTTCACTGACACTCTCCAATCTGAATGAATTTTGAGCAGTTTTACAATAAAGAATGGGCAAAAACCACAATTTCTAGATGTGCAAAGCTTATGGAGACAAAACCACAGAAGACTTGCAGCTGTGTAAAGTACTGACTGAGGGGGCTGTAAAAAAACAAACCTTGTAAACTATGTATCATTTTCTTCCCATTTCACAATTATGTGCAATGGTCACTGATGGTCGATCACATAAAATCCCAATAAAATACAGTAAGGATTGCGGTTGTAACATAGTATATGAATACTTTTGCAAGGCACTATAGATTGCAATAGTATACAATGAATTAGGGTCATAGGTGTATCTGGATGCCCATGTGCTATTCCTTGCACAGGTCTGCATGGATAAACAAACTTACACCCAAATGAGGGTACTCCCATGCTTTCAGGGGAAGTGCACTCTGCGCTCCGCTCAGCATCCCCCCAGCTCATACATCATTAAGGGAGTCAGGGTGTTATTATGGCGAAAAACGCTGTGTATTAGATGGCCCGACAGATTGTGTCAGGGCCCTGCAATCCTATCAGGGCTGGATAATAAAAAGGCACTTAATCTAACTAGTTCCCAACAGTCTCTCTCTTTGCACACAGAATAGAAGGAAATTCTATGATAATCACTCTGCGCTCTAACTGTCCTTGTCGATGTCTCCTTCTCTCTGTCGCTTTCTTTCTCAGTCCGCTCCTAAAATTTAAGAGCAGTAATTATAACTTAATCCCCTCAATCTCCACCATTTATCCGCCATGAAGGGAACACAGATTAATTGCCAGCAAACTAAAATTAGTGTATTGCACTTGCTGCAAAGCAGTAATATGGAGGAGAAATAGATTTCTTCACCATGTATGATTTAATTTGCCAATTTATTTGGACCTTAACTCATTGCAAATACCGGAGTTGTGTGAGAAAAGAACAGTAGGGAGGGGGGGACTCTTTAGAACAGACACAATTTATCTCCTTGTAGAAAAACACAGGCAAGGACAAGTCAACGGACTGTCAGCCCACTCTGCTACTCCATCACTATTAGACAGCAGTGACGCTCTGTTAGGACGATGGCCGGACTTGTTGCTGGTCATGTTCTAGTTAATCAGGCAACATTTGTAATTGTCTTTCTCTTTTCAGAATAAATTTAACTTTAAGTTGACCTTTCTGTTTTTTCTGCCCTCTCTCTTTACAGTTGAGAGTAACCCGTGCCAGACCAGCCCCTGTCTCCATGGTGGGAGCTGCTTGCAGGAAGGCGACGCCTATAGCTGCTACTGTCCTCAGGGCTACTCTGGAGAGAACTGTGAAATTGGTAAGTCCCCATCAGTTTAGGTCAAAGTGCAGAGACCATGTAGTTCAGCAGCTGCACAGACATGCTGTGTCAGTGTGGCATAAGGGAAAACAATGATGTGTATACAGTGTGTTGTGAAAGTACTCGGCCCCCTTGAACTGGTCAACCTCTTGCCACATTTCAGGCTTCAAACATAAAGATATAAAATTCTAATTTTTTGTGAAGAATCAACAACAAGTGGGACACAATCGTGAAGTGGAATGAAATTTATTGGATGTGTCAAACTTTTTTAACAAATAAAAACTGAAGAGCGGGGCGTGCAATATTATTCGGCCCCCTTGCGATAATACTTTGTAGCGCCACCTTTTGCTGCAATTACAGCTGCAAGTCGCTTGGGGTATGTCTCTATCAGTTTTGCATATCGAGAGACTGAAATTCTTGCCCATTCTTCCTTGCAAAACAGCTCGAGCTCAGTGAGGTTGGATGGAGAGCGTTCGTGAACAGCAGTCTTCAGCTCTTTCCACAGATTCTCAATTGGATTCAGGTCTGGACTTTGACTAGGCCATTCCAACACCTGGATACGTTTATTTGTGAACCATTCCATTGTAGATTTGGCTTGATGTTTTGGATCATTGTCTTGTTGGAAGATAAATCTCCGTCCCAGTCTCAGGTCTCTTGCAGACTCCAACAGGTTTTCTTCCAGAATGGTCCTGTATTTGGCCCCATCCATCTTCCCATCAATTTTGACCATCTTCCCTGTCCCTGCTGACGAAAAGCAGGCCCAAACCATGATGCTGCCACCACCATGTTTGACAGTGGGGATGGTGTGTTCAGGGTGATGAGCTGTGTTGCTTTTACGCCAAACATATCGTTTTGCATTTTGGCCAAACAGTTCAATTTTGGTTTCATCTGACCAGAGCACCTTCTTCCACATGTTTCTTGTATCTCCCAGGTGGCTTGTGGCAAACGTTAAACGAGACTTTTTATGGATATCTTTGAGAAATGGCTTTCTTTTTGCCACTCTTCCAAGGCCAGATTTGTTCAGTGTACGACTGATTGTTGTCCTATGGACAGACTCTCCCATATCAGCTGTAGATCTCTGCAATTCATCCAGAGTGATCATGGGCCTCTTGGCTGCATCTTTGATCAGTCTTCTCCTTGTTCGAGATGAAAGTTTAGAGGGACGGCCGGGTCTTGTTAGATTTGCAGTGGTCTGATACTCCTTCCATTTCAATATGATTGCTTGCACAGTGCTCCTTGGGATGTTTAAAGCTTGGGAAATCTTTTTGTATCCAAATCTGGCTTTAAACTTCTCCACAACAGTATCTCGGACCTGCCTGGTGTGTTCCTTGGTCTTCATGATGCTCTCTGCGCTTTGAACAGAACCCTGAGACTATCACAGAGGAGGTGCATTTATACGGAGACTTGATTACACACAGGTGGATTCTATTTATCATCATCAGTCATTGGGGACAACATTGGATCATTCAGAGATCCTCACTGAACATCTGGAGTGAGTTTGCTGCACTGAAAGTAAAGGGGCTGAATAATATTGCACGCCCTGCTCTTCAGTTTTTTATTTGTTAAAAAAGTTTGACACATCCAATAAATTTCATTCCACTTCACAATTGTGTCCCACTTGTTGTTGATTCTTCACAAAAAAATTGAATTTTATATCTTTATGTTTGAAGCCTGAAATGTGGCAAGAGGTTGACCAGTTCAAGGGGGCCGAGTACTTTCACAGTATGCTGAGGCTAAAATCTGTAACACAATTTGAATTGGATTCATGGGGAAAATTGCTAGCTTCTATCTGCAGGATTTATTTCCAGTTTGTATTTGGAACTCTGAATCTGATCTCAGAGAAGCGACTGGTGTGCTTGCAGGTCCAGAATTTTTCGATCAAGTTCCCTGATTGAAAGTGAAAAGGGAATATCCATATGCTGGAAGTCAGTCGTGTGTGACAGAGACTTTTGGTGGTGTAGATGCTCAGCTGTGTGTGCGATTATTTCCGCTTGAATGTGTGTTTTCACCTTCTGCCCCGTGAGAAGCAGGCAGCTCATCTTTCCACTCAACTGTGAGATGGGAGAGTGTGGCTGTCAAAAAATGATGGTGCAGTGATTTAGGTGTATGAGCCTTTGTGTATGTGTGTGTGTGACAGAGGCATGCAAGGACTGACTGTCCACAGAGGAGCTGTGAGCTCAGCGAAGGGTGGAGTGGCTGATTAAAGTGCAGTGGCAGCAGGCAGCACAAACTGCTGCAATGACAAGACAAGAAATTATAAAGGAAATCCATGAACGGGATTTGGAAAAATCAGCAAAAGCATTTTAAATGAATTAAAGTTTGAGCTTAAACAAATCAATACTGATACAGCTTATGAATGATTTGAATCAAGTGGAACATTTAACTGCAGCAATGCATTGTGGCTGATTTCCAATTGCCAGCTTTTGTTATGCTTTGTCCTACCAATACTGTTTAGCCCGTTCTAAGTTCTCTTTAAGAACTGTATTGTAAGAAGATACACTATATTGCCAAAAGTATTTGTCAGTCTACTTTTACATGTACTTGAACTTTGGTGACATCCTATTCTTATTCTTCTCTATAAGGTCCAACTTTTTGAGGGACCTACCGTTGCCATAGCAACTTTAACTATTCTTTAAACGTCTTCAACAAGGTTTGAAAGTGCGTTTATAGTCAGAATACCAGAATTGCAGCCTCCGCTTTAATTTATCCCAAAAGTGTTCAAGACAGTCGAGGCCAGTCAGGTTTCTCCTCACCATACGTTATACACCTGCACCCATGGACGTGATTAGAACACTGAATTTCATTGATTTGGGGGTGTGACCCAATACTTTTGGCAGTACAGTGTATATATCACATTCACATTCATTTTTGCGACACTAGTGGCCTATTTTTGTTCTTTGAAATTAGGCAGATAGGAAGTTGTGGAGAGAGGGGGAGGACATGCAGCACAAATCCCTTGGGTCGGGACTCGAACCAGGGACAGCTGCGTCAAGGACTGAAGCCTCTGTATATGGGTTGCACACTCTACCGCTATGCCATGCCCCGCACCTCATGTTGCCTTGTTCAACCGAGCATGACAGATTAAGAAGAGAAAATTTAAATTAAAGACAAACAAAAACAATTTATACACTATACAAAGTCACTCACTGTAAATGAGGGTTTAAATAATATTTTAAAACAACAATTTGACATTGGAGTTGACATTTTAAAATATCTTTAGCATCTTATAGTTATTTCTGGTTATTACATGGTTAGCATTACTGAATTGGCAGTTTCCATGTATATTTCCAAGAGAAAGAGATCTTTACCCTAAGCTTGAAACCAGTCAGGGCTGATTAACCTGTAAATCTTCAAATTCTGGTCACCATCCTGTTTCTCTGTGCATCTATAATTTCAAATTTATAAAAAGACAAAATATTGAATTTTGACTTTATTACAGTGTGAGCAACCTTGCGCAGGTCAGAACAAAGCCTTTATTAGTGTGGTTTGAGATTTTGTATGGTTCAGTCAGATATTTCAGAAAGCCAGATTCTACACAGATGGGAGCTTGACCAAACACAAATCTGAGAAGAAATCTAAGAACAAAATTCAGAGTGGTGTGGAAATAAAGAGCAGTAAAGTGAACTGCATATTGGACCCAGTTCCTAAAGACAGCTCTGTGTCAATTTAGATTTACTGTTTAATCCTGTTATTTTAGCATGAATGTAGCACACAAAGTGTATTAAAATGATCAACAATGTATTTGATTTGATTTGTTCAGGAAGAACATTATGTAAAGTAAATGTGCTTTCTCTTCCTAGAACTGCTTTTTGCAAGGTCAAGTGTGTTGTAAATATGAATCTGAGAATATTATTTAATATTAATATTTTAATATTAATATTTTACCAAATAATATTCCGGTCTGTTAAGGATTGTCCTGTGAATACCAGCCCCATTAAGGCGATGGTATTAGGACAGAATAGAAAGGTGTGAGACGAGCTCAGGCATTATTGAACAGCATAAACTCTGCACACATATGGAATGAATTCACACAATTTCTTAAAATACAAGAATTTATTAACAAAAATAAGTCAACTCAAAGTCCAACATATTTCAATCAACAAACTCTTTACTATGCTAAAACAATCCAACTAAACTACCAAGCAGAATTAAAGAATAATGACAACTAATAGACTATGTACAATATAAACAAGTTGATTAAAAATTATTAGAAATCATGACCAAAAAGAGTGATGCAACATTACCATGCAATGTTTATGTTTGAGAACCACGGATTATCTTGAAGAATCTGGAAGTGAAGTTAAGTTAGTTTTGGAACTAACTTAGAAAATAATCAGCAACCTTTAGACAACCCTTCACAATGCAAGATCAGATTAAATATTATTTTAATAAAATAATGTTTTAAATAATGATCTGCTGAATAAAACCCACCTCCTGGATGACTAATTCTCAACGGTGTCTAATTAGCTGCCTTCATTTATTAAAATAATATTTGAAGAAATATTATTGAGTATTTTGGAAAAGAGCCAAATCTTTCTGGAGAAATGGGGCTTAATGGTGTTTACTTAGTTATCAACTTTAGTAAATGATGTTCGGGGACTATTATTCACTAGCTTGAAAACTAACAACCTTTCTGTTGACTAGCCTTAATGCGAGCACACGTGTATTTACCGGCTGGCCGTTGGGCTAACAAAGAGTTAGCTTCCCGCTAACTTCCTCAGTTTCTCCCGATCAGAAGGTGACCAGCTGTTCGTTACCGTAAACACGGTTGCGGCCGTCGTCTTTCCTCCAGACTCGGCTTGTCGAAACAGCTTCTCTCGGAACACCGTTTGCTTCTGTGGGGCCTCGAAGAGAAAATGTAAGCAACTCTTACACCTTAATTTCTCCGTTCATGAATGAAAATACCGGATACACAGACAGTATTTCATTCTACTTAACTTTTGCAAATGATCGGTCCTTGGATCCAGTTGAATTTATGTCCTTTTGCCAGCAAAAGACATTCAGCGCGCTGTGTTCCCTCCTGACCCGATGGTCATCGGTGTGGAAGAGAAAAACTTGTGGAAAGGTGGGGCTTTTATCTGGGTATTGGCGCCACAGGAAGTCCGCAGTTACCCCATTTCCTGGCTGTGCTGGAAGAAGGTTAATGCACTTTATTTTGAAAGGTTCCAGGAAAGTATGTACCGGAGTTTTAGTGTTGAACACCCATGGCTGTGTGGTCCCAACAAGTGCATTTTCCAAAAGTGTACACATTCTATCCAAACCGCTATTCTCGTAATGAACATGCTGTAAACAGAAACCTAACTCTGTCACTTTTGGTGCTTAGCATAAGTGACAATGCAGCAGTGACCTTCATTTAGCTGTTACATAGCCACAGTCTACCTCTCTGAGTGTGAAGGTAAGCTGAATATAGAGAAATATTTTTATTGGGCTTCATATTGGACCTTCAGTTGTTGCTTCATATTGGACCTTCAGTTGTTGTTTACAGTAACTCTCCAGTTAGAACTGTTTGATCAGTCTGTTAGACTCACCATTCTCAGATAGACTATCAATTGCTAAATCTGTTATGTTCTTGGTACTTAACAACTATGTCTGGTGCTATCTTTGATGTAGTTGTTTATTTTTATTCTGGATTTATGTCTTTACATAAAAAGTTTTGATTTACGTTGCTTCTGTACTGGGTCTTTGCCATAGTTCCATCTCTCCATTTGCTTTGTCTTATCAGAGATTGGGTTGCAGGAATAAAAGGTGCAGGAGAGAAAGCCAGTAATCCCTCTCCCCACTGACACTCTGCAGCTCTTTCTGTGAAAACCAATGGGTGTTCTTAGGCCAGGAAAGATATATACTCCCTCCAGGAAGTTCAGGGTCTCCCCTGGGATGTCTTCTTGAGACTTGCCAATATTACGAATCAGAAAAAGGCGGACCCAAGATTCAGCCCGACACAGTACTGAAAATTTAAAAGGTTTATTCAGCCACAGGAAAACGTCACTCAGGTAAAATTCCACACAGCTTGCGGGAATCACTGGGGCAGAAAGAGGAATTAGTGACTTGTAGTTTCTCCAGATATTGCAGATATCAGAAAAGTCACTAACCTGCTTTTGTCTTGAGTATAACTTGAAGCCCAGAGGGGAAACCTCAGTGGGTGCAGGCAGTGATCTCCACAGCACAGGTAAGATGTGACTCCAGGCTGAATAATCCAAGGGCAAGGCTGGCTCAATAATCCGAGGACAGAAACAGGGTCAATGATCGGAACAAGAGACGTCAGGCAAGGGGCAGGCAGAGGCATAAACCAGATGCAGGAAACAGGGTCAAAACCAAAATCCAAACAGTCCGACAGGGAGCAGGCAGAGAGGCAAAAATCCAAAAGACAAGGCAAGGTCAAGAACAATGATCAAACAGGAAGGAACGCTGGATATCTACTCACACAATGGCTTTCAAAAATATGGCACCGTCTGCTTGTCAGAGTCAGTATATATCAGGGAAGACACAGGTGCTTGGTATGCCACAGATTGCACTGCACTGCAGCAGCCACCAGGTGCATCTCATCTGCTGATTGCAGCCAGGGAGACAGGGTAGAGCAGACGTGCCAGAATCATAACAGTACCCCCCCTCTAAGGTCCCTCCCTCCAAGTCGGGGCTCCACGAAGGGCTTGATCTGAGAAACGTGGAACGTGGGGTGAATCCTCATGGAGTTGGGTAATCTCAGCCGTACAGTGACAGAGTTGATGATCTTGGAGATTTGGAAAGGTCCAACAAATCGGGGTGCCAATTTCAGGGATTCTACCCTTAATGGGAGATCCTTGGCGGAGAGCCAAACCTTCTGCCCCACCTGGTACTTAGGGGCAGGGATCCGTCTCCAGTTGGCCGTTCTTGACTGATCCAGTGACATTCTGATCATCGACCTCCTAGCCTTTCTCCATATTCTTTGGCACCTTAGGGAAGCCACTTGGGCGGACGGAACATTAGCCTCTCTCTCCTGAACTGAAAACATGGGTGGCTGGAAACCAAACACAACATGAAAAGGGGACAAACCAGTGGCTCTTGATTGCATAGAGTTCATGGCGTATTCAACCCAGGGCAAATTTTGTGACCACATAAAATGCGAAGTTTTGTTTCTACTTCTTGGTTGGCTTTCTAGGTTTGGCCATCAGACTGAGGATGAAACCCTGAAGAAAGACTAACAGAAATTCCCAACAAAGAACAAAACTCCTTCCAAAAGCGTGACACAAACTGGGGTCCTCTATCGGAAACAATGTCATTAGGAATTCCATGGAGCCTAAAAACTTCTCTGGTCATTATCTCACCCATCTCCATTGCAGATGGAAGCTTCTCCAGGGGCACCAGATGAACCATCTTTGAAAATATGTCAATTATGGTTAGTAGTACAGAGTGACCATTAGAAACCGGTAAACCTGTCACAAAGTCCATTGCAATGTGCGACTATGGGCGAGGGGAATGGGCAATGGGTGCAACAACCCCGCAGGGGGGTGACGAGAAGGCTTGGCTTGACAACACTGAGTGCATTCAGAAACAAAGTCTTTGACATCCTTAACCAGCGATGGCCACCAAAACTGAGTTTGAACTGTCTGAATTGTTCTGCTGATTCCAGGATGACAAACGAGACGAGAGCAATGACAAAACTACAGTACCTTAGGCACAAGACGTTCAGGAACAAAACAACGGTCCGGTGGGCATGATGGTGGGATAGGCAGATCCCTAATGGCCTCCTAGACCTCCCTTTCCACCTCAACTCGGGACACAGACAACTTGACGGGTTCAGGAAGGATAAACTCCTCTTCACCCTCAGAGTGAGATTCTGCGGGCTCTTGAATCCGGGATAGGGTGTCAGGTTTGCCATTTTTACTCCCTGGCCTGTAAGACAGGGAGAAATTAAAACGACCAAAAAACAGAGCCCACCTTGCCTGCCTGGGGTTCAGCCGTTTTGCTGATTTCAGGTACTCCAAGTTCTTATGGTCAGTCCACACCATAAACGGCTCCTTAGTCCCCTCCAGTCAATGTCTCCACTCTGTCAACGCCAACTTGACAGCCAGCAACTCTCTGTTTCCCACGTCGTAATTCCGCTCAGCCTGTGACAGAGTCCTTGAAAAGAAGGCACATGGGTGAACACGATCATCATCACCTCTTTGGCTTAATATGGCTCCGACCCCAGTGCTTGAGGCATCCACCTCCACGATAAACTGTCTCTCTGGGTCAGGAGACTGTAACACAAGAGCTGACGTGAAGAGTTCCTTCAACTTATTGAAGGCCTTCTCTGCATCCTTATTCCACAAAAAGTTTGCCTTGGAAGAGGTAAGAGCGTTCAGGGGAGTAGCAACCAGGCTGTAATTTCTGATAAACCTATAAAAGTTTGCGAAGCCCAGAAATCTTTGAAGCTGCTTGCGATCAGTTGGAACAGACCATTCCAATACGGCCTTCACTTTGGAGGGGTCGACAAGCACTTTATCTGGGAAAATGATGAAGCCTACAAAGGAAGTGGTAGTTATGTGAAACTCACATTTTTCTGCCTTGACGAACAACTGGTTTTGGAGAAGATGCAGGAGAACAGCTCTGACATGTTTTCTGTGGGTTTCCAGATCTTGAGAATAAATCAGTATGTCATCAAAATAAACAAATACGAATTGACCCACCATGTCTCTTAGAACGTCATTGACCAATGACTGAAAAACTGCAGGAGCGTTAGTAAGTCCAAATGGCATGACCTTGTATTCATAATGGCCCGTAGGCGTGTTGAAAGCCGTTTTCTACTCATCTCCTTCTCTGATTCAGACCAGATGATATGCACTCCTTAGATCCAGCTTAGAAAATATCTTGGCTCCCTGGATCTGATCAAAAGCTGTGTTCATGAGTGGTAAGGGGTATCTATTTTTAACTGTTATCTTATTAAGGCCTCTATAATCAATGCATGGTCTCAACAAACCATCCTTCTTCCCAACAAAAAAGAAACCAGCACCTGCAGGAGAGGAAGAAGGTTGAATGTGCCCTGCCTTTAATGCCTCATCAACATAATTCTTCATGGCCCTGTGCTCTGGACCAGACAAAGAATAGATTCTGCCTTTAGGGGGTGATGTGCCAGGAAGCAAATCAATAGCACAATCATACGGTCTGTGGGGTGGCAGAGCTGTGGCCTTGATCTTATTAAATACTTCCTTTAAATCATGGTATTCTTGCGGTACCTTTGATAAATTCGGATAGGTCTTCTCAACCTCATTTTCCACACTAACCTCCGTAGCAGCAGACAAAAGGCAGTCTGCTGAACATGACTCAGGCCAACCCAGAACTTCTTTTTTCTTCCAGTCAATGTGAGGGTTGTGTTTCTGCAACCAGGAGGCCCCTAGGACTACAGGAAGTTCAGGTGAATTAATTATCATGAAAGTTACTTTTTCTTGATGATTATCTCGAACTGTTAAGGTAATCTCCTCCTTCCTGAGGTGTGAATTGTTCATGCTTTGACCATCCAAAGCTGGAATGTTTCTTGTGTCAGCTGACGGAACAAGTTTTTCCTCAGTAAGAGGTGACCGACTCCTTCTCTCTTGTCAGTGTGCAGAAACCAGAGTTAATGATGAGCAACCCTTCTCATGTCGCTTCTCCCTCCTTCTCTCTGCCAGCCGAATATCATTGCGAGCAGCCAGATCCTCGAGTTGTTTCAAGGAAGAAGGGTAGTCACGGGTCGCTACCTCATCCTTGATGTCTGCGTTTAATCCTTTCATGAATGCATCCATCTGTGCTGCCTCATTCCAACGGCTCTCTGCGGCCAACAAATGAAAGTCAATTATATTGGATGAGACAGGCTGATCACCCTGTTTGAGGGACAGTAATCCTCTTGCGGCCTCACGACTTGGAATAACAGGGTCCTTGGAAAAAGTTTCATAGAGGTTACAAGATGCAGACCTGTTATGCCATTCAGCAGTTCCCCACTGTTTTGCCTTTCCTGCCAGCAGAGATATAACAAAAGCCACCTTGGAACGTTCAGTGGGAAAGGATGACGGCTGAAGCTCAAAATGAATTTCACACTGAGTTAGGAAAGCTCGACATTGGTGTGGGTCTCCCCTGAACATCTCAGGCGGAGATAGGCGTGGCTCCCTTACCTCTGCTGTTGTCCGTGTTACTTGGGCGTGGTTTCTTTGTGACGGTGGCGGCTTGGAGACAAGATTGCCAGAACGTAATGTGGAAATTATTTCCTCCAAGCCGGAACCCAACCAGGAAAGGGTCTCATCAACGTGGGTGCACCACTGTTGTGCTGGCGATGGGTCCATTTTTGGCCAGATTTTTATATTACGAATCAGAAAAAGGCGGACCCAAGATTCAGCCAGACACAGTACTGAAAATTTTAAAGGTTTATTCAGCCACAGGAAAACGTCACTCAGGTAAAACTCCACACAGCTTCTGGGAATCACTGGGGCAGAAAGAGGAATTAGTTACTTGTAGTTTCTCCAGATATTGCAGGGATCAGAAAAGCCACTAACCTGCTTTTGTCTTTAGTAGAACTTGAAACCCAGAGGGGAAACCTCAGTGGGTGCAGGCAGTGATCTCCACAGCACAGGTAAGATGTGACTCCAGGCTGAATAATCCAAGGGCAAGGCTGGCTCAATAATCCGAGGACAGAAACAGGGTCAATGATCGGAACAAGAGACGTCAAGCAAGGGGCAGGCAGAGGCATAAACCAGATGCAGGAAACAGGGTCAAAACCAAAATCCAAACAGTCCGACTGGGAGCAGGCAGAGAGGCAAAAATCCAAAAGACAAGGCAAGGTCAAGAACAATGATCAAACAGGAAGGAACGCTGGATATCTACTCACATGATGGCTTTCAAAAATATGGCACCGTCCGCTTGTCAGAGTCAGTATATATCAGGGAAGACACAGGTGCTTGATATGCCACAGATTGCTCTGCACTGCAGCAGCCACCAGGTGCATCTCATCTGCTGATTGCAGCCAGGGAGACAGGGTAGAGCAGACATGCCAGAATCATAACAGCCAAAAGAAGGTACATCCTGACAAGGAAGCCTAAACCACCTTAGCTGACTTCTCTCAATACATAGAAGAAGTGGGTTTACTTTGAGCTCCCAGATGGAACACCTTACCCTATCTTTGAGTTCAGCCACCAAATGGAGGAAGCTCATTTCAGCCACTGATGATCCATACCTCGTGAACATAGGTTAGGCTCGAAGTGAACAGATCAGTAAATCGAGAGCCTTGCTTTTTAGCTAATTTATTTCTATACCATTAAAAACTGTACCAGCTTCCCCGTTATTGCATATGAGGCCCCTATCCATCTACGGTACAGACCAAAAGTTTGGACACACCTTCTCATTCAAAGAGTTTTCTTTATTTTCATGACTATGAATATTGTAGCTTCACACTGAAGGCATCAAAACTATGAATTAACACATGTGGAATTATATACTGAACAAAAAAGTGTGGAACAACTGAAAATATGTCTTATATTCTAGGTTCTTCAAAGTAGCCACCTTTTGCTTTGATTACTGCTCCGCACACTCTTGGCATTCTGTTGATGAGCTTCAAGAGGTAGTCACCTGAAATGGTGTTCACTTCACAGGTGTGCCTTGTCAGGTTTAATAAGTGGGATTTCAAGCCTTATAAATGGGGTTGGGACCATCAGTTGTGTTGTGCAGGAGGTAGATACATTACACAGCTGATAGTCCTACTAAATAGACTGTTAGAATTTGTATTATGGCAAGAAAAAAGCAGCTAAGTAAAGAAACATGAGTGGCCATCATTACTTTAAGAAATGAAGGTCAGTCAGTCCGAACAATTGGGAAAACTTTGAAAGTGTCTCCAAAGGCAGTCGCAAAAACCATCAAGCGCTACAAAGAAACTGGCTCACATGAGGACCGCCCCAGGAAAGGAAGACCAAGAGTCACCTCTGCTGCGGACGATAACTTCATCCGAGTCACCAGCCTCAGAAATCGCAGGTTAACAGCTGCTCAGATTAAAGAACAGGTCAATGGACATTATGACATTAGAATGGACATTAGAGCAGTGGAAATCTGTGCTTTGGTCTGATGAGTCCAAGTTTGAGATCTTTGGCTCCAACCACCGTGTCTTTGTGCAGCGCAAAAGAGGGGAATGGATGGACTCTACATGCCTGGTTCCCACCATGAAGCATGGAGGAGGAGGTGTGAAAGTGTGGGGGTGCTTTGCTGGTGACACTGTTGGGGATTTATTCAAAATTGAAGGCATACTGAACCAGCATGGCTACCACAGCATCTTGCAGTGGCATGCTATTCCATCCGGTTTGCGTTTAGTTGGACCATCATTTATTTTTCAACATGACAATGACCCCAAACACCCCTCCAGGCTGTGTAAGGGCTATTTGACCAAGAAGGAGAGTGATGGGGTGCTGCGCCAGATGACCTGGCCTCCACAGTCACCGGACTTGAACCCAATCGAGATGGTTTGGGGTGAGCTGGACCGCAGAGTGAAGGCAAAAGGGCCAACAAGTGCTATGCATCTCTGGGAACTCCTTCAAGACTGTTGGAAAACCATTTCAGGTGACTACCTCTTGAACCTCATCAACAGAATGCCAAGAGTGTGCGGAGCAGTAATCAAAGCAAAAGGTGGCTACTTTGAAGAACCTAGAATATAAGACATATTTTCAGTTGTTTCCCACTTTTTTGTTCAGTATATAATTCCACATGTGTTAATTCATAGTTTTGATGCCTTCAGTGTGAAGCTACAATATTCATAGTCATGAAAATAAAGACAACTCTTTGAATGAGAAGGTGTGTCCAAACCTTTTGTCTGTACTATATGTTCTGCTCCATCGTGCTGCTTGTAAACAAGACACTGGGATACTTGAACTCCTTGCTTGAGGCAGATATATAACCTTTGGAATAGTTTTCTTCTATATTTTTTTATTTACATTTTCTGCATTCCTGTTGACTTAATTGTTTATGTCAGTGTTACTTTTGATTGTCCCAGCCATTCAAGAATCGATCAAGTATCATCTATCCATCCATCTGTTGTCTAAACCCCCTTATTCCTGCTCAGAGTTGTTGAAGGGCTGGTACCTAGCTCCAGTAATCAATGGACAAGAGGCTGGGAACACCCTGGACAGGCCAGCAGTCTCTCCAACAACTAAAAGCATTTCAGGCTGAAGAAATCATTAAATCCATTTGGTGTGTTAAGTCTGGATATCCTGTATGCTCTTTATTTGCCTTTGTGAGATTTTCAAACCCATAGATTTTATAACAAGAGGGTGAAGCATGATATTCTTCACTGAAGTGTTTCCAGTCTATTTTGTCTGTGTAAAATGCTGCTGTATTTTTTAAAATATTTGTTGTTTCAGAGGTCCACAGACCTTTGTTTTGTTCCTTTGTTTCAGTAATTATTAAGTAATTGTTAACACAAAGGAATATTTAAAGTAAATGTTGGGTTTTAGGTTTAGCATTCCACATGGGATTTTGATGTTGATACACAACCTTGTTCCAGGTTTTATTGATGCAAAGTTGTTGTTAACAGCACTCAATCTGGCACATTGATTGCGGCTCCTGGGGAAATAACTGTGGGTTGAACTGCTTAAAAAATATGGATTGCAAGAAGGAATCACACTGTGCTTAATATGGATATTAAACAAACAGCAGTTTAATGTTTCTGCCCTTAGACAAGTCTTCCTTTAAGGCTTTTATTTTCTTTCACAATTTAAATTGTGCCCTAAGATTTAATTCAAGGTTATTCTGCTGTTTATTCTGAAATATATTTATGGCTCTGTGTTACTTATTGATCCACACACATACAATAGGATGAGCTACAGCTTTGAGAGTCACCACTCAAAAAAGGTCAACTAGCAGATAGTTAAGGTCAAGAAGGGCATATTGTCCTTAGGCTGATTATCAGTAACCTTTAAGGTTTGATGTAAAAATACTTCAAAGCTAAAGGTGGGCCTGACTTGGAGATCAATCAACCTCTGGATCAATAACTTTTATCTAAGAAGCATTATTTTACTCACAGACACAAGCTTATAATGACTTGGGTTTTTCTATCTTATTTGGATGTGTTATTAAGCTTAAAAGAATTGGAGCAGTTTTTCCTATAGGAACTTGAAATTAATGCTGACATATATGTAAGTGCAAAGATAGATGAAAAGTACATTAATAGCATAATTTTCTATGAATTGCTTACTTCCATGTCTTTCTCCCAGGGCTTTCTTTTCTCTGGAGAGTTTAACATGCTGATTAATTGGATAAATAGCTGTCCAGCTGATGTTATTAATATTAATAAACATAAAAGGCCAAAATGGTTAATTTCCTTAATTAGCAAATGGTTCAGTTTGGTTTTGAAAGCTCACTGCAACACTATTTTAAAGTAAAGGTTTAATCAGTAATTGATCAAAGATTTTAACTCTTGTTTCCATGGTGAGTATTTAAAACCTTCATGTAGTTGATTTTAGATATTTTTGTTGAATTCACCACTGTCCTTTAGTTTTCTCTATCGTCTGTTACGTTTTTTAAACTGTTACATCACAGTCCATGATCTGCTAAGCAAGGTCATGGACTTCCAGCTAACCAATTTTGTGTATTTGTCATTTTTATTTCTCACTGTGATTTTGTAGTCAAAGCTCAAGTATGCCGAAGTTGCAAGTTGAGAAGTCTTAATGTTCAGTTGTTGGCTGTAATAACCCACACAATTTATTACACCAGCCCCAGCATCAGAACTGGTTAAATTGCCGAGTTAAATTTTATTTATTTATTTATTTATTCTGTCTATGGTAAGTTTTGCATTGTTTCTGCCGCTTTTGTCTTGTTTCTGCGCCGCTAGATAATTGTATCTCTGCTATCAAACTACAAAAATGGATGAAAAGAGTGGATTGGAACACTCTTTGACCTGGAGGGGGGGCAGCATGTGAAGTGTCTCAATAGCATTTAAAGAGACCACACCAAAACCAGTTGCTTTCAGACACACCTCAGAACAGAGGTAAAAGAGGGGCCTGTGTATCTACAATGACAAGAAATTCAGACCAAATAACTGTAGTTCCATTTTATCTAGACCACAACTGAATTATTGTGTGAAAAGGAAGGATTTCAAAGCATGATATGTCCCCTTTAAAACCTCTCTAGGGGACCTGCTGTTAGCAGATTTTGCCCCCCGGAACACTGGACCATGATTGTACCATGATATGAAAAGTCAACTTCACTTTTGGGACTATAACTGCTTTGTGATCCGTGGTCCTGCCACTTCTCTTACTGCAATAAAAAGCATCTAACCAAATACCTGCAACAAAATCCACCCTTAGACCCACTGCACATAGAACCTGATATGCATTGCATGAGTTATTCAGGCTGCAGCTCTAATGCAAGATGTATATGTTAGGCTGTCACAAAAAGGCCCAGATATCATTTCTGGAACTTAGGATACTTACGAATTTTAAGGCAGTTTAAACACAACTCAGAAAATCAGCTGATAGTGATCTGTGAAAAACACACAAGGTTTGGATTTATGCTCATAATTCCTTCTTATTGTAATTACTGATGGTAATTGTATTTTTGAAAATTGCAATGCCAGGCTAAAATTATTGTGCAAACGTTCACGGTGTGCTACGCTCAGCATCTGTAGAGATAACCGTCTTACATGCACTCCGTCATGCAGCTCATAGATAGGATAAAATACTCTGTTCAGCAAAGTTGAAACCAATGGCAGAGGAACAGAAACCTCCTGTATTTATAGTAAAATTTTACTGTTTACTGGTAGCCATCTTATGGAAGATGTGATTCTTGTGTAAGTTGCATTATAACAGAATGGTCAAGAATGCAGCAAAGAAAAATATTTTCCTACTTAGAATGCCGAAGGGTCATGGTTGCCTTTACACTGATATAAGGTTTTCTAAATTTTCTCTGCAATGTACTGACACTAGCATGGTCTTGGAGATCCAGTAGACCATAGGATAGTCCTGATCCTGTGTAGGGAGCTTCTGGAAAGTTAAAAAGATTTAATGGAGATTAATGTTTATGGGCTATGTGGTTACTATTTATGTAGCCCAAGATGCACCATTAATCTGTCTGATAAATAATTTTTTTCACTCAGACACAGGCAATATTCAATCTAAAGTTAACCGCTTTTTGGAATCCTGTTGATGATAAACTCTAGATCCTGCAGCAGAATATAAAAAATAATGAATCAAGTCACAGCTTGGCAGTTTGATGACTACATGTTGTAATGATAATAAAATTTATTGTTCCTTTATCACAACCAGGATCAATATTTTTATATATGTTTATAGACTTGACTGTAGCATACAGCGTGTGTGTGAAACAAACTGTGGATTTTATCCCATTGACAAAGAAAAAAATTTAAAACATTTTATGTAGAAAATAAAAATGCAAAAAAAAAAAAAAACCTGTTCTTATTTTGCTTGTTCTGAACAACAGGCATCTATAAAAACAATACTGATACTGTATGAAGTAAATATGATGCACCCAGATTTACACTTCATCAAATGAATGCATTATTATATTTTAAATTTTGCCTCCACAAACTGCATAATGTATCTTTTATCAAAGTCAGTTTGAAAAGGTTACTGTAGTGATCCATACTTACTATTTAGTAAAGATAAGGATTCTGCAGCTATGAAAGGATTCTCTAACAATGTCATTTTTTTAGGTAAAATCACCAGCAATGTAAAAATATATCCATCAAATGGCATATGTAGCACATCAAGGCAAAAAGCCTGTGAATCTTGGCAAAGGATCTAAATAAACATAAACCATTTTCTTTCCCAGAGCATAAGAAGTAGTACAGCACCTTAAATAAAGTAGACTGGGAGGAAAGGCAAAGATAAACGAGGAATGGAAATAAGTGATGGTAACAGAAATACTGTAGACTAATACAGAAAAGTAATGGTAGCAAATAGTCACTGAAAACAACACTTTTTACTAATAATTGTTTCTATTCAGAGAAGAAAATGTGGTGTTGAAATATTTTCAGCTCATGTTGCACAGGACAGGTACGGACAACATTTTGCATGTCTTTAAATGGTATCCTTGCTTCTATAGATGTCTTGCTTATACAGATCTTTTTTTTTTTTTTTTTTTTTTTTTGCAAACGCTATTAGAATAATTAAAATTAATGACTAAGCAACTATAAATCGCTATAGCTCTGTGCAGCGATTCTGTGTAATGACAGCTGCTCTGGCTCATAGAGCACTTTTCCCATGCAACACAATGCATTTTGTTGCTCCTTTCTTTCAAAAGTTTGTATAATTCTTAATTGTGTTGGAAAAAAGGGTTTTCACTTCTATTCATACAAAGCTTAAAAAAGGAAATTCAGCCTTTCCAATTTCTTTTTTCCACAATGACAGACTCTAAATCCATGTTTACTTAGATAAATCTTGCTGTTCAAGAGGCAGTTGTCCAAAATTCTGAAGGTTTTGATTGCCGTGTAACAAACACTGAAATAGTACAAACTCAACCTGGTTTTGTACTTTATCTTAAAAAATCTGCAGCAACAGCCAGTGGTATTTTGGGCAGGCAAGCAAGTATTTCACAAGTACGGTAAATACAGGAGTTGGACAATGAAACTGAAACACCTGTCATTTTAGTGTGGGAGGTTTCATGGCTAAATTGGACCAGCCTGGTAGCCAGTCTTCTTTGATTGCACATTGCACCAGTAAGAGCAGAGTGTGAAGGTTCAATTAGCAGGGTAAGAGCACAGTTTTGCTCAAAATATTGAAATGCACACAACATTATGGGTGACATACCAGAGTTCAAAAGAGGACAAATTGTTGGTGCTAACCCAGATTGTAGCCAAAAAACATAAAACCACAGCTGTCCAAATTATGGCAGAATTAAATGTGCACCTCAACTCTCCTGTTTCCACCAGAACTGTCCGTCGGGAGCTCCACAGAGTCAATATACATGGCCGGGCAGCTATAGCCAAACCTTTGGTCAGTCATGCCAATGCCAAACGTCGGTTTCAATGGTGCAAGGAGCGCAAATCTTGGTCTGTGGACAATGTGAAACATTTATTGTTCTCTGATGAGTCCACCTTTACTGTTTTCCCCACATCCGGGAGAGTTACGGTGTGGAGAAGCCCCAAAGAAGCGTACCACCCAGACTGTTGCATGCCCAGAGTAAAGTATGGGAGTGGATCAGTGATGGTTTGGGCTGCCATATCATGGCATTCCCTTAGCCCAATACTTGTGCTAGATGGGCGTGTCACTGCCAAGGACTACCAAACCATTCTTGAAGACCATGTGCATCCAATGGTTCAAACATTGTATCGTGAAGGTGGTGCCGTGTATCAGGATGACAATGCACCAATACACACAGCAAGACTGGTGAAAGATTGGTTTGATGAACATGAAAGTAAAGTTGAACATCTCCCATGGCCTGCACAGTCACCAGATCTAAATATTATTGAGCCACTTTGGGGTGTTTTGGAGGAGCGAGTCAGAAAACATTTTCCTCCACCAGTATCACGTAGTGACCTGGCCACTATCCTGCAAGAAGAATGGCTTAAAATCCCTCTGACCACTGTGCAGGACTTGTATATGTCATTCCCAAGAAGAATTGACGCTGCATTGGCTGCAAGAGGAGGCCCTACACCATACTAATAAATTATTGTGGTCTAAAACCAGGTGTTTCAGTTTCATTGTCCAACCCCTGTATGTCACTACTCAGTGATCCAAGTCCAGTGATTTATTCCCAGTCTGTCCTGCTATTTTACAGTTCTCGTGCTTCTCTCAATCAAAGGTGTGCGCTAATTCTGAAAGGCCTGAAAAAGGCTCTTTTGTGGTTAATTTATTCAATGATTAGTAAGGGTTTCAATGATCTCAAATTGTGTTTTAAATAATCTCTGTTGAGGGTAAAATAAAACCAACCGGGTTTGATACGTGTAAGTATTTTAGGTTTTAATCCAGAAATGATTGATACCAACCTGGGTCCATATAAACAGTGTAATAACACTTTAACTCAGCATTTGATTCCAAGTTGAAAACTATGAATCAAATGCTTTCTTCAGCATCATTATCCAACTGCAGTTCATAGCCGTATTTTCTAGAAGGGCTTGCAATGTCCTGACACAAAGGGAGCTAGATCCCCACTGACTGGTCATGCAAACAAGCCATAGAACATTTTTAGGATGCAAAACCGGCAGGTAACTGTTTTTGTGTTTGTTTTTAGAATCCTTGTGACACCCCCTGACAGAAGGATACCCTGAGTGTGGACTGTTACTCATATCAAAGCCTGCCACTGACAACAGCTAAATTAATAGCAAATTAATAGTTCAACTCTCACATTTGAGTGTTGCTGTGAGAGTATAATCCTTTAAATTAGCAGACTATACCAAGACTTCAGAAATATTTTAGATTCAAGAACCTACAGAGTAGTGAGATTTCTAAGGGTTCTCCTGTTCCTGTTAAGTTCAAATGTGGATTTCTGTGGGAAAAACCATATTAACCTGTCTCATCTATCTCTTTTCGTGGGTCAGCAAATCGCTTTGATTTTAAATGGAACAAGAGCTGGCCAAATTATTTATGGTCAATTGCTGAAAGACCTCAATCAGCCCATCTCTCCGCAAAGACGGAGAGCTGAAGGGTAATTTCATGCTGTTAGTCATTTATAAGCAGCTGGATGATCAACCACATTAATAATATTGAAAACAGGTAATCGCTGTTGTTTTTTCATGGCTTCTCACAACAGAATCAGAATAAGTTGCTAATGGTTAAAGTGTTTGTTTTGGATTTTAAATTTAGCCTGTGGAGTGAGGCCAAGATGGTAAATGATCCTGTTACACGGAGAAAATGACTTTGCTACCTCCATTCCTGCTTTCCATTATTCAACTCCTGCTTCCTCCACATGGAGCTTTATAACGTGTGTTTTTTTCTATTTCCTCATTTGAACATTGATTTAGCAAAGACAAATACAGAGACAACCATGTGGACGTTCCCTTGTGTTCAAAATAATGGTAGTCCAACTAGACTAACCAGATCAATCACTGTTCTCGGCAGAAATTATATTACCACGTGGCAACTTATTTACTAGTGGGTGCAGTAGAGTCATGGAAAACCAACCAACAGTCATTATATGCATGCTCCTGAGTCTGTGTAATTGAATAACTGAGAGGATACAATTTGCCAAGAAACACATCAACTGGCCTAAAGAGAAGTGGAGAAACATTTTGTGGACTGATGAAAGTTTTTGGGTCCAAGGGCGACTGACATGACCCCCAAACACTGAAATAAGGCCACTTTGAAGACAGTGAAGCATGGTGTTTCAAGCATCATGAAAAGGGGTTCTGTTTCATTCCTTCCTGACTGCGAGTGGCAGTAAACAAAGTGGATATGTCTCCTCGCGCTCCGCGCAGGTCGAGATTAAATGTAAACAAAGTCATGCACGTGACACGTAGCCCACCTGGGCGTGCTGTCTATAAGTAGCACGTGGAAGGCTACGTTCGGTCTCTTTGATCTTCGCAGGTTGGTTGCTCCTATAAGTCCGTGTTTCGGTGCTTATTGGGTATTGCAGGTCTAAGAGAGGTAAGCACACGGTTTGTGTGATTCGGCATCATCCTGCCTGTGACTCTTTCGTCGGAGTGCTCTTTGTAGCCCTCTAAGGCTGTGGTTGACGTTTTTCTGTTTCTGTGTTAGCAGAACTCTAGTAGCCGGAAGCTTGATGCTGGCACTTCTTTTGCCCTGTTGAGACCGGGTGGGGAGGAGCAGACAGCTGCAGTTTTCAGGTGAGTGGAAGCTGGATGTTCTGACTGCGTTCTGTGCTGTACAGTTCTCGCTCGGATTGCCTGGCTCGTGTCTGTATTGAGAAGCAGTGGATTAAAAAGAGGCCTCTGATCGCGTTCTTCAGTTCTATTGAAGTCCTTGCTCAGTTGGCCTGGTGCCTGCCTGCATTTCCCACGTCTGTGATTGGGATGCTGGCGTGAGCTTCATGTGGCCCAAATGCCTGGGCGTGGGTCATCTCAGGGAACCTCTGACGGACCCATGCATGAACAGCAGCATTTTGCTGTTGTCTGTTAGAGAGAACAGGCTACGTCTGGTGGAGAATCTCCTCTTTGCGGCCGAGCTGCCACCCTCAGGGATGCCACAACCGTGTTCCGGGAGGCGGGGGGATGCGCCAGAGGAAGAATGCCGCAGGCCACGGAGGAAGAGGCCTCGGCTGGAGCGCCCATCTCGGCTGGAAGTGGACTCTTTGAGGGCCGAGGTGGAGCAGCTCAAGGCTCTACTCAAGGCCCCAGAACCCACGCCTGCCTTCCAAGCAGCAGCAGCTTGGGAGTCGGGGGAGGACCCGGAAGATGATGGAGTCTCTGTGAGGGCCTCCAATTCAGAGTTCCAGTCCCTCGAGGACCAGCGGGACCCCTTCCCAGACCCTCGGGATCGGGAGGGGGATCCCCCGAGTATTGGAGGAAATGATGGCTCAGGTAATTCCCTTAGGAGTTCAGTTAGCTCTGGCCCAGGGGAGGAGCCATGCCCGCTACGGGCAATTATTTTGGCGGCCCCTCCGTTCGAGGTGCCACCGTCGTCGGCCTTCTTGGAAGAGCTTCAGCGGTGCTGGAGGGATCCTAGAAGCTTCTCCCACCATGGTCGAGACGCACAGATCCTGGCGTGCATGCGCAATCCTGGGGATTATGGTCTGGACCGTATGCCCCCTGTGGATCACTGCATCGCATCACTGGTTCTTTCCCCAGATGAGGCGCTCAGGGAGAGGGCCCGCTGTTCAAGCACCCAGTGTCGGGTGACGGACGACTTCTTGTGCCGTGCCTACGACATTGCGGCTCGTATGGCACGTATTGGCAATTCCCTCTCTGTCCTCCTGTTGGCACAGTCCCAGATGCTGCAGCCGGGCATGGCGGGAGCAGCACTGGGCGACACAAATGACGCAGCTCTCCAGGCCTTTGGACTCATGTCCAGGGAACTCGGTCGCCTTCTGTCCACTCTGGTGGTCACCCGACGTATGGAGTAGCCAGCTTAATCCCTGGACCTTAATCCGATTGAAAACTTGTGTGGGGATATCAAAATGCTGTTTCTGAGATGCAGAAACAGTGGTTATACAACTAAATGTTAGCTTAGTGATTCAAAGGAATGATAAATCCTAGAGGTTTTTCAGTTTATACAGTAAATATTTGAATTTGTAAATAAAAATGCAGACACTGTTATTTTGTTAAACAGCTGAAAGTAGACTTTTCTTTATTTTCTGTAATGTGATAAAAAGATTGACACATTTTTCTTCATGGTTTGATTTAGAATATAATGTGCAGCATATCTAATGCATGGAAATCAAACATATTCTAAGGATTTTGAGCTTTGAAAAAAAAAACCACATTCCTATTATTTTGAAAACAACTGTAAAAAGATATGTTTAAAAGAAATCTTAATTTCATTTCAGTTGTTTTAAATTAGACATTAACTTCTTAAAGGATAAAAGCATCTGAAACTGATTAAGAGTTAGACACATAAATTCAGCACTGAATGAGCAACCTAAGAAATCACGTCTTTGCATTGACAAACAAATTAGGGATTTTATTATCAGATAAAATAACATAATTATAGGACAGATGGAACTTTGAACGCAAGTTACATAGCTAGTATCAGTAAATAACAGTGCCTTTAGACAGGGTTTTATTTATTGCAGAAAGACATGTAGATTTATGTCATATGCTGACATTTATTAGAGATTTAAATGATAAAAAAACATCCTTTTATTTTCAACTTTCAAAGGTCCTAATCTTTAGAACCATGGCAGTGGAGAGTCAATTCACAGAAAGAATTAACTTTTACATCAATTTGAGCAATATAATTGGATCTACTACAATATTTGTGAGCATGTCCTCTAGGTGGGTTTTTCTTTAGCTGAAACTTGCCGTTTTTTACTCTGCAACTTCTCTCATTCTCTAAGCCTCTCTTTTAATCATGCTGATTAGATCTGATTCTTTTCTCCCACTTTTCTTCTCTGTCCCTTGCCGGTTTTGTATCTTTATTTCATCAAATTTGAATTTTCTTTTCCTTAAACTGATTTCTCAGATCTAATCTTCATATTTCCACCTCAGTTGCCACTGTGTTTCACCCCTGTTTTTTTTGTTGTTGTTGTTGTTGATCAGATTAGGATAACATTTTTTAGACAAACACTTTAGGTGGGTTTGTCATGAAAGGAAAGATGGACGCCCCATGCTGTTGGTCTGTTTCTTTTCCAAAGGTCCTGAGAACTATTGGCAGACACCGCACAATGAACTTGTTAAAATACCAGAAGATTTCACCTGAAATAAAGAAAATTGGGTCTTTCAGCAAGATAATGATTGAAAACCTGGATAAAATTATCATAAATTGTTCACTAGACACAAAATCAACCTTCTTTCAAGAACATGGGAGAACCTGGAGAGTGAATTCAAGACAAGAGAGCATAAGACTTTGGACTGCAGAGATAAAACTCAGTACTCTGAATGATTCTGGAGAGATTTTGCAAAGAGGAATGGTATTTGACCCCTCTCCACATTTTCTCCAACCTTGTTAAATGTTATAGAAGACTAAGTGCAGCCATGTTGGCTAGCGGGAGTTTTATAAAGGATCAGCAGTAATGGTGCCAAAAATGGTTGCATTAGTGATTTTGGTAAAAACATTAATTAAAGTAGGATTTTTCCCCCTTTGCTGAATCAGTGTACTTAAACTGAAGGTTGATTTTTTTGGATTTTTAGTTTAAGATTATTTGACTATGCCACTGCGATTATGAATTTATTTTAAGAATTCCTACACATCATCATCTTTACCATCTCTTCTTCCTGTGAGACTTCCAGTGCATTCCAATACTATTTGAGGTCAGCTATGGTAATAGAGAATATTGAATCTGTTCAGCAAAGCAGACAGAGCTGAATGCAAGCATGACGCCACCTCAGCAAGTCTCCAAAATACCACATTTCATTTTTCCCAATGGCTAACTTCTCCCCCTCGACATTCTCTCTTTCTGACTCCATTCCATGTTTTTTTCTTTTCCTGTCCAAGGCTAATACAATTATTTATACAGAAATGTTTCTGTACTCATTCATAAAAGTTAACCTATCCAAGCCTCTAGACTTACCTGCACAATTCAGTTGCTAAATGTACCTACAATAGTGCCAGAAAAATATATTCAGCTTTTTTCCCTCTGTCTTGTCTCTCACAGATCTAACTTCCTACACTTGGCACCTGTTCTGGTCTATCATCCCAAAAACTTAACATGTACCAGAGACTATATATGGAGTTAATGCACAACACATGTTCAAAGAGGGTATGGGAAATCTCCCCTGCTGTGTTTTTGTATTAACCAATTCATCCTCTGAGACCAACTAGTCCCATATCAGCTCATGTGATGCAATCTGAAAGATTCACGAGTTTGACACTAATAATATAATTTCCCCACACCAACCTCACAAACGTGTCCACAGATCTGTGCAATGAGGTCCAAGACAAGAGAAGGGCAGGAGGTGGCTGAGGGTAGTTTATGTTTTCTTGATTGTGGTCTACTAAAGATTAGAATATTATGGTAAAAATGTAGTGCCTTAAAAATGTATTTGTACCCTTTCAGATTTCTTCTGGTTTTTCTTTTTTTGTCATTCCCAAACGTTTAAGATCATCAAACAAATTTTATTATCGTACAAGCAGAAGGTAACCTAAGTAAATACAAAATGCAATTTTGATATATTCATTTCATTTATTAAAAGATAAAATATATCCAAACCAACCTGGCTCTATTTGTCATTGAGTCATTGACTCCTACAACTAATAACTTGTTATGTCACCCTGGTTGTGCTGTTAAGCATTTATGATAAATACATTTTTCTGAACCATTCAGAGGTGGACTTGTTGGTGTGCTTTGGATCTTTATCCTACTGCCTAACCCAAAGGCACATGAGCCTAAGGTGGCAAACTGATGGCCCAGAATTTCCTTTTAGGATTTTCTGGTAGAGTGCAAAATTCATGACTCCATTAATTACAACAACTTGTCAAGGTCCTGAAGCAGCAAAGCAGTCCTGCGTCATTGCGCTGCCACTACCTTGTTTGATGGTAGGTATGTTTTTTTCTGAAAGGGTGTGTTTTCAATAAATATCTAACAGGATGTAACACATTTAAAAAGCTCCATTTTGGTCTTGTCAGTCCAGAGAAAAGTTTCCTAAAGCCCTGGGTGTTTTTATGAGTTATTTTGTGACCTCTTGGGCGAGTTGTTTTTGTGTTTTCAGAGTAATTTTTGTAGGTCAGCTACTCCGGGGAAGGTTCACCAGGTTCCATGTTTTTCTCTATTCCTCTGAGGGGTTTGCTGGAGTTGCAAAGCCTTAGAAATGTCAATTACTTTTATTCTCTTCTGGTTTTGAATTTCTTTAAATTGGGCCTCTTTATTGAAATCTTACTTAGTTAACCTACTTTAAAATAACCATACTGGTTCTTTTTAAGTTATGTACAGCTCTGGCAGTAATCAGTCCTGGATGTGGCTAGTGAAGTTTTAACTCCAAAAATGTATTAATCACAGTTAACAATGGAAACAATAAATTTTCACATAGAACCGGGTTGGTCACAGTAAGTAATTCCTCCACAGGACTCAGGGAGATTTATGAAGCTATTTGCAGGTGCTAAATGTGTACAAATCTGGGTTTGTGTGTCCTAATTTAGAAACAAGGTACCAAGGACAATCTGCCACTAAAATATAGTTTGGCCTCTTACAAATGCATATACTTCAGTGAAGGACTGCCCTTATTGTCAAAGCCTACGCAAATAGTTTTGCATTCAATGAACAGAGCTGTTTGCTTAACACAGATTGTAAGAAGAAAACATCATCTGCTGAAACAAGTGGCAAATTTGGAACAGTGTAACAAAAGAAAGAAAGCGACCTGCCGCATTCCAGGGTTTACAAAAAAGTAGTTTAGGGATTGAAATGGAAGTAGAATTCCTCTTTTCTTCTTATTTGGTCTGCTTAACATTTTTACAAATATTTATTTTTGATCTGTACAGTGGATCAGCTGGTAGCACTGTTGCTAGTCTTGCAGCATGAATGTCCTCGGCCTGGGGTCTTTCTGTTTGCCTGTTCTACCAGTCCATACGTGGGTTCTCTCAGGGTGCTCTGGCTTCTGTCCACAATCCAAAAACATCACTGTTAGGTTAATTGGTCTCTCTTATTGTCCTAAGGTACATGTCTGTTAGTGTATGGTTGTTTGCCCTGTGATGGACTGGCGAAATGTCCAGGGTGTACCCTACCTCCCACACAATGACCACTGGAGCTATGCACTAGCTTCCCTCTGACCCTGCAAGGACAATAGGCTAAGGAAAACTGATGGATATTAATTTTTAAATTAATGTTCTAGCGGTGCCTGTCGCGGCGGCAATCCCAGAACCCGGTGGTGGACACCGGCAATAAGTAACGCTGTCAAGCTGAAGGAGTCTTATCGGCTGTGGTTGGCTTGAGGGACTCTGAGGCGGCTGACGGGTACCATGAGGCCAAGCCTGCCGCCGCCCGGACTGTGGCAGAGGAAAAATCCCTCGGTGAGGCCATGGAGAAGGACTACCAGTTGCCCTCGAAGCGATTCTGGCAAAGAAGGGGGAAGCAGTGCTTCGCCAACACTGTTTACAGTGGGGATGGGAGGCTGCTGACCTCGACTGGGGACATTATCTGGCGGTGGAAGGAGTACTTTGAGAATCTCCTCAATCCTGCTGTCACGCATTCCCTGGTGGAAACACAGGCTGGGGACTCGGGGTTAGACTCTTTCATCACCCAGGCTGAAGTCACCGAGGTGGTTAAAAAGCTCCGCGGTGGCAGGGCTTCGGGGGTGGTTGAATTCGCCCTGAGTACCTCAAGTCTCTGGATGTTGTAGGACTGTCATGGTTGACACGCCTCTTCAACAATGCATGGCGGTCGGGGACAGTGCCTCTGGACTGGCAGACTGGGGTGGTGGTCGCTCTTCATAAGAAGGGTGACTGAAGGGTGTGTTCCAACTACAGGGGGATCACACTCCTCAGCCTACCTGGTAAGGCCTACGCCAGGGTATTAGAGAGGAGAGTCCAGCCGATAGTCGAACCTCGGCTTCAGGAGGAGCAGTGTGGTTTTTTGTCCTGGCCATGGAACACTGGACCAGCTCTATACCCTCTACAGGGTACTTGAGGGTTCATGGAAGTTTGCCCAACCGGTCCACATGTGTTTTGTGGACCTGAAGAAGGCATTCGACTGTGTCCCTCGTGGTGCCCTGTGGGGGTGCTCTAGGAGTATGAAATCGGGGGCCCTTTAGTAGGGGCCATCCGGAGTCTGTACAAGCGGAGCAGGAGTTTGGTCCGCATTGCTGGCACTAAGTCGGACCTGTTCCTGGTGCATGTTGCACTCCGGCAGGCCTGCCCTTTGTCACCGGTCCTGTTCATAACTTTTATGGAAAGGATTTCTAGGCGCAGCCAAGGGCCCGAGGGGGTCTGGTGTGGGGACCAGTGGATTTCGTCTCTTCTTTTTGCAGATGACGTATTCCTGCTGGCCCCCTCTAGCCAAGACCTACAGCATGCGCCGGGGCGGTTCGCAACCGAGTGTGATGCGGCTGGGATGAAGTATCAGTTCCTCCAAATCCGAGGCCATGGTTCTTGACCGGAAAAGGGTGGCTTGTCCTCTTCAGGTTGGAGGGGAGTTCCTGCCTCAAGTGGAGGAGTTCAGGTATCTCGGGTTCTTGTTCACGAGTGAGGGAAGAATGGAGCGGGAGATCGACAGATGGATCGGCCGATGCCGCATTAATGGGGGCGCTGTGCCGGTCCGTTGTGCTGAAGAGAGAGCTGAGCTCTCGATTTACTAGTCGGTCTATGTTCCTACCCTCACCTATGGCCATGAACTTTGGGTCGTGACCGAAAGAACGAGATCCCAGATACAAGTGGCTGAAATGAGCTTCCTCCGAAGGGTGGCCGGGCACTCCCTTAGAGATAGGGTGAGGAGCTCGGCCATCCGGGAGGGGCTCGGAGTAGAGCTGCTGCTCCTCCACATCGAGAGGAGCCAGTTTAGGTGGCTCGGGCATCTATACCAGATGCCTCCTGGATGCCTTCCTCGGGAGGTGTTCCAGGCACGTCCCACCGGGAGGAGGCCCAGGGGATGGCCCAGGACACAGTGGAGGGACTATGTCTCTCGGCTGGCCTGGGAACGTCTTGGGCTCCCCCCGGAGGAGCTGGAGGAGGTGTCTGGGGAGAGGGATGTCTGGGCATCTCTGCTGAGTGTGCTGCCCCTGCAACCCAGTCCCGGATAAAGTGGAAGGCGACGAGTATGAGTACAAGTAAATGTCCTACATTTTCTGTTAAATCCTGGTACATAGAAATATAAGACCCCTTTTCATTTATAAAGTGAAATCAATGGGATGCACACACAGATGTTTTAGTTTTAGTATAACTACAAGTTGGTATGCTGTAGTATATTTCAATAGACTACATATAAAACGTTTCTAATCTGATTTTTTTAAATCCAGTAAGTGCATTCTGCAGCATCAGTGACTGATTTAGATATGCCTTTCCAGCATGATTCCTCCGGCTGCATGTTGCTCTAAAAGTTTGGAGAAATGCATCTTTAGGTCAGAAATTCTCTCTTAATTGAAATAATTTAAAAAAGCTAAGCATCTTCTATATCTTTCTATTTGGCTGAAGAGAAGTCAACTTCCGACAAACTTACATGGGTGAAAATTGGTTTAATGTGCTGCTCTTGATGAGTGTGCTTGGATCTTCTTATATTTACTACAATATGTAAATACAGTGCAAAAAAAAGCAAATATAGGCTGTATAAATTGTTCAAAAATTAGAGGTAATCGCATTGCTTGGTGATTTTCGCTATCTGTGCATTGCATTGGTTCCTTAAGAAAGACAGATGGGAGGAAGAACCCACTTGGGATATCCCATTTATTCTTTCATTAGTTATCTCTTGGTTTTGCCTGTTTGGCAGCAAATTCTCCAAGCTCTAGAGGTTAGATTTATACCCTGCTGGTTTTTGGCCCCGGTTTCTTGACTTCTATCCTGCCATGCGCCATTAGAAAATGATGCATTGCCCTATGTGTGAAATCTGAAAAAGAACTTTCAGACTGCTTTATTTTCACCATAATTTTAAGAACGATTCTCATTACTGCCAAAGTTTATTTTTGGGTGAAATGTTCTAGGCTCCCATGCAAGTAAGAGCAGTCTGAGACTGATAAAACAACAACTGACTCAGCAAGGTGACTCTAGTGAGTCATTTACAAGGCTGAGTGTGACAGTAAGTGTGCAAATGACAGAAGGCATGTCTTTTGTGTGATTGATGGCTTGCAGTTTGTCACAGTTTTTTCGGCAGCCAAGGAGCTCTTAACAGGCCATGATTGGCTGGCACAGCTTTTGATCCCATGCCTCATTAATTCCTCCATGCCCATGGAGTTTTCAATCAGCATTAGGGTTGGCTATACCGCTTCAGCCCTTTGTATCATGTACACCCCGACACCAGAACTAGAAGGCCAAAACATTTGGTGCTGATTAGAGCTGGTGGACCTGCAGCAGCTGAGAGACTTCTCATTCATTAAATAAACTAACCGTCATGGGTTTGATTCCCGGCCCGTTGACCTCTGCTGCTTGTCTTCCCCTCTCTCTCAAACCCCATTTCCTTTCGGTCAACTAAAGTAAAGGCCACTAGTGCCACAAAAATTAAACAAAAAAGAAAGGATTGTGTGCAACATTTAATTTTCAGCTTTCAATCAGGATGGACACTTCCAGCTCTCCTCATTCCTCAGGACAATGAGAAGTAAAGGACATACTGAGTGCAAAGCTGAATAAGAATGAGCTGCATGATGTGTGTGTGTGTGTGTGTGTGTGTGTGTGTGTGTGTGTGTGTGTGTGTGTGTGTGTGTGTGTGTGTGTGTGTGTCCAGTACATTTCTCTGCACAAACCTACCCATGGATTAATGAGCTTCTGCCTGAGTTTCCAAGACTTACTCTTTTTTTGCTTTTTTATCCCTCTTCTGCACAACTTTTTCTTACCTACCACCATCTTTTCAGCTTCCAGACACTGAATGAATATGCATGAATGTGGCTTATATGTGTATTAATTAGCTGAGGGGTTTTGTTTATGTGCCTCGATGTGTGTGTGTGTGTGTGTGTGTGTTCCTGTCTTGGCATCACAGTGAGAACCATTTTCCCGATTTCACCATCAAATTGAGGACCGTTTGTACCAAAGTGAGGACATTTTGCTGGTCCTCACAACCTATGTTGCTAACGGTTAGGTTTAGGACTAAGATGTGAATTGAGTTTAGGTTAAGGTTAGGGTTAGGCATGCACTGTTAATGGTTAGGTTTAGGGTTATTGTCAGGGTTAGGGCATAGAAAGGGTTGAAAATGACTGAAAATCAATGGAAGTCAATGGGAGTCAACACATGGTCCTCACTGCATATAGCAAAACAAGAGTGTGTGTGTGTGTGTGTGTGTGTGTGTGTTGGAAGACTGGATGGAAGTAATGTCTCCATGTATGTTGGATGACAGTTGAAGGAAGAACTGAGGGATATAAAGGCTGGTCACATATAAGAGGGACAAATTGATTTCCCATGAAGACTGGGAACAGGCTTTTACACATGGGGTGCCTTATCAGTGTTTCAGAAACACTCACACAGTGAATAAGTATATGTGTACTCTGCTGCTCACCTGTAACCTTCTTGAAATATTGAAATAAAATAAGAACAACCATTTGAGTACATTGCACATGTGCATGAATCCATGCATGCTTTACTTTGCTAAGATCACAGAATATTTGACTCTGTCGTAGCAGAGATAGAGTTTTCCTGACCTCTTTGATGATCAAAACAGCCAGAAGCTTAAAACAAACACACAAAGGTTGTCAATAATTACATACACATAAAGTAAGAATAGATTATAATTTTCTTTGGCTCACCAATAACAGACATCAAGAATGAACGAGAAATATGCTACAATAACAAAAATCACCATAAAATAAAATTTTGTTGGAGCAGTTTAAGTGAATGTATGTGATTTTGTCGCTTTGGTCACAAGTTAAGAATGCTGATAGCAACAGGGAAAAAGGCAAAGCATGTTTTTTTGTATAGCGAATTTCAGCAAGAAGACAATTCAAAGTGTTTTGCATAATGAAAACACATGAAAAGATAAAAAAGTGGAAAATAACTGCTGAGATTTTTCTTGGAATTCATCCCCATCCTGTCTGCATACATTTGGCTCAGATGGTTGTGTGGTTTTCCTAGTTTTGCTTTTCTATGGTACAATCCTGGTTAATTTTACATTTTCACTTGCAGCTTAAGTGACCACATAAATACTTAAAACGCTGCATGGCTTGATAAAAACGAAAAAAAAAAAAAAGATTCGAATTTAGACTGAATCCCATTATACTTATCCTGCCCTCTCAAAATCTCTATTTCTACATTTTACCATGGTCTTGTCAAGGCATCAGGGCTGGATGGTGGCTCAGCAAGACGGTGCAGTATTTGAATCCAACCTGGTGCCTTCTTCCAAAAACATGCATGTGGATATTCTAAATTGCCCTTTGCGAGTTTAATTTTTCTGTGAATTGGTAAAAAAACGGTTAGTATTAATCATTGGTGTGCATGCATGTTTGTTTTTTTCTGTGTGTTTCTGTGTTGCCCTGAGATGAAGGGACAACCTGTTCAGGGTGAACTGCAGCTGTTGCCTATTTGTCAAGAGAGAGATGACAGAAACAAAATAATTTCCTAAGATTAAGATATCCTATAAATGCTCTGGTTCATTCACAGTTCAAATTATCTGTGATGCTTATTGATACCGATCTATCTAAAGCTGAAGCATAAAAGAATAAGAAAAGCAGCTCATTAGGTGACATTTTTAAAGCACCAGTATAACTGTTGTTGCTGTTGCAGTCTCCATCTGATCTCTAATATTACCCGTTAATTTTTTTTCTGCTTATGTTCTTTTTTAGTATTCAAAAGGGTTTGATTCTTCGGCTTCTCGGGTGGTTTGTAATCTCAACGGCTGTCATTTTTGCTCAAAATGCTGTGGTGCCCCACTCGAGCGAGGTGACTGCCAAGTACAATTACATCTCATTCTGAAAATATTAATCATATCTGACGTGAGTGTGCTGTGTGAAATATCACATTGGTGCGAACGTTCATACATGTTTGAAGTGACCGCCTGAAATGGCAGCTGTTCGTTCCTCCTATGCTTTGTTTAAAGAGGTGATCTGATCTACTAATAGAGTTTATGAAATCATGATTAAAAGACAACAATATGCTGTTTTATAATTACTAAAACCCTAAATAATAACTAATGGGAAGATTTTGATTTATCACTCCAACACACATCTTTTTTTCTGTTTCTATTTTTTCTGTTATAGTTTCCTGATATTAAACCCCAGAATATTGGGCAATAATCTCTATTCGTTATGGTAATTTGGAAAATTAGCAAAAGTATTCACACTATTTAAACTATCTCCACATCATGTCACACTCCAACCTCAAACTTCAATGTGTTTTATTGGGATTTTAAGTGATAGACAAACTCAAAGTAGACAGGAAAAATAGAAGACAGATAAGAAGCAAGCTATTGTTAAATGAAAGCCATAAGAATGTCTGTTTAAGGTTCGCCACATACCATGTAGGGACACAGCGGTTGTGTGGAAGAAGATGCTCTGGTCAGATGAAACAAAAGTTATACTTTTAGGCCTACATGCAAAACTCTTGTGTGGTGTAAAACTAACTATGCACATCGTTCTGAACACACCAATCCTTTTTTGATGTGTTCTCTGGTTAGTCAATGTCTTTCCTCAGTGCCCCTGCTACCTGCTCTCCCTCAGATCTCCTTTTATCAACCCACCAATTATATATATATATATCTCCCAGTTCAGTCAGTCCTTTGTCTGATCCTCTGTTGTCCAGCCAGTCACCTGTTGCTTGTTTCCTGTGTGCTATTTATTTTTATTTACTGATCATTCACCATGTTTCTAATGACTTCTTGTCTACATATGGATGTGGCCAAAGAAACAACCATCAGTCATAATATACTTCAAAAGACTTGTAGCAGTGGCTGCAGCAAAATACAAGGAATTCGCTGATATTAATATAAATATAAAGCACATTTTTTTAGATTTTTTTGTAAACAAAATTTGAAAACCATTAATCATCCCAAATAAAATACACTGAAATTAGAAGTTCTAATGTCACAAAAAGGGAAAAGGATAAGGTAAGGTAAGGTAAGGTAAGTTTATTTATATAGCGCTTTTCAGCAACGAGACACTCAAAGCGCTGTACATACAATTACAATACAATCACAAAGCCACTAAATACAGATACAGACACAGAAAAACAAATCAAATGATAAAATCAAACAACAGAGGTAATTTAAAAAAGTTAAATAAAATAAATAGAATAGAATGATGGACAAGAAAATGAAAGGAAAATTGGACTGAAAACGCAACTAATCATGCCTAGATGGTACAGTCAAAGGCCACTCTAAACAAATAAGTTTTTAATCTTGATTTAAAGCAACTTAGGGTTTTGGTGTTTTTACAGTTTTCTGGCAGTTTATTCCAGATTAGTGGAGCATAAGAACTAAAAGCTGCTTCTCCATGTTTGGTTCTGGTTTTGGGTATGCAGAGTAGATTTGAGCCAGAAGACCTGAGAGGTCTGGGTGGTTGATACACTGACAACAAGTCTGTAATGTATTTTGGTGCTAAGCCATTCAGTGATTTATAGACTAACAGAAGTATTTTAAAGTCTATTCTCTGAGCTACAGGGAACCAGTGTAGGGACTTTAGAACCGGGGTGATGTGCTCCACTTTCTTAGTTCTAGTGAGGACGCGGGCAGCAGCATTCTGGATCAACTGCAGCTGTCTGATCGACTTTTTAGGCAAGCCTGTGAGGACACCGTTGCAGTAATCAATTCTACTAAAGATGGATGCATGAATTAGTTTTTCAAGGTCCTGCTGAGACAGTAGTCCTTTAATCCTGGAGATGTTTTTTAGGTGATAGAAGGCCAACCTAGTTACTACCTTTATGTGCCTCTGAAGGTTCAGGTCTGAGTTCATCACTACACCCAGGTTTCGAGCCTGACTGGTGGTTTCTAGCTGTATTAACTGAAGCTGTGTGCTAACTTTTAAACGCTCTTCCTTTGGTCCAAAGATTATTACTTCAGTTTTGTTTTGATTCAGCTGAAGAAAATTTAGGCCCATCCATGCATTGATGTCTTCTAAGCATTTAACCAGCGCTTGAATGGGTTCATGGTCACCTGGTGACATCATAACGTATAGCTGTGTGTCGTCTGCATAGTTATGATAACTTACGTTGTTGTTTATTAAAATCTGAGCTAGGGGGAGCATGTAGATATTGAATAGAAGGGGCCCTAAGATGGACCCTTGGGGAACGCCACATGTGATTTTTGTGGTCTCTGATGTAAAGTTACCTACTGACATAAAAAAGTCCCTGTCCTTCAAGTAGGATTTAAACCAGTTGAGTGCTGTACCAGAAAGGCCGACCCAGTTTTCCAGGGGCTCTAATAAAATGGAGTGATCAACAGTGTTGAATGCTGCACTAAGGTCCAATAATACCAGCACTGTGGTTCTTCCACAGTCTGCATTTATACGGATGTCATTGAACACCTTGACAAGAGCAGTCTCTGTACTGTGGTGAGCATTGAAGCCTGACTGGAAGACATCGAAGCGGTTGGTCGTTGTTAGGAAGTTGTTTAACTGCTGAAACACAGCTTTTTCAATAATCTTACTGATGAAGGGGAGGTTTGATATAGGCCTGTAGTTCTGCAGTAGCAGCTTGTCCAAGTTGCTCTTTTTCAATAGAGGTTTGATAATTGCTGTAAATACTTTTGGAAGGGATTGTTTGTTAATGTGAACTGGATGGTCAAATATGATCTATTTTCAACATTTTCTTTAATGACTCATTGACCTGCATCAGCAGTTTTTTTTTCATCTTCCTTCTAGAGCAGCAGCTTGGAGATGAGGAAGAAATTGGTCAAAGACCAGAATGAAAAATATATAGAGCATTAAAGACAGAAATAGTCTTTTAAAACTGAGTTTTGATTGACTGTCAGATCCAAATAAGCTACAAAAACATTAAATAATTCTTCCTTAAGAGTTACCAGAGGGCACTTCTTTGATTCAGGAGCCTCTCCTCACAGAAATAGATGTAAGACTTCAGCATCTCGCTCCACTCTGAAACACGTTACTGTATAAACTCACTGGCAGCGAGATGATACTGACAGGGATGAGAAAAAAATGATAATTTCCCTCTAATATTACCACTTTAAGTGTGTCAGAAATAACGACAGGAGGCAGAGAATAGCCTGTCATTCACCCCTCCTGGGAACTGTTCTACTTAAAGTTGCTGTATTTTGTTTTAAGTTTGGACACTCACCGATGTTTGCGCTGAATGTAAAAAATGCTATGAAGGACGGAAAAGAGAGAAAAGTGAAAGCATCTGTTTTAAGATTTTCCGCTAGGGTGAGCTAAATGAGAAGGTGAATGACTATACAACTGGGTGCTATTAGTGCTAATCAGATTTAACACCACATGGCCCAGGATAATAATTCTCTGAACCTGTTCTGCATTTTCTGTCAGTTTAAAGTCCTGCATATTTCTACGTTTCACAGCTCCTTTTCTGTGCAGAGACAGAAATAGTGGGTGGTTGAATGATACTGGTGGCACGGTGGCAGCTGGCATTTCTTTTTCCTGGCCACCAGCATCCCCCTCCCACACAAAATATAAACAGACTCTGAAGACACAAGTGGTTAATACACCCCACCCGCCCCCCAACCAAAACACACACACACACACACACATAGGTATGGCACTGGTGAGCAGAGTCAGGCTGTCAGAAGTGAGGGCTAGCGTAGAGATGTGAGATGTTGTGACACTTTACCTCATTACATTTTCCTTGGCTGTTATGAATGCCGGAGCTCTGCTGTCAACCAAAGCGTGGACCTGTATGAAACACATTGTGAGCCCCTCACACACATATAAACGCGCACACACGTGTTCCCATATCTACGGTGCAATCCAGGAAGCAAGATGGATCCATTCCTTCTTTCTTTATTTGATTCTGTTGTGTGATATTGTGGAAATGTCCACAAGGCAGTGATTTAGGCTGACTCTGCTGTCTTCTCCTTGATGTGTGAAAATATCTGGTAAACCATGAATGATTTGACTCGCTGCCTGCATGTACAGTACTGTGCAAAAGTTTTGGTCAGGTGTGGACAAAATGCTGTAAACAAAGAATGCTTTCAAAAATGCAAGTGTTATTCATTTATTTTCATCAATCAACAAAATGCAGTGAATGAACAAAAGAAAAATCTAAATCAAATCAACATTTAGTGTGACCACCCTTTGCCTCCAAAACAGCACCAATTCTTCTAGGTAGACTTGCACACAGCTTTTGAAGGAACTCGGCTGGTAGGTTGTTCCAAACATCTTGGAGAACTAACCACAGATCTTCTGTGGATGTAGGCTTTCTCACATCCTTCAGTCTCTTCATGTCATCCCAGACACACTCCATGATGTTGAGATCAGGGCTCTGTGGGGGCCACACCATCACTTCCAGTAAGTCTGGTTCTTCTTTACCCTGAAGATAGTTCTTAATGACTTTAGTTGTAGGTTTGGGTTCATTCAGTATTTTGTAAATTGATAAAATAAACAATCATCATTTATATTTCTGATAGCATTCTTTGTTTACAGCATTTTTTCACAGCTGCCTAAAACTTTGCACAGTACTGTATCTGCACCCTAAGATGTACATTAAAACTCTGTCCCAGGGATGTGGGGAAGAAACATATTGTTGTTCATCCATTTTAGCAAAGTATAAATGATGAGGTTTTTAAACCAGAAACACTGGGCCTTCGATTGCACTGCTTGTTCTAGGAGTTCCTACTAAGCCGGTCTGTGATTCTGCAATAAAAGCCAAAGCAAATACACAGAACCATGCTGATTATTCACACACCTACTCTTCTGTCAATCATTACTTGACTCAGCATGAATGTTTTTTGATTGCCTCTAAGTGCAGTGTGGTGCATGTACTTGTTCAAATAAGTGTGCGTGACATTTAAAATTTTCAGCGAATTTCTTACTTAATAAGGCTGTTTCTTAATTGATGAATTCGAACTGAGTGCACTAAACTCAGACATTAAACAATGTTCCTTTGAGATTAAACATTGAGTACAACATTTTTAGAGGAGACCTCGGCAACCTCATCCAGAAAAAGAAAAGCATTCCTAAATTTTCACTCGGAATATCTTACAAGTAAACATAGCCAAAGAACTGCACACATCTGTAATTTATGTTAATGGATAATTCATCATTGATCCTGAAATCTTTATTTTTATAAAGCAAAGTTTGCTTTCAACATGATCTCAATAAGAAACATAGCCTTAATGGGTCCCTTTTTGACATTGGGTCACCTTTTGCTTGTTTTTGCTAACAAAAAAAGAATACCTATCTGAGTATCAGAGAAATAGATTATCCTTGAAAATTTAAATCACAGTAGCCATTCACATAGAAACACAACAAAGAAGAAAATACAAAAATTTTGTTTTACCAGCACAACTGCAAAAAGAGAAGCAAAAGGATGTAAAAAAAAATAGTTATTCATAATATTATGTCCATGCTAATTATACCAATATGTGACAATAAAACAATAACCTTTTTTTGTCTCTTGACAAATGACTTAAAAAGACTAGCTCAGATAGAGACCTTAAATTCAGTTTAGATATTTTTGGTTGTTCAATTATGAAACATAAAATAATTCAGTACTTTTAAGCTGCAAGATTTTCATGCTTGGCTCTCATCATGCATTCACCTAAATTATTAATTTCTTATGCAAAATAATAATATCACCTGTGTTGAGCAAGTTCACCCTTAACAAAAACTAGAACTAAACTAGAACTAAGGGTGCATTCACACTGCTGCTCTAGTCCAGGGATCAGTAAAAGTGAGAAGATTGACACTTTCAGTAGGCTCAGTTTGCTTTCACACAGATATTTTTAGACCAGGCCAAACAAAGTCCTGTAGTTGCAACTGATTGTTTCAGGGGCAGTACTGCACTGATCAAGAAGAGAAAGTACATCTCATCAGGGTTTGTTTTGCTATTTTTGTGTTCAGGTGTAGCTGTGTGCCTGCACCTCCTTACTACTCCACTTAGCACCACAAGACATTTTCATACTGTTTTATCTTTGGATTTGCACTTCTTCTTCTTCTACTGCTGCCCTTACATTACATCGTCTTCCCCAGCTTTTGGTACGCTGGGCCGCACGCATTCACACTGCAAGCGAACTCCTCCGGGGTCGGAAAAGATGTGCTGAGCCAGGGCACGGTTCTGTGATCCGTTTCAGGGTCTGAGATGGGTTCACACAAGTATGATTCGCTAGAAACCAGACTCTGGTATGGTACAAAGCGTTCCAACGGTTTGATGTGAAAGCAAAGTTCAGTTTACACATGGTTAAACTGAATTAACCCACAACAGGAGTCCCTTCCTTCCTGCAGCAATCTTCCACACAGTAACAATGAAACCGATGAGCAACAAAAACAACGTAGTATAATGTATTGATAATTATGCCAACAGCCTTCAGTTTATGTGATTAGGCTAAAAGTGAAGAGAACGCCATTAAAGCCAATTTTAATGTGAGGGGAGAAACACATTTTTTCAACAAGATGTATGTGTGTGACAGCATGAACAGCACCAGCTTTCACACTGATACACACACACACACACGTGCACATACACATTCAACAGTTATTATCCATAGTTGTCCCTAAAAAATCACAATGTTGGTATGGCACTCTTTCAAACGTGTTCGTGCACAAAACTGATTATCTAAAACAAAATATATACATACACTTCTATGAATCATTAAAATGACTTTCAGTACTTCAAGCTAAATGGATATTATCTTTCTAACTCAGTTTAGATGGTATTGGAGCATAATGTGTTGTATAACACGCTGCACTCCCCTCTTAACTCACAGTAATTGATAAATATTAAATAATCGTGATCTTCATATTAAACAAAAAATAATTAAGATAATGATTTATTTTTTACATAATCAAGCAGTAAAAAGTCCAAATAACATGGAGAACAAGCATGCTCAGATGTGAGCTGTTTGGTTAATGTCAGTATAATAATTACACAACTTTTTTTCTATGTTGATCTGTATCCTGGGGGAAATATATGGCTTCATTCATCTTACCCAGAGGCAGTTTTAGTACATATTTTCAGGCACTAAATGAAATATTAAAGTTGCATGCTCAAAACAACAAAACAATTAGCTGAAAGACAATCAAGTGCCAATAAGCATTAGCTTTCAGGTTCAGTAGAAACAGAATATGTTATTTAAAGAAAGTTATTGTTGCTTAAATTTACACAAATGTAACATTAAAGAGTTCTCGCTAATAAAGATAGTGATATAATGAAAGAGAAGCAATGCAGATTACCTTTCATAGTAAATAATACATATGCAAACCAAGTTTATAATGTAGTGGAAACCATTTCCTCTGCAAACCAGGAAAGAAATGATATTGAATCCCATTAGATAGGTCTACACAAACACTCCTTCGCCAGAATTGTTGTTGTATGCAAAAAAGAAAACTATACAAAATGTATTGTCTGTTCAGAGGTACTCACACAGAAAATCTGCTTTTGAAAAATTACAACATGGCCCATTGAGCATTCATGCTGTCTGGATGAGCAGCAGCTGAACAGAAAGATATCCATCTTTGTAGAAGGCTTTGGAAATGTCAGTGCCCCTCAGCAAACCAAAAGGAAGTCAATCATCCAGGGTCTCCACTTTAAAAGATGACAAACACAAAAAGTCTTTAAGCCAGAACCTTTGTGTGACAAAAATTCCTATTTCAACTATGTTATTTTACAACATGTTGTGTCAGTTTGTTTTTGCATAGTGTAACCTGTGCTTCAGCTGCAATTAGGGGAGCATAGAAAGGCTGGCCTGATTTGTCAGAGTTTTAGGGTAGCAGAAGGTTGCACTGGCATACAGTATAATTTTTAGCTTGATTCTTTACTGGTGTTAGAGATAGAGGCTGGTTCTGTTTGCTTTGATAAATGTATATTTTCCTCTGGGTGTCTGCCAAAATAAAAAGACTGCCGCTTTGATATTAATACCATTCCCTCGTGACCTTCGTAGCACCTTGTTAGACGTAAAATCTTTGGGTGGCATTTACTGGTTCAAAGGTTCTCTGTGTAATTGATCAGTCGGCTGTTTGATCTGTAGCTACTGCTGGCATTTAGTCTCATACAGGAAAAAAGAAAAAAAGGTGCTTTCGTGCTCTGTCAGGGTTTTATTTATGCGTGGCTGCCACCTACTGAGGTTTGTTGTGGAAGAATGCAACACATAATGAGATCTTTTCTTCCCCTCCAACCTTTTCTTCTGTCTGTAGATGCATATTTGCATAATGAATCTGCACTGAAGTAAAGGTAAATACATAAAGGAACACAGTATTTTGTGTAAATGTTGCTATCAATCTATTATTTGTTTATATGTTAAATTTTCATGCTCAACCAGCTGTTACTCTTTCCCATTCGATGTTTTATTAGTTTTTCTCCTAGATAACCAAAGAAGAAATGCTTAAAACACTTTACAAAGACAAAATGCTTCTCCTAAAGTAGTTAATATCTCAAAAAGGTCATTTTCAAATAGTTATTAGTTTCATAGGTCATTGGCTGAAGTCATGACCATTATAAAAGATACATCTATTTGATAAATCTATTAGGTTTTGCAGTAAGAAAAAACAGATAATCCCATCACAGGGTCAGTATTTATTAAGCATGACTTTAAGAATCACTTAGGAGGAAGCTGTAGTTATTTTTGTTTTAAGGTAATTGTAAAAATACTTCAAATGTTCTCTTCTTTAAAGTTTCTTTTCATCAGTTACTGAAGACCATTGTTATTGAGTGTTGCAAATTGAAAATTGGACATATGCAAAACAGCTTACTGTCACACATTCAAAAAGAATAAAATACAAGTCATATAAATATGTAAACAAGTTTAGCTTTGTGCTTTTTGAGTAAAACTAGCTTTGTGCAAAACATGCTGTACAAAGTTTCTTGTTGCAAATAGTGAAGCAATGAGATTCCATTTAAGAGCATCCTGCCAGCCAGATGCTTCACTGCAAGGGTGAGTACATTTAATATATGAGCACTCATATTTATGAAAACAAAATTTAGGTTTACAATGGCTAAATAGATGTGTAAACAGAATCCTTTTAGCTTTCTCATATCAAAGTGAAGCTTTTAGGAACAAGAGCAACTAAGCCATAAAGGGCTAGACCATGATGTCACAGAGCAGGGTCAAGGAGTGCACTATGTGCCTCAGCCTGCTGAGAGTGCCAGCTTTTCTGCCAAGTCAGTAACAATAGACTTCCAAACTTGGATGGCTCCCTCCTTTTGCAACACGTCCCTTGCATAAAGCAACGTCCATACTGACATATTTTTGTGAGTTTCGTTTGAATGAACTTGATTGGCTTTCACTAAATCCAGAGCTCAACTCGACAGGAAACCTTTGGGATGAATTAGAAACTGCCAAGTCATCTTGCCCAACATCAGTGTTTGACCTCACAAATGTGCTTCTGAAAAAATGGTCAAACAAATACTATAAACACACAGCTAAACTTCAAAGAGTCAAAATTGTTATAGTTGTAAAGCGTGGGTTGACACCATATTTAACCCTTCAGATTAAGAATGGGATGTCACTCAAGTTATTGTTACGATGTGGTTTTGGATCGGACCAAAGTGCAGACAAGAGCTCGGCAGGATCATCTTTGTAATTCAAAGATTTATTTTACAAGGTCAAAAACGTAGCAAAATCACTGGAGGTTTCCCAATGCAAGACGTGGCAATAAACAAAGCATAATCATGGACGAGAACGAGGTGTGACAAACACAAAGAACCAGCAACAAACAATGACACAAAACCAACTTATATACTGTGAGATAACAAAGGCAGATAATCAACGGAACAGGGAACAGGTGGGACAAGGAGGCAGGGAAGCTGAAGGAACAGGTGAAAACAAATACAAAGGCTGAGGATGGGCAAAGTAACTAATAAACAATAAACAGAAACACAGACCAAACAAACCTATAGACAAAGATAAATAATCAAATGGGGAATAAGAAACTTAGAATAATCATGACTAAAGTAAACAGAGAAACTAGAGGGAACATAGGAACAACAATAACAACCTAGGAACAAACAAAGAACCCATAAAGAAAACCTGAATACAAAAGTAAACAAACCTAACCACACTGACTGAATTAACTGGAAAGGAAACAGAAAATAAACAGTAAACAAGAAGAGTGCAAAGGAACAAATAAAACACAATTAACCACAAAGATACTAAAGAGAAAATAAAACTAGAGAATCCAGGGAAGATCAAGAACTATAATAATTACAATAATAATAATAATAAACCATACAAAGTAATAAGAAAACAACCATAAAAGAACTTAAGAAGTAAACACTAGGAGGCGGAAGAGGGTTAAAAGAAAAACATGATACAAAAACCAAAATAGAAAAATCTAAGCAAAAGGTAAACAAACACAAAGCCACAAACAAAGTCCAAAAATGTCACTCCGTGACAGTTATTCGAACCCAGGACAGTGTCGCTCTTGACCCATTGTCTCTAACCCAAGGTCAGTGTTGTGCAAATCCACTTTTATACCCTTTTACACTATTGCATATCTGCCTGTCTGCCTATATAAGTCCATGTGTGTTCATTCACAGTTTTGTTGCCTTTGGTTGGAATCTACAATGTAAATAGTGATGAAAGTAGAGACCTATTAAGTGAGAAAGGGTATAAGGCGGTGGTATTTGGACAAATTTGAAAATTGATGAGCCAAGCTCTGGCATTATTGAACAGGAAAACTCTGCACACACATAAAATAAATTCACACAATTTCTTAAAATACAAGAATTTATTAACAAAAATAAGTCAACTCAAAGTCAAACATATTTCAATCAACAAACTCTTTACTACGCTAAAACAATCCAACTTACTACCAAGCAAACTGGAAGAATAAGGAAGACTAATGGGCTATGTACAATATAAACAAGTAAATCAAAGATGGTTGAAAACCATGACCAAAAGAGTGATGCAACATTACCATGAAATGTTTATGTTTGAGAACCAAGGATTATCTTGAAGAATCTGGAAGTGAAGTTAAGTTAGTCTTGGAACCAACTTAGGCAATAATTGGTAGACCTTTAGACAAGCATTCACAAGCAAGATCAGATAAGACATTATTTTAATAAAATAACAATGATTTGCTAAATAAAACCAACATTCTGACTAATCCTCAACGGTGTTTAATTAGCTGCCTTTTATTTATTAAAATAATATTTAAGAAAATATTATTTTGAATAAGAACCAAACCTTTTGGATGAATGGGTCTTAATGGTGTTTAGTAAGTTATCAAGTTTTGTAAAATAATATTTAGGGAAATATTACTTCCTAGATTGGAAACTAACAACCTTTCTGGGTTAATAATCTTCAGCTGAAGTAGGCGAGCACAAAAGAAGCTTATAGCTGGTTACCAGAATCAAACACATACCTTTAAAATGCATAAACGTGGACGGCGCGTTATGGTCGATCTTCTGTGTTTAAAAACCACCATTTAAATAAAGTTTGTCTTAACTTTAAAAACACAACACAGAACACATCATTAGCCGAGTTTCTCTACAAAACAAAAACAAACATCAGTAAACGGACAATATTTAGATTATTTAACTCTAAGCTAATCTTCTCTGCCCAAACACCACCTCTTACATAAACCGTGCTGAGGAGAATTTGTCCTGTAGGAAAAACATCCATGCGTGGGTAAACGAAGGGTTAGCTTGCAGCTAATCTCTGTAGCTGTGGGGAAGGGCTTTTAGCTGGCCCGGCCGAACCGTACAACAAAGGCACGTTTGACTCCTCTCTCTACCTGAACGTGCATGCAGGAAGGCATGCCATGCGGTCCCGGCCTTCTTTTCCAGGCCATGGGGAAAATCCGCTTTCAATTCGTCTGGAGCTTCTGGAGGCCTCAGAAGAAAAGTGAAGTCACGCTTGTCTTATTACACCCTTTATATGATTGAATGCCCGATACTCAAACAGCAAATCATTACTTAACTTTGTTGCATGTGATCATAGTCACTCTGGATCCATGTTGAAGAGTTATGTCTGCTTGCCAGCAAGGAGACATACACTCGCTTGCCTCTCCTGTCTGGTTCCCGTCTGGAATCTGCATGGAAAGAGATCTGTTTGTTGGAATACATGGTTTTTATTCAAACAGTGATGTCACGGGAAGTCCACTGTTACGCCTACTGTTCCTGGGCTGAGTGGAGTAGGTTACTGTGATTTATTTTGAAAATTCCAGGAAAGATCAAACTGGCCTTTAAATGCTGTAAACCATGGCTGGTCCCAAAAGTACAGTTACGTTTGGAAGGAAATCAAAAACACAAAACTTTAAATATGAATCCTTAGGTAAATACAAAAAGATACTTTTACCAATAAAAATACAACTTCCCCCTCTCCCGCTGAAGCTGTTGGTGCAGTCCAATTATCCACTTCATGTTTTACCTGGGATAAGTTTGCTAGGGTACATGACATTACTTTATTCAATCTGAGCTCTTTATAGGATTTTATAATCTGTCTAAAAATTATGTTCCTGCAGTAAACAATTAGCCTATTGTAATAACTATCATCAGTGTTTGTAGGAATACCCACGGAGAAAGGAAAAGTTATTGCATAAGATATATAGAACATTTTCATGTATTTCTAACACAACCAATTCACGGCAGAGTACAGTATATAGAATATATGTCAAAAGAAAAAACTATTTTACATTTCCTGAAATATGGATTGTTTCTAGTCCAGTTGATGTTTCCTTATTAGAGTGGTCCTTCATCCATCTGTTCCTTATATACGGTTCATCCTGTTCAGAGTCGAATGGAGCTGAAATCTCAGCTGAGGGTGGGTAGGAGGCAGAGGACATGTTGGAATCCAACTCTATCTATTGTCAGAGAGAGAGACAACCATGCACACTCACAGTAAAACTTAGAGCTGAAAACAACTTACCAGTCAAAGTAAAAACACATCTTTAGAATACAGGAGAAAAGCATAGGGGACATTACTGGTTGTTAGATTTAGGTTAAGTTTGGTCTCCACATGCACCTGATGCCATCTAATGAACAGAGGCATATGCAAATATACAAAAATGTCTAGGTTTTGTTATAACACCCCCCTTTTTTAGCAAGTTAAGATTACTTCCTCCAGTTTCAGTATGTGATCACATGCAGATGGATGGATGGATGGATAGATGGATGGATGGATGGATGGATGGATGGATGGATGGATGGATGGATGGATGGATCGATGGACTTGACTTGTCTCTCTTATTAACCTGCATTTTTGGTTATTATGACATTGGGTGACTGGGATAAAGACTTGATCTAATCTCCATTTTAACTTGCACCTAAATAAATACTTTTAACAAGCCAGTTCTTGCAAATCAGTTTGTGTTTTTGCTTTATTTTCAGCAGAATTTTGTGAAATATTAAATGTTCTGTGCTTAGCAGAGATGGATTATAAACTAAGTGAAAGTAAAAAAAAAATAATGGACGACAACTACAGACGAATTCAAAGGTTCACGACATGACATTGTTAATTTCTCTTAAACACTTTTATATGACAATAAAAAAAGAGTTGTATTTTTTTATTTGGCTTCAGAGTTCACAGGAATTGTAATAGAGAAGTGAAAATATAAATCGGATTGCCTGCAGGAATAGAAACCACAGAGGAGAGGAAATAGAGAATGTTAGGTAGAGATGATGTGTGAAATGAATGGATAATTTGATTGTGACACACAGTATTAAAATGACAAATAGTAGATGTTTGGTAAGACGAGCCCATGGATTTTTCCTTCCTGATTTTCTTTATTTCTTTTCAACTTTGTTTGGCCTATAATAGTTAAAAACATCAGGATTTTGACACCACCTCTCTGTAAACCTCCAGATATTCTTTGAACTGTCAACAAGTTTATTTTGTGTGGTTGCTCTTTCATTTTCACCCTCTTAGAAGAGCAAGTAACAGTACCTTTTCAAAAGTATTCGTTTACTTTTATTTTTAGAATTTTTCACTTTACAACCTTAAACTTCCATTTTATTTCTTGTGATTTTATGTAAAAGTACCACAAAGTAGGAGAAGGCTAATGGTTGCACTGGATTTTATTTAGGAGTAAAGGTGTATAAATACAAATGTACACCAGACTTTTCAGATTTTTATGTGCAAATAATTTCTGTATTGTATAAAAGTTTGATTCCACTTCTACAAGAGTAAAGATGTTTAAAGTAGGGTCAGAATGTAAAACAATATTCTAAGCTTTGATCATCTCATGGAGCCAGTCCAATCCACCATCTGAAAATGGAAAGAGCATAGCACCACGCCACCCTACCATGAGCAGCCACCTAAACTAATGGTACGAAGAGCATTAATCAAAGAGGCAGCCAAAAAGGCATATGTTTACTCTAGAGGAGCTGCAAAGATATGCAGCTCAGATGGGAGAAGCTGTTAACAGGAGAACCATTAGTCATGCACTCCACAAATCGGGCCTTCATAGAAGAGTGGCAAGATGAAAGCTATAGGGGAAAAAGCATGAGAAAGACGAAGAGCTACAATGAAAAGTTTCAGAACAAAGCATATTTATATTTTGTGAATGGCCTAGACAAAGACCAATGTTTCAATTCAATTCATTTTTATTTATATTGCGCCAATTAACAACACATGTAATCTCAGGGCACTTTACAAAGTCAATTCAATCGAATCATACAGATTTCAAGTCGGGTACATAGATTACAATCAGTGGTGTAGCAAGCTTTTCAAAAATGTGGGGATTGTATGTTTGTAGGGGGGCATTGGCTATGAATTCAGATTCTTAATGGCTGTGTTTTATATTTTTTTATTTTAACATAATCTCATCAACAAAGAGTTTTGTTACAGTTTCATAAAAAATGCTAATGAACGTTACATTACATCTGGGATGGAAATAAGCATCACACACACTGTCTGCTTCAGTTGACCTCTTTCGCAAACTCTAACTAAGACATAATATAGTTTGAACCTACGTTTATTGAATTATTGACCTCTGAACCTTCATGTGCCGTCCCTGAAACTGATGCCTCCTGCAATGGCCTAACCTAAACCAGAAGGGTGCAGTGGTAAAGACTGAGCTCCAAATGGTTTAAATACTTTATCTAAGGAAACCCAGCAGATTGTACTGAGTCAGTGACTTCCAGCATTCACTCTTGTGGGCGACTGTGGCTCTTAACCTCAAGTTGCCTACCAATCTGCCTATCGGTGTATGAATGTGTGAGCGTTAGTGAGTGCGATTGGGTGAATGTGGCTCTAGTGTAAAGCGCTTTGAGTGGTCTGTTTGACTGGAAAGGCGCTATATAAGTTCAGTCCATTTACCATTACTAGCGACATTACATTAGCGACAGTGGACAGTTGCTTGCATTGACTTTGCATCAATCCCTCATACTGAGCATGCATGTAGCGGCAGTGGAGAGAAAAAACTCCTTTTAACAAGAAGAAACCTCCAGCAGAACCCAGCTCAGTGTGAGCAGCCATTTGTCACGCCTAACTTGGAGTTTAAGAGAACAAAGACACAAAACGAATACAGAAGCACTGATCCAGTACTTCTATGTAGTACTGGAGTACTTTCTATGGGAAAGAAAAGTAAAGCATTAATGGTTGGAGCTCCTTTAGTGGCTTCATCTAGGAAAAAAGACCGCTAAGCAGATGAACTCTGAGTCAGTTTTCAAGTCTACACTATGAAAGAGAGCACATACAGTTAGTCACATTAAAAGCTCAGCCAGTAGCTATGTCTACGAGAGACAGGGTTAAACACTGAAAGACAGGGCAAAGTGGATCATTGGTAGAAGGTGAGCATTAAGTTGTTTACAGCAGCAGCATGGCCGATGCCCCCCTCCAGGAAGGTGCCACAGCTAAACACAGAGCCAGGCCAGATGTAGCTTCTAGGAAGAGATAAACAGAGAGAGAACATAAAGTTAAAAGCTGAAATAGCAGCAAATAATGAAATAATGTTTTTATGGCAGATAAAGTATTTAATTCTTTATTTTGTTATTATTTCTTGATTTGTATCAGACATACAAGAGTCAGATGTACACAGCCATCAAACCACAGATTAAACTGAGCATCTTATTCCAATTCCTCTGGCTGGATATATTTTTTTGCATTGAATTTAGCCCTTGAAAATAAGCCAGCCCTAAGCAGAGCAACAGCAATGGAGCTGTCATGCTGTTTGCATCAAACAGGCTGATCCGCCCAAACCCTGCTGCCTGCAAAGCTGCTGTAAAAAACCAAAAGAAATCGCTAACTTCCTCGCAGAATGGTATCCCCTCTCCGCTGTCTTTCTGCACCCACCCTTGTTTCCATCCCCTCAGCTTCCTAACCCTGTTCTGCGCTGCTTTTCAGCATTCTCTCATTTCCATATCTTCCTTCAGCCCTCAGACCTTTTACTGCCTCCCACCATGACCTCTTGTCAGAGCCTCTGAGAATCTCTCCCAGCTTGTGATGGTTAAGGATTGTTAAATTGCCAGCTACAACTTTAATGATTGTGCCTTCAGGCCCAGAAAAGAAATATACCGGTAGTATTTTTCAACATAATATGAGCTCTCACCTTAGGAATTCTTTGTGGAATATGCGCTTGAATTTGTTCACAAAGATTTAAGCGTAATTCCTAACTTAGATTAAAGAATATTTGCTTAATTGATATTGATCTGTACATACTGTATGTCTTGTGGTTCCTAATGAGTGATGTATTTGCATGGATGCACTGTTACAAGTTGAATTTACAGTGTGTGTTCAGAGTGCATGCTCTCCCTTGCTTTTGTTGCTCAAGGTTGGCTACAGCACTGCTGCACGTCCTGCAAATACATTGTAATTAGCATCATGAGCTCCAGTACATTCCCAGAAACAGAACGAGTGTAACACAATATTCAAAGACATGGTCATCCACCTAAACTAACAGGCTGGGCAAGAAGAGCATTCATCAGAGAAGCAGACAAGAGGCCCCTGGGTAGAAAAATCTAGGAGTATGAACACTTTTGTGAGGAATATTTGTGGTTCTGTCTAATCTGATTCACCCCGTTTTTCTCTCAATGTTTCACTCCAGACATTGACGACTGCCAGTCTAATCCGTGCCAGAACGGAGGAACCTGCATTGACGAGATCAACTCCTTTGTGTGTCTTTGTCTGCCCAGCTATGGTGGAGCTACGTGTGAGAAAGGTAACAACGTACCTTGCAAACGCTGCCTTCTTCTTTTTGTTGTGTTGCATGGTACCAGCAAAGCAGAAAGATGAGAATGAAAAGACGTAGATGATGGAGGACAAGGAAATAATTGGGAGCGAGCAAGGAGATTGGAAAACGAGTTAAAAAAAGGAAGACAAGAACACAAAAAATTAGATGAAGAGGCTATAGATGCAAGGTGGTGGAGACAACTTGAAGAATAGGGAAAGATGGGGGAGATGGCGATGAAGATGTTACACAGAAGAATAAGAACATGAAGAAAACAACACTGAAACAGAAGTTTAATGAGGGTGTGTGAAAGGAGGGGGAAAACAGGGGGGTGGGTGTGGGGGAGTGCAAGAAAAAGAGAGGGGGAGGAGAAAGAAATACAGGGAAGCCCTGAGAGATAATATAATGGATTTATGCAGAACACCTGCATCCAGATGGTTTTGTTTTCTATAAGGGGAATTTCTGTTTTATGGAAATTATGGAAGTTCCCATGTGAAAAGAGGGCTGTGAAGAAGGCAGATTTCAAACTGAAGGTTAGCTGGAAACATGACTGACATTTAGTCAAAGGCTACGCAGAGGAAAAACCCGCAGCTGCTTTGTTTATTAGTACTCATTCGGAACTTACTTTGACCCTAGTTGTGTGTTCCTGTGCAAAAAAAAAACCACACAAGAATAGTCTGTATCCTTCCTTTGTAAACTGAGAGGTGGAAAAGAACAAAGAGTAGCATAAAATTAGGAAGAAACCGACAGGACGCTTGCCTCTTGTCTATCGTTATTCAGTGGCAGTATGCAATTATAAGAGATATTTGCAATTAAAAACATCTATCCATTGTCTATACATGCATATCCTTGCATTGTCATGACAGGTTGCTAGTCCATCACAGAGAAATAAAAACATCAGTTGTACATTCTTACTTAGAATCACTGTATTTTTACTTTTGTGGCATCGCAGTAAATCAGAATTTAACTCATCTGGTGGAAATCATTTGTACAATTTTAGTAAACCTATGTAGGGTTAGGGTAGAGATATTTGTGAAAATAAGCCTTATATAAAATTTTACCAGATTTCAATAAAATTGTTTGCATGAGGTTAGTATTTTTCTCAGCAATGGACTAAGTGGAAACTGTAGACTGAACATGAGAAGAAAACACAGGAGGGCAGCTGCAGCATTAGGCTTCAGGCAAATAAATTTTATTTTCAGTATGTGTGTAAGAAATCAACATGCGGGAGAAGCTTAGACATTTGTTGCCATCAGTTATGTATGACTCATTGATCACCTTGACTGTTGACTTGTGGAATATAAAGTGAATTGTGGAATTTTATTGAATTTCTTTGGGCTGAACAGTCAGCAGTCAGCAGTAAGGAATTAAATGGTAAAACATTTCTAAACTACAGTGGTTTGGGTAGGTTTAAACTGAGAAACATGACCTGTTGAACTGGAAAATATGGGTGCTCCGTATATCTTGCTTTTAAACCAAGATTCCCATAGAAATCCTCAATCTCCTTCTTGAAATGGCCTTAAAACTCTATTTCTGCTCAATGTGTTGCTCATGCTCATTGCAGCGTGTTCTCCATTTCTGATCCAGTTTATTGTTTGTCCTTGTTTTTGTTTTTTTTCAAGAATCTGTTTATTGCTTTTTCGTTTTAAACACGGTACAAGACATGTATCACACATGCGCACATAAGTAATAACAGCAACAAAAGACGACAAAACCTCAAGGTGACAAACATATGCACAGTTCATTGAGACAGTATATTTTAAGTATGTTTTGTCAGGGCAGCACACTGGAATTTAATCCAAACGTTCCGAGCATCGTACATTAGAGGCATCAAACAACTTCACGTTAAAAGTTCTCCCCCTTGTGTCACATCAGCCATTATCAGTGATTCAATTTCTAACACTTTTCATACAGCTAAATACACTTGAATTGTTTTTATTTAGCATGAGGATAATGGAAACTTTGCCCATATAACAAAAAGAACAAAATTAGCCCGATTACGTTCGCTAACTCATTCACCATTACAAACACTTCCACATTCCAAAAATAGCAAGAAATCTTTCCACATCTTTCTAAGCATAGAGTATTTACACTTAATCATAAAGGTAAGTTTCATTAGGGCAAGAGAACTAGATAGCGTAAATAGCCAGGTTTTCAGCTGAGGTCTAGCAATAAATTTCCACGACCTGGCTATACTATATCTTGCCTGTTGCAAACAGTAGATTATGGGTTTTCTTTCAACATTGTTTAGTTGATTTTCAGTGGAAAAAATCCTTAAGATACATTGTTTAGGACAACAATCCAGTTTAACACCTGTGATATATGAAACTTTGTCCAAAACCTCCTTCCAAAATTTTTGGATCTCAGGGCATTTCCATAAGCAATGGATCAGAGTGCCCTTGGCCCCACATTTAGCGCATATATCTGGAATATTAGAGTCAAATTTGTTTAATAATGTAACATATGTTCTCATTAGCCATTTATATTGGATCAACTTAAGTTTAGTGTTAATAGATTGTGTCTGAGCTTTCAGACAGGCCATCTGCCACTCATCCACTGATATATTACTTTTCAAATTCTCACACCATGGTACTTCATCCTTGAACCTGTGTGCATCAAACCAATCTCGAATGGTATTTTTTACCAGTGGGTTTAATGTTTTTCTTAACAAATCTTTATATTTTCTTGAATATAAGTAAGAATTTAGGGGTAGGGTTGTGGTATTAGTATTTTCTAAGTTTACCCAAGATAAACCTATCGCTGAGAACCAACAGGAGGCACAAGAGAGCTGAGCAGCCCAATAGTACTATTTAAGATTTGATACCCCTAGCCCTCCTCTATCAAATGGAAGATATAGTAATAAAAGGCACAATCTGGGCCGTCTGTTATTCCAAATTAAATTATTGAAGATTGTTTGCATCTTTGCAAAAAAACCATTTGGTGGATTGAGGGGGATGGCCTGGAAGAGATACAGGAATCTTGGAAGTACGTTCAATTTGAGAATATTTATACGGCCAATCAAGGAGATGGGCAACGTGGACTATCTGTTAATTGATTCCACTAATGAGTTAACCGTTGGTGTGTAATTCGCCAAAACCAGTTCATCTATGTTTGGAGAAATCTTTATACCCGAGTAAGTGAGGCTGTCTTTTGCTACTTGGAATGTAGTGTGAATTGGTGGATTGCTTCTTTCGGATTGTTTTAGAAATAGAATAGCGGATTTAGATTCATTAAGTTTATAACCGGAAATATTGCCAAATTCCTCAATAGTTCTAAGTAGCTGGGGAATTGAATTTTTTAATTTGGACATCATTAAAATTATGTCATCGGCAAACAGTCCAATTTTAGATTCAATATTATTTATTTTAATGCCCACAATATTTTGATTATTCCTTATGGCAACAGCCAATGGCTCAATTCCCAGCACAAAAAGGAGAGGTGAGAGGGGGGCAGCCTTGACACGTACAATTATTGGTTATAACCAATGCTGTAGATTTATTGTAAATTATTTTAACCCAGGTTGTAAAATACTTACCAAAACCAAATAGAGAAAGCACTTCATAAAGGTAGGCATGCTCCACCCTATCAAATGCTTTTTCTGCGTCCAGGGATAGCAGAGCTATATCTGGATGTTCATATTTTTGCATAAATTATGTTCAGTACTCGACGGATTCCGTGGTGAGCTTGACGCCCTTTTACAAATCCATTCGGGTCAGGGTCAGAGAGGGAGGGCAGAAATTTTTCAAGCCTGATTGCTAGTACTTTTGCTATTATCTTGGCATCGGAGTTTATAAGTGAAATTGGTCTGTAGGATTCACATTTTGTAGCTGACTTCCCAGGTTTTGGTAGTACCGTTATAATAGCATTTCGTATTGAGGGAGGTAATTCCTTTGTTGAGTAACTTTCCACTAACATATCGTAGAGGGGTTGAACTAATTTGTTTTTAAATATTTTATATAGGTCTAAAGGTATCCCGTCTGATCCGGGTGATTTTCCTGATTTTAGTGTATCTATGGCATTTGAAAGTTCATTTATAGATATTGGTGCATCCAGCTCTGCCTTGGCTTCTTCCCTAAGTATGGGGGTAGTTATAGAATCAAAAAAGGAGTCTAACGAAACCTGTGTTATCTATCCCTTAGAGGTATATAACTTTGAGTAATAATCTTTAAAAAGATCATTTATTCTTTGTGGATCTGTAATGCATGGCACATAATAATAACAATAATAATAATAATAATAATACCATAAAACGATAGTGATTTGTCATATTGTAAACCACAAAGCAAAATTAGTTGTTGGTGACAAAAAAAGATTTATTAGGATGCTTGTCAAAATGTAGATTTTTAAAATAAATAAAGAATCTCCCTCGTTTAATATGTTGATTGCACCAGTAGGTTTCAATGAATATGGAAAAAAATGACCAATATTGCAGTATTAAGAATATGTTGAGCAATAAGCTATTGAAGTGCTGATTTCTCATACCAAATAGTTTGTAGATATCTTTAGCCTTTAAAAGTTTAAATGATGCAACAACTTCATATGTTGTCCCACAGTTTTACAGTACTTTACATTACAACTGTATACTAAAGAGACTACTGACTGAATAAATGTCTTAAGGGCCTGTGTCACATCAGCTTGACTTTGTACAAGCCTGTCTTAGATCTATATATAATTCATTTATCTTTTTATTACATTTATTTTGAGCAGACAATCTGATACACATGTTTGATTACCTTGAGAATTTTGTGAAATTAATTATGTTGAAGCTCCTTTTTCTGTGGGTCACTCTTTGCAAATTAAGGTGCAGAAGGCATACACACGATTGGTTTCTTATGGTCTAACTTATTTAACCTTCAATATTGTGCATGTTTATTGTCTGCTTTTTTTTCCTTACTCTGTCCCACACACACATACACCTAGGTGGTGTATGTGTGTGACAAACGTTTTTACATTCGCAGGAGCTGTGCTTCTGTTGCCCCCCCGTGCTGTGTTGCCACCATCATGATTGATTGGGAGCAGCAGGGCTGATTGTGTATAACTAAACTCTCTGTTTTCCTGTTGCTTTTATCTGTCGTTGCCCTGAGCCTGCAGAAATAGGGAATTCAGCAGGGAAGAGTACAATTCTCAACAGGCGTCGCTCTGTCATTTCAGCAGGATCTTCGTTTTATATGCAGAGGGAGGTCTGAACTGCAACAAGAACAGCAGAAATGAACTCATTTGTTCCGCCAAAGCCTTCATCCATTTAAATGTCATCCTGTTGGTCCCTTTACCTCTGAAGTGCTCTAGTTTCCTGTGTCTCCTTTTCCATGTGTACTTCAGTGTAAGTGTGCCCGTGTGTGTGAGAGTTATGCATTGTGAACTTCAGATGCAGGCTAGATATGATTTGTTGCAGGATTCTTCCAGCCTGTTACCATGGTGATCCCATCTTAGTCAATAACAATAAGTTGATAGGGCAAGTCCTACAGTGACTGTACTGCAAGAAAAAAATAATTATTTCAAACTTTTATCTGTGGATTTTACATTTGTTTTTATTTTCCTTTTCCACTTTAAGTCATTGTGACATTTAAGGAAATTGAAATAATCTACTGTCAGTAATTAAGGATATTATATTATTTATTTTCTTCTTTACTTTTTTCTTGAAAATGTTAAATATAAATTTGCCAAACAGGAGGCAGAATGGTTAAATAAACCTGTATTGAGCCTTGTCCTATCCAAGATCTAAAGCAGAGTCTCTCCTGTTGTTTTTTGCTGTTGTCTAATTATAGAAGACACAAATGAGTTCTCAGCAGCCTGACTGAGATGAAAATTGACAAAGAGAGTACATCATCTCATCAGTGGCTTTGATCAAATCTCACTTTTTATACATCAGCAATTCAGTTTTTTACTATGATTCTTCCTTCTTTTCTCTGTCTAGGAAAAAAAGACAGTATGCATATATCTCAAAGTGTGTATTTGTTACTCTGCTATCCCACTACAGTCTCTGTTTGATGTTCTCTTTTTTTTCTCTTCACTCCTTGCCGTTCTCACTTCGCCTTTTTTTTTCTGCATTTTTTGCATCTTTTTCTGTCTCTTTTTTTCTGGTGCACCGATGAAGTTATTGCTGTACTCTGTTAGCATTCGCATGTTTGCACTCCCGTGTTTCACTGCGTGTGGGTACTTGTCACTTTGCTTTTGTGTGAGGCTGAGTATGATGTTCCATGTTGCCGGGTTAGTGGGTGTCTCTTTGTAAGCCTTAACGCAATCTGGATGTGTGAAGGTTGGAGAACTTTCTGCTAAAACAAACACATGTCATACTTTTTCACATTATTTCATTTAATAACAACAATCCTCAGTGTGTTTTACTGGGCATTGGTTTTCAAAATGTTTAACACATAAAAATCTGAAAATTGGGGCAAACATATTTATTAAACCTCTATTAATATGATACCCCCAAATAAAATCAAATGCACCTAATTGCCTTTAGCCAATAGAGTCCTTTGTGTGTCATTTAATCTCAGTATCAATACAGATGTTCTGTGAAGGCCTCAGAGGTATGAGAAAGAATGTAGAGAACAAGCAGCATCATGAAGACCAAGGAACAGCAGATAGGTCAGGGTGGAATGGTTTAAAGCAAGGTTTAGGTTACAAAACAATATTCCAAGCTTTTAACATTTATCAGACTATTGTTCTAAAAATGAGGAGTGTTTGACAACCTCAAACCTACCAGGACAGACTCTACACCTAAACTGACACTTTAGGAGAGTTCCGTGGTAACTCTGGAGGAGCTGCAAAAACCAATAGTTCAGGTTTGGATGGCTGTGCACAATACAACAGATAGTTATGCATTATATAAATATGGCCTTTATGGAAGAGTGGCATGAAGAAACCCCCTGTGAAAAGAAATCCATAAGATGTCCCATTTACAATTTGCAAAAAGCCATGTCGGGGATATATGGGAAGAAACTTCTGTCATCAGAAACGGAATTTGAATTGCTCAGACTGAATCTGTTTTTGTGTAATTTGAAATTACATCCATTGGTTTGAAAATGAATTTCACTAAACTGAAACTGAATTTAAATGTTTAAAACTGAATTTGTTTGCTTTGAAAATTGCTTTGTATTGAAAATTCAGTTTGATTACTTTCATTTTCAGTTCTATAATTAAATTTTACTTCTAAATTCCAGTTTTTTGTGTCGGACATCCGACACATCAGATTAATCAAACACAGTTTCACCGATTCATGGATGTCATTCTCTATTGCTGTGTCCAAATTCAGGGGCTGCATCCTTTGAAGGTCACATTTGTAGGCCGATTACATCGTGGTGAGCCGACGAAGGCTATCCAACTTTGAAGGCTCCTTCAAATGCAGCTGACAAATGCGTCCTTCTTTTCCCCAGATTTGAAGGAATGGGTCTGGTGTATCCTCCGTGGCCCACCCTATCCCATGATTCATTGTGGGTCGAAGTAGATTGTTCAAACGGAAGTAGCAAAGGTCGGAGGAGAGAGAAAAGAGTGAAGTTGGATATATTGTGCATTCTGTTTAACAAAATGAACTTTTACAATGTTTTTAGACGAGAATGTAGTTGTGTAAACCTGAAATATCTGAACAGTTTATCAAGATATGGCTTAATTGCACAAGTGCTCCGACATGTTCGGAGATGTCCAGCAGCCGCTCACCTCGCTAGCTGTCAGCTGACTGGGCGGTTGAGGTATGTTATACCCAGATAGAACAGCTGAGTCCCGGCACATTGTTTTCAAACTTCTGCTGGGTTTCCCCAGTGGGTGGAAGTTAAAGGGATATAATTCAGTCAGATAACATCTAATGCTAATGTTTGATTTATTTATTATAATTATTAGTAGTAGTTGTAGTATTAGTATGCTCTACAAATAAACTGATTTAAATGTTGTTCCTAAAGTTGATATGGTAGTGTTTAAGTTGTTAAAAGCTTTACAAATAAATTAAACAAATGGTATTTGTCATCAATGTATTTTATCTACAGTGTTAGATTTTTATATCTATGAACACAAATATTATTTTGAAAATTTTAAATGGCTGAATACTGAACAAGATCATAAAACAAAGCCCTGACCAGGTTGTACCCCGCCTCCCACCCATAGACTGCTGGAGATAGGCACCAGCTTCAATGCGACTCACTATGGAAGAAGCGGCATAAAACAAGAACATTTTAAACAAAATAGGATTATAAGCCATCAGGAATATGTAATAGGGTAAATAAAAACCATGTAGTTATTTAAAGTGCAGAGCGGTATTAACCTACAGGCTCCATTTGTTCGGCTTCACAGCTCTGTGCTTTCTGCTAACACGGTCCCCAGGCAACAGAAGTTACACTGAGGTCAGGGCAGGGAAATGCAGACCGACGTCACACCGGCGGCACACTATGCTAATCTGGCATGTTTAGCTAATAGCTACAGGTAGCATAAATTTTACTGATTGACCATCATTTGTTTACATGACGCTTTTTATAGATGCTCATTTGACTTGGTAATTGACATCCGCCAAGCTAATAAATGCTGCACTGCTCCAGCTCAACATGCCATAAAGGGAGTTTAACCTGATCTGAAATGTAAATCGATGAATCTGTGTTTGATTAATCTGTGGCTGTCCTCAAGGACCTGGATGTGTGACACAAAAAACTGAATTTTGGAACTGAAATTGAATTTCAGACCTGACAGTGAAAGTAGTCAAACTGAATTTTTAATACAACAAAATACATTTTAAAATCAAATAAATTCAGTTTCAAACTATTAAATTCAGTCTCAAGCAAACTTATTCAGTTTCAAACCATTAAATTCAGTTTCAGCTTACTGAAATCCATTTTCAAACCATTGCATTTCATTTCAAATTATGCAAATACAGATTCAGTCTGAGCAATTCAAATTCAGTTTCTGATGGCACAAGTTTCTTCCCATTGGGACACAGCAAATAAATGTAGAAAGGTGCTCTGGTTAGACGAGAGCAAACATAAACCTGAACATATCATCCCTACTCTGACATGGTGGTGGCAGCCTCATGCTGTGGGGGTCAGAGAAGCTGGTCATAGTTAATGGGACAATGGAAGAGGTTAAACACAGGGCAATCCTTTAAGAAAACTTGCTAGTACTTCCAAAAGACTTGAGACTGGGAAGGAGGGTCACCAATCAACAAAATAACAAAAAACACACTTTGAAGCCAGAGCTAAAATGGAGTGGCTTGGATCAAAACACAATTGTGTGTGAGGATGACACAGTTAAATCCAATTGAGAATCTGTGGAAAGACACAAAAGAATGATATCTGCTCAAGCTCTCTATCTAAGCTGACTTAGCTTGAGGTTTTTTTAAATGAATGGACAAAATTTTCAGGTCTTTAGAAGTGCAAAGCTGGTTGAGTTATGCCAAAAGACTATAATTGCAGCTAAACTGGGGACTGAATACCAATGCACGCTACACTTTTCAGATTAAGGTTGAAAACCGTGTATCCTTTTCATTCTTCTTCACAGTTACTACTTTATGGTGATCCATTACGGAAAAGTCCATTAAAACACATTCAAGTTTGCGGTAATGGGCAAATATGTATAAAAGTGCAATGACAGACCTTTGAAGGAAAAGGTAGTACCAAGCAAAATGCTATGCAATCCTTTATTTTTTATGAATTAACCAGATTGAATTTTCTGGAAATGAAAGTAGTAAAGATCTCCATGCTTCTTCCATTTGTTTACTTTTTTGTTCAGGGTATCTTAGTTGACTCCAGTCTTCTGAGTTCATTTTCCTCCTGGTGTTATGATTCTGCACTGGTTGTCTGCATCACCTCTGTCTGCCTGCTCTGGGCTGCAGCTTTTAGGAGGATTGGTTTCACCTGCTCCTTCCCAGCCACCTCCCAAATTACTCCTCATCTGCTCCACCTGTGCTCCTGCCTTTATATACAGCTCTCTGATAGACAACCAGTGGCAGCCTTGTGTGAGTAGTTATCCAGCCTTCCTACCAGTCTGCCTGATCTGATCTCATTTTTGCCTCACGGATTTCACTGCTCTGCCTTGCCCTTGTCGGATACCTTACTGGCTTCTGTTTTTCTGGACATTGACCTTGCTTCTGCCTCTTAACCAACCCTCCCTGCCTAACCCCTGGATCTGTCAGCCTGTATCTGCCTTCCCGTGCATGACATTTCTGTGCCCTGGACAAAGATACAAGCCTCTCCCTCGGATCCCGCTGCCCTTGACTCTCTTAGAGTCAGAACCCTCTGGAGGAATCGTACAGCCCCCCTTGCCTTGAAATACCTTAGGATCCAGTAGGAAGACCGGGAGCTAGTCACAGAGAAAATATCTGGGTATTTTCCCATGGGCCTGTGACCACTGTGACTTGATCTCAGTTGAGCAAAAGAAACAAAGCCTTAAGTGTTGCTGTTTATTAGATTTTATGCACATTCTTGTCACACCAAAATCTGTTGGGAAAGATAATTCCGTAACACTAAGATTTACTCACAAAACATGCATTTTTAGATACACATTTGACTATTAAACTGTTTTACTACAGTAAGAGTTAACTTTTGTATTCAGGTAGAATTAAAGGAAAGTAACACCCTTCTTGTGAAAAAGTTAGCTAGTTTTTACTAGCACAATGTAATTGCACCTACTTTAGACACAGAAAACTAAATTGCTTTTGACAAGGAAACAAAAACTAGACAGCATAAATGGGAACTGAAGGCAAAGTGGAGCACAACCTGCCTCCCAAAGAGGTGAATCTGGGGCAAATAGATATACTTTGGAGTGTGTCGATGCCGGCAGCAACACCAGTGCAGCGAGGTGAAAGCAGGAAACAGATGATTTCCAGAAGCTCATACTCTGAAACTAATGAGGAGCCGAGCATACTAAAGTGACTAACAGCAGCAGGGAGTGCGTCACAAAACAGCAGACCTTGTCCTGTTGTCACTTTTATACTAGAAGTTAGCCTTTGTTAGATTTGGACATTGTCCCTAACTTAAGGGCATTTTCTTATTGTTTGGAAAGAGTACTTGTAAATTTGGTTTGGCAGAGCTACTAGTCCACATGCTAAGCGGCTTTCTCTGAAAAGATGAGGAAAGTCTGCACACAACAACCTAAATCGAGTTCCTAAAGACTCCCAAACTTGTTCCATCTCTCAGGTTATCATTATCCACCCATAACTATTAGTAATATTCAGTTTTCTCAATGTGTAAGATCATACCAAAACCTCCTATCTTTATAAAAAGATTAAGATTTCTGGATGACTCATTTAACACTGAACATTTGATGTAAGTTGATTTCCTACAATTTTTGCTGATCAGGAAACATATTCAAACAGCACGTTTAGAAAGTCGAGACTGTAATTCAGCTTATGCACAGTTTTGTGCAGTAGAGTTAACTCTGAAGATTCATCAATGCCAACAACAAGCTTAGACGCTGATTGGACCGAGACTTTGTTGTCTTTTAATTCCAGTTATTAGTTATACTGGTTCTTATGTAGCCAATAGGCATGGACTGCTGTGGATTTGTCATGGTATGTCAACCTTGAGCATAGATGGCTCATTATGTAACAATTATGTAACAATACAAACAAGTATGTAAAAAAACATTATGTGACAATCTGTGGAGGGAGAAAAAGATTAGGGTGATGGCAAGGAGGCCTTCTAGCCTCCTAGACTTGGAGCTCATTACTAAAATTGTCAGAATACTGGTTCAAAAATCCTAAAACCTGGTCAGCAGCAGTAGGGAGGATTGGATGGCTGTAATGCAAGGTATTTCTTCATACCTGTAACCAGCCTGTAATGTGCAGAGTAGCCAACCATTTTTACATATCTTTTTATAATGTTCCTCTTAAAAACTTTCTTTGCAATATAGCCAGTCTTAATAGCTTTTAATTCAAATATTTACTCCACCCAGTTGCAAAACTGCTATTGGATATTTGTTTTGATTGATAAGCCTGTGATTGGCATTTTGGGGCTTTTTTATTATTATTTGAACTTAGTTCAACTTTTTACTTTATGCATATAGAATTTCCTCTAATATTTTCAATGCTTTTAAGCATGGTTTTTATGTTTATCAAAACTTTTTCATACTCGAATATTAGGTAATAAATTACATACTGAGTGATAGCGAAGTTGGCCAGAAATTCCTCTAACATGTTTTTAACCTCTATATTAGATTTATTTTTTGTTCTCTACATAATTTAGTGAGTCAAGATTAGAGTAAAAGAGACGTTTAGTCCACTTTATCACCAATCCTTCAAAAGCTCTTAAATCGGTAACCAACACACTAAGAATGTCGATAATCAAATTAAATTAAGTGCATCCTTATGGTTCTTAGAGCTAACATTTGTGCTGCTAATAAATATTAAGAGGGACACATGGCTAAGTCTAGAAAGAAAAGAAACTGGAGCTCTTTTTGGTTATCTCACCTACAGCAGTTGCCTGCAGAGAAAGGACACACAGAAACTCAATATTCCTAAAGTTTAGTAGAAACCAGGAGAGGTTATTCAAATGGTTTCACTCTCATTCCAAATTATATTAAATGTAGCTCTTTTCAAATCTCACATCAGGCAACAAAACAGGCGAGTAATTCTTATTTAAGGTGTTTAAGTAGAGATTTTTTCTGAAGGAACTGTTGTTCTCTTTCCCCCCTTAGAAGAAGTTCACACTAAGGGGAATAAAACTGTAAAGATAGGAAGAAGGCACAAACTGGAAATATAAAGGCAACAGTAAGAGAAGAATTAGTTTTTTCTCTGTTGTGCAATAATGAACGCATCTGATGTAGAGGCGTAAAACAGTCCTCAGTTTCTGTTCCTCCATGTTCTAATATTCCCCAAATCAAGTTTTGTTCAAGAAGAAAAGTTCTAAACCAGATTCAGTTTCTCAAGTTTGATTTCTTGTTGTTCTGTATTGGGATTTCTGCCACAAACATTATTCAAAAAACTTTTTTAAGGTTTTTAAGATGTACCCCAAAATGCCTGCTTTAATAAGAGAAAACAAAACTACAAAAATATTTGACTGTTTATTGTTTTCACTTAAGCACTGATTAAATTGGAAAAACCAATCTCTTTTCTGACCCTGAGTTTCTTTTTTCTTTTGGTGTCAGTATATGTATACATACATAGTGCCTAGAAAGGTGTATTTTGTTTACAAAGATTTTCTGAAGTACAATAGTTAAGTTGTCAAGCTGAAATGCTGTTGATTGTATTACCTCTAGGGTTAGCAAATTCATTGCATTCAGATTTCTGTTTATATTGAATAGAAGTGGATCAGCAATGAGTATTAAACAGGGACAATCTCAGTTTGTAGTTCTGGCTACTCTATTCTGCTTGTCAGAAAATCACTTTTAATTTTGCTATAAAGTTTCTGTTGGCTCTCCTTTGATTTTGGAAGATTTTTGTTTACCTTTTTGTTATGGGCATGTTGCTACAGCATTTGGAAGTACCAAAATGCGGAAAAATCTAATGTTGTTGGCCAACATTTCTTCTGAGTACCTCTAAATGGATCCCAAGTATCACCAGATATAAAACTATGGGGAGCTATGGCTTTATTAAATAAAACCTTCAGAATTTATGAGAAATGATAATCAACACACCTTTAATTACATGTGTATTCCCTTCTTTTTCAATCATGTTCTATGGAGATGTCGTTACTACCCGAGTTTTATTAGAACTTGCTAAAATACCACCATTGGGAAAAAAAAAGGTTCTTCTGGTTATTCTGCATTTTCTCTGCAAGATCTTTCCCCAATCATGACTTTTGTTTTTAATGAGAAATTGCTCACAGATCCCTGTAGTTTGCATGGTTGTTCTGTAATGTTTTCCTATCGAAATAAAGAAACTTTATGTCATTTATAATGACCATAAGCTGGTTGGATATTTGACCAACATTGGCCCTTTGTTGCTGATTTCTCAGTTTGGTTTGACTGGATTGGGCAGATTTGTTACGTTTTTTATTTGACCAGCTCATCCATCCTTTTGGGGACTGTTAATGCCCATATTTTTCATCAGATATGACCTTTATTCAATTAGTTGATGAATAATTCCTCTGAAATTAGCTTACCATAATATAATGCTACAGGGATGCCAGCATTTGGTATGGATCCAAATATTTATGCTCTTCTCTCCTTATACACATTCCACACATGCCAATGCTCATCAAGTCTTATAAATATAGTCCCCATACATTAAGTGAGTCACAGTCAGAAACTTGATTAAAGATATTTTGTGTTTATGCTTGAAAACTTTAGAATTTAAGTAAGATATTACTATATTTAGTGGGTAACACTACACTGTGACATAGTGGATGCTACAGTCTTTCCTATTCTTCTTCCTTTTCTTCTACCTGTTCTTTGTCTTCTTGGCAATTTTTCTGTTGCTTGTCACAGCTTTCTGCTGGTCAGCCTCTGGCTCATCACAGGGGACATTTTTCAGGGATCTATCACTTTTTTGTTCCAACCACTTAGGATCCTTTCAGAAATTAAAAATTAACAGGGTGTTGTAAAATGCCTTGCTTGTGTAACTCTACAATATGGCTATTTGCCTTTCCATGGAGGAGTCTTGAATGTGTTAATGCCATGAAAATGACATGAAAACCAGATTTATGTGAACAACCTTTTACATTTAAATACCATTTTCATTTATGCCTTTTTTGTTTTTGCACTTGTTTCCTCTTTTTCCATTTTGAAGTTCTACTTACCATCAGGTTTGATGATCCACCAATATGAAATGCGAATATTTGTGATTTCTTTCTTGCTGTTAATATTTTGATGAGGCCTGTACAATTTTTCTAGCTGTACACATCAAAAATGTTCAAAACTGTCAGAGAAAAGAAAACTGGCAAACATCTTTCTTGGAATGGTCTAATAAAATTAGGGACGTTTTTCTTTTCCTATTTACAGTGAAGGCATCAGTTGGGCTTTAGCCTTCTCCATCTGCATCTGTGTGTCAGGACTCATCTGGGGTATAATTATCCAGAATGAGTCCTCAGACTGGCATTGGTCATTCATGTTGTGCTCTGGAGCGCTCACTTGGTGACATCCATTACTGCTAATTGAGAGAATCACACTATTAAGGTATTCCATTAATTAACACTGTGCTTATAGTATCCATTATTAATTCCTCAGTCGATTACACAGTCTTGACACACACACTTTTTGACACTGGCTATCAGCAGATTCTCGCTCTCAGTCATTTCTTTCCTCGGTGGACCACTGTCATCTGGCCTCTTGCAAATGGTGCACCTTGCTGTCAGCTTTCCAAAAGTCACGCAGAGGAGAAGCAAAAACGACAGTGCACACACTCACCTACATGCATGTGTAAATACAAACAGCCGCTTCATCATTCAGGGGATCTAAAAGAGCCAACCACCCGACATATCACTCGGCGATGTGGATAAACGACCCAATCAGTCTGCTGGAGGTTTATGGCCTTTTATTTCCTAACTGCTGTTCACTAGAGCCTGTGGGGATATTAATCGCTGAAGTGTGTCCCCCACCCCCCACCTCCTGCCCTCTTTCTGACAGAGTAAAAATGAGAAAAAGAAGACGACTTGAATAATGTCTAAATATTTGAAGAGGTTGATGTGATGTCGTGCTTTGAGCCTCGCTGTCAGCGAGTGGGAGAAGAAATCAGCAGAGACTTTGTTGAAGATCTGAGGGGGAGAAAACATGCCTGTTTATTTTTGATCTTTCTTTTTTCTCTTCTTTTCTCATCTCTATATCTTCTTGTTCTTTTTTCTTTATCTGTTTTCTTTCCACCCACTCTGGAGTTTACTGCTCACTTAATTTATTTTTTAGTCCTCCTGAGACATTTGAATTTCTGTTTGCAGCTTGCAGTTTGTATTTTAAACCCATTGGTTAAGGCTTTAATCAGAGCAGCACTGGGCCTCCATTCAGTGTTTCTCCCCAGCAGAGTGTGTGTGTGAAAGGTGTATATGCATTTCCTCTCTTTTTCCCTTCCTGTCACACCTACCCTGAGTCTCCTGTCCCTGTTCTTGTAGATAACAAACGTTTCTCTACCTCCATGAGCCACACTGGACCAACTCCCAGGCTAATACAATGTACCAGCTGCCATGTGGGCAGACACTTTCAGCAGCTAGCAACCAGGTCAGATGCTGGCATAAAAGCCAAAGTTAGCTGTCAGCAAATAAAATGACAAGCAGCACTGCCTGATCCTGTTACCAAAAGACTTGCTAGCTGTTGCTGTTGTGTTGTTCGTGTTTGCTAGCATCTTGCAGAAACTATAGCTGCAAAATGTGTTTGCTCCACAACTTCTTAAACAGGCATCCACATCCATTAAACATTTACACATTGAGTGACTTCTATGGATTATTTACAGTTTAATGTTTTATGAAGATTTTACATGATAGACCAACATAATTTAGTGTGTAATTGTGCAGTGAAATGTAAATTAGGTATGCAGATTCTTTAATAAAAATCAAAAAAGTATAGCATACATTTATGTTCAGCTCCCAAAAGTCAAAACTTTGTAGGACTACCTCTTGCTGCTGTTAAAGCTGCAAGTCTTTCTAGTAAATGGACTGAACTTATATAGCGCTTTTCCAGTCATACAGACTGCTCAAAGCGCTTTACAATAGAGCCACATTCCCCAATTGCACTCACTAACACTCACACATTCATTCACCGATACGCAGATCGGTAGGCAACTTGAGGTTAAGTGCCTTGCCCAGGGGCACATCAACCTATGGCAGGAGGAAGCTGGAATCAAACCCACAACCTTCTGATTGCAAGATGACTACTCTTCCTACTGAGCCACAGTCGCTTGGTAGTGTTTCTCTACCAGCTGTTGTAACACCTAGACATGAAAATGTTTTCCTTTCTCATTTCAAAACAGATTAAGCTCAGTCAGACTGATTTAGAGCATCTCTAAAAGTATTTTTTTATTCCCACTTAGATTTAGCTCTTGACTTTGACTGGGACATGCTTTGATCTCAACCTGGATGGCCAAATCCACTCCACAATAGATGGTGTCCTACATGTTTTGATCTGCCATTGCTCCAGCACAGCCATAGTAATCTCTTCTGCAGAAGCCTCGTAATGATCCACTCTTTTGATTAAGCTGCGTTTAACCAAGAGACCATCTAAACAGTGCAGGATACCGTCTCTTGCGGACTGGAATTAGCCACCAGTAATCTAAACCGTTTCATTTTAGCTGTAGTTGTATGCTTAGGCTCATTTTCCTGCTGAAAGTTGATCATCTGGCCCAGTGTCTAAATTTTTCCAGCCATTAACAGGTTTTCACCCAGCTTCCAATCAATTCTAACCAGCTTCCCTGTCCCTTCTGAAGAAAAGCTTCCCCACAGCATGATGCTATCACCACCATGTTTCACTGCACGGATGGGATGTTCAGGGTGATATGCATTGTTAATTTTAGGTACCACATAGCACTCTGTAGGTAAGCAAAGAAATTGTATTTTGTTCTCATCTGACTAGAACACCTTCTTTTACATGTTTGTTGTTTCCCATACTTGGCATGTGGTGAACTAAAAATGGGTTGAGAGATATTCCTTCCTGGGTTCTGAATCTCTGCAGTGCCTCCAGAGTTACCTTGTGTCTCTTGGCTGCTTCTCAGATTAATGCTCTCCGTGCCCAGTCTATTAGCTTAGATGGATGGCCATGTTTGTTAGATTTGAAGCTGCGTCATAAACCTTTCGTTTTCTGATGCAGGATTGAACAGTGCTCTGATAGGCGTTCAAACAATGGATCACTGTTTTATAACCTAACCGTGCTTCAAATGTTCCCCGACTATATCCATACCCTGTCTGACATGCACATCTTGTTTACAAATTAGGTGAGAAAAAATGGTCTGACTACCTGCCATACTTTGCAGATTTTTATTTGTAAAAAATCTTAAAAACCATGTAACATTTTTCTGCAATTTCACAACCAATAAAACAGTTGGGATGAACACTTGCCAACTATTTAAGGCGATTTATAAGAAACTAACTGAACTTTGAGCTTTAAATTTTGTAACATTTTTTCTTTCATTGGTTAAATTTTTTTATTTGGGATGGGGGTTTGGGATTCAGTGGGATGGACGTCTACTGAAATATGGCAGCATGTCATCCAGAGCTCAAGAACCTTCTCATGATCATGAATGAGATTAAAAATGTCCTGTAGAGTCCCACCTACTGCAGAGGCTTTCAGAGCACGGCATATGACACAAATTGTATCTGCAACCTTATTTCAGTTCAGCTTCTCCAGCTATTTTTTCAGACTACCGGAGACAGAAGTTTGTAGGTGAAACTTGGGGTGCTTACTGTGTCCTGATGAGTTGGGCATTATTTGTGAAGCTGCATAAAGGTACAGGGCTGTGATGCAAGATGTGACTGCAGAGTTGTGACAGATACTGTGGGGCTGCATGTAGACTGTGAGCTATGTGTGACTGGAGACAGGTAAAGATAGTTCAGTGTCCTACTGAGCTGAACCTGTTGAAAATAATGCTCAGATTCTGGGCTCTGTCCAGAATTTCATCATTCCAGTCCCCATTGTGCTTGATCTTTATCTTCTTTGACCACACAGTGTCTTGTCAGAGGTTGCTGTTTTTTTTCCTGCAAACTTTCTTGCTCTTCAATAAATACAGGTCCTTCTCAAAAAATTAGCATATTGTGATAAAGTTCATTATTTTCCATAATGTCATGATGAAAATTTAACATTCATATATTTTAGATTCATTGCACACTAACTGAAATATTTCAGGTCTTTTATTGTCTTAATACAGATGATTTTGGCATACAGCTCATGAAAACCCAAAATTCCTATCTCACAAAATTAGCATATCATTAAAAGGGTCTCTAAACGAGCTATGAACCTAATCATCTGAATCAACGAGTTAACTCTAAACACCTGCAAAAGATTCCTGAGGCCTTTAAAACTCCCAGCCTGGTTTATCACTCAAAACCCCAATCATGGGTAAGACTGCCGACCTGACTGCTGTCCAGAAGGCCACTATTGACACCCTCAAGCAAGAGGGTAAGACACAGAAAGAAATTTCTGAACAAATAGGCTGTTCCCAGAGTGCTGTATCAAGGCACCTCAGTGGGAAGTCTGTGGGAAGGAAAAAGTGTGGCAGAAAACGCTGCACAACGAGAAGAGGTGACCGGACCCTGAGGAAGATTGTGGAGAAGGGCCGATTCCAGACCTTGGGGGACCTGCGGAAGCAGTGGACTGAATCTGGAGTAGAAACATCCAGAGCCACCGTGCACAGGCGTGTGCAGGAAATAGGCTACAGGTGCCGCATTCCCCAGGTCAAGCCACTTTTGAACCAGAAACAGCGGCAGAAGCGCCTGACCTGGGCTACAGAGAAGCAGCACTGGACTGTTGCTCAGTGGTCCAAAGTACTTTTTTCGGATGAAAGCAAATTCTGCATGTCATTCGGAAATCAAGGTGCCAGAGTCTGGAGGAAGACTGGGGAGAAGGAAATGCCAAAATGCCAGAAGTCCAGTGTCAAGTACCCACAGTCAGTGATGGTCTGGGGTGCCGTGTCAGCTGCTGGTGTTGGTCCACTGTGTTTTATCAAGGGCAGGGTCAATGCAGCTAGCTATCAGGAGATTTTGGAGCACTTCATGCTTCCATCTGCTGAAAACCTTTATGGAGATGAAGATTTCATTTTTCAGCACGACCCGGCACCTGCTCACAGTGCCAAAACCACTGGTAAATGGTTTACTGACCATGGTATCACTGTGCTCAATTGGCCTGCCAACTCTCCTGACCTGAACCCCATAAAGAATCTGTGGGATATTGTGAAGAGAACGTTGAGAGACTCAAGACCCAACACTCTGGATGAGCTAAAGGCCGCTATCGAAGCATCCTGGGCCTCCATAAGACCTCAGCAGTGCCACAGGCTGATTGCCTCCATGCCACGCCGCATTGAAGCAGTCATTTCTGCAAAAGGATTCCTGACCAAGTATTGAGTGCATAACTGTACATGATTATTTGAAGGTTGACGTTGTTTGTGTTAAAAACACTTTTCTTTTATTGGTCGGATGAAATATGCTAATTTTGTGAGATAGGAATTTTGGGTTTTCATGAGCTGTATGCCAAAATCATCCGTATTAAGACAATAAAAGACCTGAAATATTTCAGTTAGTGTGCAATGAATCTAAAATATATGAATGTTAAATTTTCATCATTACATTATGGAAAATAATGAACTTTATCACAATATGCTAATATTTTGAGAAGGACCTGTATAAGTTTTTCTTCGTATCACCCTTTTTTTCACTCCTCATATCTTCATTTTGCTATTCACTTCTAAACTACAGCTCTAAAAGTTTTGTCAATTATTGTTAAACGTGAAGCACATTATCAGCTTGTCTTATAGATCAAAACAGTCATTTGATAAAACAGTATTAAAAAAAAAGCCTTCATTCTGTCTAACAAACGGCTGAGCTCTCAGTCTCCAGGGGGAGATTAAATACCAACATTCAGAATGTCAAATGGATGAACATCTCAGTTCACGTAGAAGTTCGCTTTGCCCCGAATTAATGAGTCTGACCAGAGGGGCCGCTGAGTCCCACGAACAAGCTGAACCTGTTAAGATGGCTAATTGGATTTTATGTTTTCATCATATTTTGAGGTCTTGAGACCAAAATATCACACCACCAGGAGAAATCTGAGAAGGAAAAGTAATGAGGCAAAACTCCACATTAAAGTCATCAACAGAATTACTATGGGCGACATCCAGTACTGCTTAAAAGATATGATAGATCAAGAATAAAGATTTGACTGCTTATTTGGTCTGAGCTCATAAAGTAAAACATGTTTGAAATTGGCAAAACAATTTAAAAACCCGTAAAACATACAAACTTACTATTTTGTTATATTTAGCATATCCTGGTTTGGCCTAACATTGGTTAATCTAATATTATGAAGCTGGTCTGTCTCTGCTGATGAGGATTTTACTCCCCACAGCATAAAGGATTATTTAAACTGATGGCAAAATTGACAGTTTGGTCTATTTTCTGATAAATTCAGTTCGTGATTACCTGGTTACTTGGAAGGAACTCAAAATGCAATGAATCTGGCATCCCAGATGGTCAGTTGATCTTTAAATATGGAAGAGGTTTAAATTGAGGCGACATGGCAGAAGTAATCCACCTTGTCTGGACTGAGCAGAACACTGAATTCCAGACCCTTGATCCCAAAACACATTCACTGATCAGAACAGGAACGCATCAAAAGCATTACACACATTTTAAAGCAAGAGTCTCAAACTCCCGGCACCCCGGCCAAATACAAACCGACGTTGTCGCTAAATAAACCTAGAACAAAAGTAGACAATGAACAAACACAATTTCAAGCCAGGTGAAGATTGCAGTATTTTGTGTTGGGTTTAGTGGAAATGCCTTTATGTAAAGAGAAAGTCACTGAGGAATATAACCTCAAGCATCATTGTGCGACTAAACACAGCAACCGTCATAAGAGCAATGAGGAGGATGAGAGAATAAAATGAGTGTAGCAGCTTAAAAATAGATAACTTTTCCATCAAGAACATTTCCAGAAGTCTGGTAAAGATGCTGATGCTGCTGTTGAAGCAAGTTATGTTATCAGTGAGTTAACCGTCGAAGTGGGAAAACCATTCACCGAAGGGGAGTTTCTAAAAGATTGCATGTTGCTAGTTGCTGAGAAGTAGAGCTTATTCAGCAACATTTCTTTGTCTGCAAACACTGAAGCAAAGTGGATTAACGGGCTGTTCTGTTGGAAAACATTTATTAACAATTACAGCACAAAGGCCAAAATTTTATTTCATACTCCATGGATGAAAGCACTGACAGGAGTAATGCCACACAGTTGGCAGTTTTATCCGAGGTGTTGATGACACATTTAAGATGACAGAGGAGACGCATTCCAGCTGTTTGCGGCCCTCTTCTCAGCTGATGTAGAGAAAGTGTCCAGCTTGTTGCAAATGGAGCTTTCTGCAGTTCAGCAATGAACAGAAAACAAAATTCAGAGAGAGCTACCTTCATTTTTCCCAGAGCTGTCCCGGATTTTCAGTTGTGTAATGTGCCTTTTTGGAAGCAAATCTGCGTGATAAATTCTTCTCAACAGTGAATTTTAATAAAAGCAGGTATAGATCCAAGCTTACAGATGCCCATCTAGAAGAAACTCAGGGATTCAACAGCAGCATCCATCAGAGTAAATGTGTCTTGGCTCTGTGAGCAGAAATGCTGCCGTGTTTTTGGCAAAAAATTAAACAAACTGAAATACATAAATCTGTTTTATTTGCTTAAAGTATTATTTATTTTTCATCTTAAAAACAGTAACAGAGATGCTAACATGTGTATTGCATTAAGTACACAGGCATTTGGGGTTATTTACCTGGTAATTTCAAGGTTTAAAAATGTTCAAGAGTTACTAAAACATTTGAACTGTTTCTATAAAATGAAGACATTGAAAGAAACATATTGCCTTGGCATGAATATATGAATATAAATCATTATTTTTTAGCATAAAGATATCAAACGTTTTCGTATTTTCACTTAGCTGGTACCAGTTTATTTATTGTTTTATTTAAAGGATTTCATTAGTCATTTAAGAATAAGAAGAAAAGATCTGCTATATGTATTGTTGCATTATTTAAAATAAAGCATTATATAGCAGTTTTTTTTTTGTGCTTTTTTCAAAAATATTAGTGCTTTTTGCATACTACTCTGACCTTGAAGTGGCCCTCCAATGAGCAAGGGGTATTGGCAACTGGCCCTGCTTATTCGAGTTTGTGACTCCGGCTTTAAAGAGACAACAGTCCTTATCCACCATATTTAGAACAACTAACATTTTTCAGACAAACAGCAAACATCACAAGACTGAAAACAGTGTAACAGCACCTTAAAAGTAACAAAACAGCACAGTTAGCATGTTAATAAAACCATATACAATACTGAAAAATCAAGGTTTATATTCAAGAGGATTTTACAGCAAAGCACAAAAATATAAAAAAAAAAGTTCTATTCTCCTGCATTTGCACTTGTAAAGATGCATTACTGTATAACCTTTCAAACAGTGTAGAGGGAACCAAAGCATTAAGTGATACTGTAATGATTAACTGACAATAACCATTATTTTTTCAAGCACAAACATTTTGGTGATCAATCCTCGTTTTATTTATGGGATTATTCAGACTTTGACCTGAGCTTTAACATGGCGTTTCATGTTGTTCACAGTGACACTTTCAAGCTCACTTTGTTTAGTTTGCATACAGCACGCTTGCAAGCTGCAAATACAAAATGAGCTGTATCTTCACCTATGAGGTGGGCTATGTCACAGTAACACTCCAATCCATTTGGTGAAATTATGCCATTCCTCTTCATGCCACTGTGCTTTAAAAAGCCCTGAACAACAGTGAGTGCAGTGAGTATGAAAAGCAGAGATTTTCAAGCTCTTACTTTGTATTACTTCTCAAAAAGGGTTTCACTGTGGACTACTTTTAAATACCTCACCATTCTCTCCTTTCTGATTAGGTCCACAGTGGTCAAGTCTGCATCTCTCTGCATACTAAGCAGGGCCCCATACTTCGAAATTTGCACTGCCAAAACTACTGGTGTTTCTTCACATTTGTTGTGGGAGAAGCTTATGCCATTTTCCTGAACTTCATACTCTTGGGAAAGAAACAGTATGAAGACTGTACATCGACTATACATTCATTTACACCCATTTATTGACACTAAGTCAAACAGTGCAAAGTTTAAACTGAAAGTCATGCACACCACGTTTTACACAGCGACACAGCTCAACCCTCACAGAGATGACAGAGGAGGGAACAGATGTAAAAGATGAAAGGAGAGGAGGAAAAGATAGAGGGATGGGTGGAGGGAGAGCAAGTGCGCTGACAGTACTGTGACAGGGCTTAATTACCAAGCGAGCGCTGCACGCTGGAAGCAATTTCTAAGGATTGTTGTCATTTGAACGGATTAAAATGCCTTTTCACTGGACTAAGCTGTCTCACTGCCAGCTTGTTTCTGCGTTGGATTAGAAGTCAAGTCGAAGACAGAAGCAGAAATGGAGGGATGAAGGCAGAGAGTAGTGTCACATAAGGCACTTAAGGCAACATGGTGCAGGAAGAAAAACATTTTATGACAGAAGAAATATCATGCCAATCCTGTTTGCCGCAAGACAGGAAACCGGCTGTGTAAACACACAAAGAAATCAGAAAGGAATTATGCTCTCTCTCTCTCTACTTACTTACGTTCTCCTCCTCTCCTTTTTGCAGTATTGTGGATATTTACCAATTTTAATAAAAAACAGTCATGGATTTTAAGAGGAGTAATAGTTGTCTTTTTTAGTTAATCCTTACTTTCTCTTCCTGTCTTCTTCCATTCTTGCAGACATTGAGGGCTGTGAGCATTCATGGAGAAAGTTTCACGGCCACTGCTACAGGTATTTCAGCCGCAGACACACCTGGGAGGATGCTGAGAAGGACTGCAGGGAGCACAGCGGTCACCTGGCCAGCATCCACAGTGCAGCCGAGCAGAACTTCATCAGAGGTGGGTGGATTTCTCAATCTTTTCACAGACAGAGCAGCCTGTGGAAATTACATCTAGGAGAGGAATTCAACATGCAGTGCAATCTTTCCATTTTCTGCAACTGTTCCTCACCTGCTATTTGATTTATTTCTGCACCGGATTCACAGAGCGCATTGCACTAACTACATCCAGATGCAAACACATGGGAGCAATTTGCACCTCTTTTTGTGTCAGGTGGCTGTAGTTCTCACATCAACCACAAACACAGGTGATGCAAAAGTGACTGAGACCAGAGGAGGCAATCCTCAAACGTTTAACAGCATGTGACTGGAGGAATCATGTCTTAGTGGCCTTTCTATTCAACAAGTGATTATGCAGTTTATGAAACAAAGTGGAATGAAGCGTCCCTTTATAGGACTCCTTCTGAGATAAAAAATAACTGATTGAAATTAAAAATGTATCAGAGCATAAAATTATGACATGTAGCTGGTACAAGCTTTGAATTTCAGTGGTTGAATTTAACCACTGATTTTATAATTAATAATTTTGATCACAAAAAGTTCGGTATAAAACTTGTAAATACTCTACTGTTGCCTTGATCAAACATCTTTAACTGATTAAGAAAATTAAGAACCATATTTTTGGCACCTACAGATGAGAGTTCTTATTACCAACTGTATTAAAATATGGATTTTCAAAGACTATAAAAATGTTTGGTCTCAAATGTATCTAGGGTGTTTCTAAGGACCGAAATTTACCTTTAAATTTGCTCTGGTGTTGTCGACTGATACGGATTATTAATTTTAGTATTCTTGTGTTTTCAGCTTGTTGAAAACTATTTGAATCCCCCTGGCAGGGAACTGGATAAAATCTCTCCAGCCTGATTCTATGGAGGAAACAGTTCAGCTCTGCTGCTACAGCAGCAGGAGGAAACTATACTCCATTTCTCCTCCACCAGATTCAGCAGCACTTCTTTAACTGAGGAAATAAAACCTATTTTATTATCTGTGTGACTATAAAGCTAAGACACAAATACTGGTTCCCAGTGCACATAGTTGCACTATCACAGTGCTGCATAATCACAAATGAACTTTTTTTTCTTCTTTTTCTTTTCACCGAGCATGTTTTTATGTTAACACATGGAATTGTAATGAAATTTTTAGGCTTAGCGCATCTTTTTACAACATGTATTGGACATGTATTCCTTCATTAGATCCAGTGCTGTTAAAAAGCATTTGGGGCCTCAACATGATGCTGCTACCCCCATACTTTGCAGTTGGGATGGTATGAAGTATAGTGATAGCAGCTTTCAACTTTGCCTGTTTTTCTTTTAAATGTTACCAGGCTCATTATGGCCACTTCAACTTTAGTTTCATTTGACCACAGGAGAAGTCCATTTGCAAACAGTAATCTGACTTTTATTTTTGCTTCGGGATACTGGCTTCTTTCTGTCTGAGTGGCCTTTTAGCCCATGTCAGTACAAATATTGCTCGCTGTGGATAATGGCACACTCTTACCAGAAACACCTTGCTAGGGTTTCACTCCACAATCTGTTCAAACACAGAACCTGGCCCTGACCGCCCCCCAGCATTTCTACCCTTTCTCTGTCGGCCGGGATAGGTGGGTCATGGCCAGAGCCAAGTTCAAACACAGAACCCGTCTCCTTCCTGAAGAGTACAATGTCTAAATATTACAATAGTGTTTATACTAGAATATAATTGTTTGAAAAATTTTAGCTGGGACCTTCAGACATTTGGAAAGTTTACACTGAACCAGACCTCTTCATAGTTCTCTTTCTGATATCTTTGATACAATTGTTTTCCCATGATGTGGGAAAAAATTGTTCTTTAAAATTTATTCACATATGTGACTCCAGTTAATTTATCATCAGTGATTGGTAAGCCATGACATTATCATCTCGGCTTTCCCAGATTGTTTAATGACATAGTGATCTTAGTGTTTGTAAACAGGAGAAGTTATTTTCTGATTTACTGTCAGAACAAAAAGGTTCTGTATGTAAGAAAAAGGTTCTGTATGTAAATATTTGTTTTCAACTGTATTTACCAGTTACAGTACTATGTTTAGACCTACTTTTTCTAAAGTAAAAACTTTTTTTGTATTATTTTTTATATGCCAATCGTGGTGAATTTGTGGTTCTTCAATTTCTGTTTGTCTTAGCGGAACCTGTGCTGCATATTTGTCTGCCACAAATAGCAGTTCGTGCCACTCATTGTTACAGTGCAAACAGACCTTGCTCTGTCTGTTGCCTCATCTATTCAGCCTAACCTTTCCGTCCTCTGGCAGCACTCCATTGCCTCTTGAGTTGTAATAATGTGAGATCACCAGCAGCATGATCCTAAATTGTCCAACTCGCTGTCTGTCTCAATGAGACAACAATGCCATCCATCTAGCTCTTTTTTTTTCCAGTTTCCAAAACTGTTGCCTTGAAAATGGGTGTGAGCACCCCTGCAATAAAGGGTTCAGAGCCATTAGCAAGATTAATGGACCCAGTAATGATGTTAATCATCACCGTGATTGAAATTGTAATATGTACAGTATGTGCAGGGACTTGCACCTCCACATAGGCAAATGAGTTTAAGCCTAAATACCATTAGGGAAATTTGCTTTCAGAAAAAAACTAAAGCAACTAAACAATTACCATTAGTGCATCTGAGACATTGCTGCTTTCTGTTACTGTTTGTCCTAACCAATAAGGAGGACTTTCAGTCTGCAGCATGGAATGGTTTCTGAACTTGCACAATCCGTAAACTCAAATCTTTCATTTTATCCTTAATCCAGGAAACTTAACTTTCTCAACCTAATGGATGTTTTTTGGATGTGGAATCCCATGCAGCCATGTATTCCTTGTTTTTTAGACAGACTTAGAGAACACTGAGTAATACAATATGTTGCAAAGGAACATTTAACATAAGTAATAGTTAATGGCTCTATCAAGTCTCTAAGTCCTTATTTATTCATTTGTTTTACATGTGACACAGGTCTGAGCCATGACAACACCTGGATTGGGCTAAATGATCGTACAGTGGAGGATGACTTTCAGTGGACAGACAAGACAGACCTGGTGAGGAAGCAGCTGTTACTGTTCTGAACAATTATTTCTAGCCAGTGGAGCTTAAAATGCTAAAAATAAGGGATGTGATGATACGCAAAGGTTGCAAAAAAGATCACATTTGTACAACAAAAGATCATGCTTTCACTGATATGCTTTGCAACAAAATAAACCTAATTGTTATATAAAGCTTCACTCATCAGAATATATTTTGTATTATCAGAGTATTTCCTGTTCATATTGTGTTATCTTCAAAGTGATCTCCTCTGGCTTTTACATATATATATAATATGCACTGTGGTTTATTTTTTGCTTCTTCGCTGACTCACTAATTTTCGCAACATTAAAACTAAGCCCTTTGTTTGTTGGCAACATTGATGCAGCACATTGAAGTTGATTCAAATGTCTGACCTGTATTGGCCTTGCTTCCAAACCTTTGGCCTTTAGTGTACATCCAGCTAACAAGGCGAGACAAGGCACACTACTAGTTCCACGAGAATGAGACAAGATAAGATTTGGACAATATTTCTGGAACCAAAACTTACCATTTGTTTGTTTTCATTCACATTACATGTTTTATGAATCCCAAACTGTGTAGAGTTAAAGAGGATCAAATGCATTCCAGACTCCCTTAAACAAAGGGCTTTAGCCCAGTAGGAAGCTATAAAGCAGATGCCAGCATCAGCATTATTAGTAGCTAACTTTTAGCCAGTTTAGCCAGTATTCTCAGACTGCTTGCAAATCGTTCAAAACTCATTTTGTTGGTCTGTCACCATTTATCTTGTTTACAGAGCACCTAAAATGCTGCACCAAAAATGATCTAAAAGTGATGGAGATTTCTCCAATGTTAACGCAACTAAATGTTAGCAGCAAGCAGCCTTTAATAGCTGACTCCGTCAATCCAACAGGGCAACTCAAGAACTACATCCTTTCTTATTTCAAAATAAGAGTCTCAGACATAGTTATACAGTATCCATCCTGAGCACTTACCTTTATATTTGGGCAGACAAATCAGAAACATCCAATAAAGCTCTTTATTCAGTTGTTGTCATTCTGAACTTTTTTGTTTATGTCTGTAGCAATATGAAAACTGGCGGGAAAACCAACCTGACAACTTCTTCGCTGGAGGAGAGGACTGCGTGGTAATGATCGCTCACGAGTACGGCAAATGGAACGACGTGCCCTGCAACTATAATCTGCCCTACATCTGCAAGAAGGGAACAGGTGAGAGCAGAGGGCTGCAGTAGGATGTGCACAGCGGGATCTAAAAGAAACGAATCAAATTTAAGGAGTGAGACTGAGGAAATGTGGTGGAGCAAAAGTTCTTTAGCCGTTTTTTTTAATGCAAATCAGTTCAGAAGTGTTTCAGCACTCTGCTGTTAAACCTTAGGGATTGATAAAACCCAATCCTTAAGGTGATTATAAACACCCTGACTGTGTCATACTTTACATTGCACACATCTCCCATATGGAGGAAGAGATTACCTCTGAGCCTCTTCAATCAGTACATGTTCAGCTCTTCAGAGTTTCACTAACAACACTCTCATCATCCTCTTTCATTGACTTTAGGTAGTTTTCAACATTCTGCTTATGTCACAGCTCTGTTTCTGTGTCAAATCACCTCTTCCTGCCGCTTAAGCTGCAAAGAAATACTTTCTTTCTTATGTTGATTAAACTTAATGTCATCACAGACAATAGAGCAAAATGTACTGGTTGGGCTAACCTCCTTAACTATGTTCCTGTGTTAGCTTGGTGTCCCCTGTTGCGCTTTATCTCTGTGCTACAGCCAGACTCTCTGTGCTCCTCTGAGAGCTTATTAGAGCTCATTTTTGCCACTATACAAGTCACATTTATGACCAGAGGCAAAAATACGTACATATCAAAAGCTATAGAAATATTAGGACAGGAGGAGACTCTGAGGTCAGCAGATTGAAATGTTAGCCCAGTTTTGAAAAGATTTTAGGCCTTCCTTTTTTTGTAAATGTCATAGTGAAACCCGAATCAACGCCAAACCTGCAACAAATTATTACTAAAGCAGCTTTGTAGTTACAAAAAAAAGAAACTTGCTTGTTAGAGTTTAAACATTAAATTATTTTTCATTTTGAAGTGTGGTGAAATCAAACCTGTTCATACCATAAGTCTTAGGCTTTCGTTTGTCAAAAAGGGAACTTTAATCCGGTAATTGCTGTCAACAAGCAGCATAAGTGCTACAAATGGGGTACAAGTGAAGCAGTAAGTAAGGTTTGCAAAAAACATGGGGAATCAGGGGCTCTGAGAGGTGTTCAAAGGAATATTAAGCCGTGGCTCTGCTGGACTGTTAAAGAGGAGGCAAACATGGTTTAGTTATGGACATAATAAAGCCTTACATTCCCTTAAGAGTGTAAAAAAAGTTTTTTATTTCTTTTTTTTTTTGAAAGCAGCGAGACATTATCGAAAGGACAGCTATGTCAGACAGGTTTTTGAATGATGTTGGAAAAAAAGGAATTTGGCTCTAGCGCAGAGGTGTTAAGATCCTGTGGGAGTCCAGACAAAGTTTATTTTTCATGCAATAGCTATGATTTTTAAGTACTCTAGTTATAGAAATAAATCTTTTATAGAAATGCAGTTTTTTGCATTTTATTCGTTCCCCAGTTTTGAAGAGCTGTCATCTGTCCATACCAATTTTAGTCAATTGTAGTTTCTCTTTAAAGTCTGTCTTAACAACCATCAACATATATTCTTGGGTATTGTTAAATACTTTTTGTGTTAGGAACAGAGAGGTTATTATGTTGTGTGTGACAGAGCAGGAAATAGGATTGTACTTGTGGCGAATCATGCAGATGGTGATGGCTTTTCTTCCCATTAAATGAGCCTCATTAGTGATCTCTTTGTCTAAACTGGGAAAAATATTTACCTTTTGATAATACTTTCACATTAAAGAAAGAACATGAAGCTGTTAAACTTGATGTGAAATTATACATCTTGATTTTTGGGAGATAAAGGGTATTTTAATATATTTTAATAAAAGTATATTGTTAGACATTTTTATTATAACAATAATGCTCCACTTATCAGTATTTTGAGGAAACTTGGAAAACTCACCTATCAAGGTTCCAAGTTTACATTTTTATTCAGAAAGCTTGGTCCGGAAATGTCTCTCAGCCATTTGCTCTGAGCTTTTTCAGCAAACATGTGAGGGGATTCACCTTCAGCAAGACATGGATTATGATATTATTCCACCACTTTTGACAGATTATTATGTGCAGAAGGTCAAAAGCTGAATTGGCATGGCATACTGTGCAAATACTGTGAGCACTTTGGGAAATGATAGGCTAATGATAGTGCCTTTAGCAGCAAATGTGCCCATTGTCAGGTAATGGTATCAGTGGCAATGACACAACAGTCCAGTATTACTGAAATGCATTTTGAAATAAAGGGGAAGATATTTTATTTTTCACTAATTTCTCAAGCCTTCTTATGCCCAATGGAATACTAAGGTATATTTATACATTAATATACTGTAAACCCCTGCAGATTGAGAGCTATAAAGGAAAGATGTCTAGATAAAGGAGCTAAAATATCCAGATTGTGGCCTGGAATGATCAGACTCATACTTTTATATACCTGTGAAATACTCAAAACTGCACAAGGATGATACAGTACAGGAGAAAGGCTCTGACCTTTACCGGTTTGAGGGCATTTTTTTTAACCTGGTTTTATCTCTGTGTGTTAACAGTTCTGCACAATAAAACCATCCTCTCTCAGTTGCTCCCAGCAGCTGTCACCAGCAACATTCACAAAGACAAGTGTTGCAGTTTGTTCTTTAATAACACAAAAATGAATCTGTCCACATCTACTGCTTCCACGTGAGTCGCTTTCTCTCTCTCCCTCCAGAACCTGGCAGCAAATGCACACATACACACACTTTTACATCTCTCTCATTTTTTTCTTGTCATGATTGTCAGTGGGTGTACGGATACTTTGAGGCCACAGAGGAGTGCTGAGAGGACCCAGCATCAAGCTGCCTGCAGCTTTTCCCATTCCTCCACCTCACACTGACAGCCCCCTGCTACTTACGCATAAAGGCACAAATAATACTCTGTAGCTGCTCGCAGCATAAATAAACACATCGAATGTTTTTACAAAACATAAACAAATGTTTTTTTATGAAGTACTTATTTTTCATATCAATACATGTAAAATTACTTGCTGTAACATGTGAAATAGTCAACGTAACCCACAATTCTCATTTGTATGCTTTTGTGCCCCCAGTGTGCGGTACTTTGTGAGCAAAATGTTTGTGGATTTTTTGGTATAGATCTTTTTATTCTGACTTGTGTAGTTTGACATCCGTTGGGCTTTATGCTGCAAAGATCTTTTCTGACTTAAAAAGTATTCCATAAAATTACTGCTCTGGTTGCTTCTTTTGGGTTTCATGACATTTTATTTCATCCATCTTTCAGTACATACAATTCAATTCAAATTCAATTCAATTCAAAAATACTTTATTAATCCCAAAGGGAAATTAAATGTTGTTGTAGCTCATTATGAAGGTTTCTTCAAAGAGCCGTTGTAGATGCTGATGGCTGTGGGCTGGAAGGATCTCCTGTAGCGCTCCGTCTTACAGCAGATCTGAAGAAGCCTCTCACTGAAGACGCTGTTGTTGTAGGACAGTCTCATGAAGAGGATGCTCAGGGTTCTTCATAATGTTCTTCATTTTATGAAGAATCTTTCTTTGTACAATGATCTCCAGAGGTTCCAGAGGAGTCCCCAGAACAGAACCAGCCTTCTTTATCAGCTTGTTGAGCTTTTTTAAGTCCCTGGCTCTGATGCTGCTACCCCAGCAGATGATGGCAGAAGAGATCACACTTTCCACAACAGATTTATAGAAGATATGCAGCATCTTGCTGCAAACACCAAAGGACCTAAGCTTCCTCAAGAAGTACAGTCTGCTCTGTCCCTTCTTGTAGACGGCTTCACAGTTGCATCTCCACTCCAGTCTGTTGTCCAGGTGAACACCGAGGTATTTATACTCCTCCACCACCTCCACTTCTTCTCCCATGATAGAAATAGTTTTGGACTTATTCCTGTTTCTCTTAAAATCTACAATCATCTTCTTTGTTTTAGTCACGTTCAAAATGAGATGATTGTTTCCACACCATGCCACAAAGCGGTCCACCACCTTCCTGTACTCGGCTTCTTGTCCATCTCTGATCCACCCCACAACTGCAGAATCATCCGAGTATTTCTGCAGATGACAGGAGTCTGTCTTGTACTGGAAGTCTGAGGTGTACAGAGTGAAAAGGAATGGTGAGAGTACAGTCCCCTGTGGTGCTCCTGTGCTGCTGACTACCTGGTTAGACTCACAACCCTTCAGTCTAATAAACTGTGGTCTGCTTGTCAGGTAGTCTTTGATCCAGGAGATTGTTGAGGCCTCCACCTGAGTCTTCTGGAGTTTCTGACAAAGCAAATCAGGTTGGATTGTGTTAAATGCACTGGAGAAATCAAAGAACATGATCCTCACAGTGCTGCTGGCTTCGTCCAGATGACAGTGGGTTTTTTGAAGCAGGTGTATGATGGCATCTTCAACTCCAACTCCACAGCGATAAGCAAACTGAAGGGGGTCCTGATGGTTTATTGTTTGCTTACTCAAGTGGGCCAACAGGAGTCTTTCTAGGACCTTCATGATGTGAGATGTCAGGGCAACAGGTCTATAGTCATTGAAGACTGATGGGTGAGTTTTCTTTGGTACCAGAACAAGACAGGAGGTCTTCCACAACACCGGAACCTTCTTCTGGGCCAGGCTAAGGTTGAAGAGGTGCTGCAGAATCCCACAGAGCTGCTCTGCACAGGCCTTCAGGACTCTAGGGCTGACATGATCTGGACCTGCAGCCTTATTCCGATTCAGTCTCTCCAGTTGCATCTTCACTTGACTTCTTGAGACACACAGGTGGAAGGGGGAAGCAAAGGAAGCACCAGCATCTTCTGATATGGTTGAAGGTAAACATAGAAGCAGAAGGGTCTAGGGCTGAGGTGGAAGATATAAAATGTGAGATGTTACTGGACAGCTGTGGGTCAAAGGAGGGTGGAATGTCTGTTTGGCTGTGAGCAGGAGAGGAGGATGTGAAGCTTGTTTCTGAACTGAACCTATTGAAGAATGTGTATAGTTTGTTGGCTCTGTCCAGACCTCCATCGGTCCGATTATCCCTCTGCCTGAAGCCTGTGATCTTCTTCATCCCTGTCCACACATCACTGATATTGTTTTGCTGGAGCTTGCTCTCCAGCTTCTTCTTGTACACCTCCTTGCAGTCTCTTATTTTGACTTTAAGTTGCTTCTGTAAACACCTCAATAATTGTCTGTCTCCCTCTCTGAAGGCTCTTTTTTTCTTCTTAAGCAGGTCCTTCAGGTCACTGGTGATCCAAGGTTTGTTATTGGGGAAGCCTCTCACGGTTCTGGTGGGGATGATGTTATCCACACAGAAGTTTATATAGTCGGTTACACACTCAGTCATGGCATTGATGTCCTCTCCATGTGGCTGGCACAGTGTGTCCCAGTCTGTAGCCTCAAAGCAACCTTGCAGAGCTTCTTCAGCTTCCTGTGACCATTTTCTCACTGTTCTCTTTATTACAGGTTGCCTCTGAACAAGGGGCTTATATTTAGAGCAGAGAAAAACAAGATTGTGATTTGATTTGCCTGGAGGAGGTCTTGCTGTAGAGATGTATGAGTCCTTGACATTTGCATAAAACAAATCCAATGTTTTGTTTTCTCTGGTAGAGCAGCTGACAAACTGCTGAAACGTTGGAACATCTGACTTGTCTGCCCTCACTGCAAAATACATTACAGATGGGGGAAAAGGTTGTAGGCAAATGGAAAACTACCTTTTAGCCATCCATCTTTGTTGATTCAATGTTCTTCCTGTGTCATTGCAGAGAGGATTATTTTCCCCTCCCCTCTTCTTTCACAACCCATTAAACTGTAAATGTGGCGTTAGGCTTTTCATGAATTTATGACATTGCTTTCCCCTTTAAATCATTCACATAGGGAAAACTAACATTTTCTTATTGCACATTTTATTCTTCCTGTGATGCATGAATAAAGTTCAAGGAAGAAAACTGTGGTAGTTTGACTTTCCGACAGTATTTACATTGAAAGCCACATTTTATTGAAACCATGCTACTTTTAATGTAAATAATGTGAAGAACACTTTAAAATATATTAATTTTTTATTGGAGTAGCATTGTCTCACATGAAAAATGTATAAAAACAGAACCTTTATTTGAAATACGTTTTTCAGTGGAAGAAGATCCCATCCTCTAGAATTATTTTTTTTAGCAGAATCCTTCTCTAAAAATCCACTTAAAAGGAATGCTAATATTTTTCTATTCATACTGTTATTTATCTATTTTTATGCATTACTAATTAGTAGTCCTTTCTGTTTCCCGGGACTATAAATATGAAATGACATGGGACATTTCTCATCACCGCTGGTCACTAAGCTAGGTGAGGTCTTATATTTATCTTCCCCACCACACACAGAAAGCAGGATGGTAAAGAAAATCTCCAAACCTCTCAACTAGAGGACTGCAGGGAGGGGTGGCATCTTCAGTTTGTCAAGTCTCCATAACAACAATTGGTTGCTTAGGAGTTATGCCAGGAAAAAAAATATATTTTTGTGCTGCCATCACAAACGTAAAGATGTAGAGTTTATTCAGCTGTGTTGTGACGTGTTAGATGAGTCTAAGATTGACCTTTTCAGCCACACACATTCCATGTTATTGTTCTTATGGGCCAGTTTCTCATCCAAAAGCAATAGGAACCCCATTACGGTGTATGGCATCAGGAACTGTTATATATAGCAGGACATTTTTCATAAAAATCCTCAGGACTCCTCCAGATAGCTGAAAACAGTTCAATGCTGTATCTTTCAGTAGGACAATGATTCAAAGCATATAGAGAACCCAACACAGAAATGGATCACCAAAAACAAAATTAACTTTCTTCTATGAGCATCTCCAACTTAAATTAAACCTAAATCCTGGAGAGATTGTGCAAAGAGAGATGGTGAAGGATGTCTCTCTCTGTGCGCGCCAACGTTATGAAAAGTTACAGGAGAAGATTGAGTGCTGTCCTATTACCAAGAGGGAGATGAACAGTATTAACAATAAAGGTACCATAAATTGTGCTACCCATGATTTTGTTAAAAACAGTAAGTTCTTAACATTTAGTTTTTTTTCACCTATTGGATAAACGAAGTCAGTTTTAAAGCTTTCTTAATATATTTTTCAGTGGGAAGTTATGCTCCTGCACTTAAAGATATATTTATTTTAAGGCTTCATGTGGCTGGTACTTTACAATTCTGCCTTAAAACACCTACTTTTTAGGAATGATAAAAAAAAGTTTAAAGTTTGAAGTTTAGAATGGATACATCTCACAGGGATTTTTCAACAATAAACCTAAAAGCAGGTGAAAGCTGAACGTCAGCTGTGTGATTCCGATCCAGAAAGTCCCGGCCCATCCAGCATTACTGGAAAAGACTGTTGGGGTGCTTCCCTGTGGCTTTCCCATCCTGTCTGTCTCTGAGCAGCGTGTCAGTCCTATCTCCTGCAGCTTCTGTAAACATTTTCCTTTTTCTCGCTCCACTCCTCATATGTCAAAAATGCATTTTTATCTTGACAGGCACCCACTCATTCTCAGTCTTATACCGACTTTGCTGTCCTGCAGAAACAAAATCCAGATTATGATGTTTGCTCTGCAGGAGTGCGTTAAGCAAAGTTTCACCCAAAGCTCAAGTTTGTGTGTGTCCTTAAATCTTTTGTGCTTTAGTAATGTTGAATCCATATAATGTTACAATCTTTGGAACTTTGGTCTTGCGTTTTGCTATATTTAATGATTTGTCAGTCTTTTATTTTCATATTCATTTTATTCCTTCCTTTTAAGATTGCTATAAAAATCTTTCTTAATCGCCTATCTTGTGTTTTAATAGCTGCCTAGTTGTCTGCTTTAGTTTATTTATACCTATATAAGTAGTAAACATCGTCTTTCACTTACAAGGAATATATGTTATAATCTTTGGGACTTTGATCTTGTGTTTTCCTGATTTCTCAGTCTTTGCTTTTTAAATTCAGTTTATTCCATAGTTTTAAGATTCCTTGTGCCTTGATTCTGTACATTAGTATTTCATATGCATTTATATTGTGTTCCCTTCTTTCCTGTGTGCTCTGTCAGCCATTTCTCCCATTCCTTCAGTTCAACTTCACGGGGCAGGTGTGAGCCTTTGACCCCCTGTTTCTTAGTAGCCACCTATTCCTTGTTCAGTTATCAGATCTCCAGCTTAAATACACTGCTCAAAAAAATAAAGAGACTCTTTAAAAACACCTCTGATCTCAATTGGAAAAAAATCATGCTAGATATTCATACTGACAGGGAATGGGTAATGTGTTAAGAACAAAGGGATGCCACATGATTTGATGTAAATGAAAATTATCAACCCACAGAGGTCTTAATCCGAAACCAGCAAGAAATGTTAATTGAAAAACTGTAGCAGCAGGCTCGTCCAATTTGGTGAAATGTCATTGCCGCAACTCAAAATGGTACTCAGTAGTTTTTATGGCCCCCATGTGCTTGTATCCATGTCTGACAACGTTGGGGTGTGCTCATTATGTGAAGATGCATTGTGTCCTGGGGTATCTCAAACACTAGGAGGAACCCTAACCCACCACATGAGCAAAGGGTCTAACAATGGGTCTAAAGATTTAATCTCACTACCTAATGGCAGTCAGGGTCCCATCGTTTATCCTGTACAGGTCTTTGCACCCTCCATGGACATGCCTCCCCAGACGGACACTGACACACCACCAAACCGATCATGCTGAACAATATTGCAGGCAGCGTAACGTTTAATGCAGCTTCTCCAATCTCTTTCACGTCTGTCACATGAGCTCAGAGTGCACCTGCTCTCATCTGTGACAATAACAGGGCGTCAGTGCCAAACTTGCCAATTGCAGCGTTCTCTGGCAACTGCCAGTCAAACGCCACGGTGCCTGGCATTGAGAACAGGGCCTACAGGAGTATGTTGGGACTTCGAGACACAGCAAACCTTCGGGCAATGGCACTTGTATTGATCTGCCATCCAGATGGAGTAGGACTGCTGTTGTGGAATTTTCTTATCAAAGTGGGTAGAAGTTGACTCATAACAAGAGAAAATCCGGACTTTGTCTTATAAGTTTTATTCAAAGGCATTCAGCGTTTGAAGACCCTGACACTGAGGTTTAGTCAGTGAAACAGAGCCACGAACAGAAATCACAAACAGTATTTATACTAAAAATGAGGGTGTTATCTCAACTTCAAAGAGTTTTAGAAATATGGCCCCTAGACCCTCCCCGGGTCAGAGTTAACAAAGTTATTTATGAGGGCACCCATCTACCTTCCCTTGAAATATACACTTCAGGAAGTGTTAACCATAAAACTCTCCAGCATTTGAATTTAGAGTCCATCTGCTCTAAATAACAGAACACTAATAAAACACAGAGGTCAGAGGAGAGAGGTGAAGGGAATATCAGAGCACTTTAAAAGAATTTTCCATTACACTGCCTATGCAACCTCTATAGGGTACAGGTAATGCCTCATGCTACAATTAGTGACACTGGCCTGCAAATCCATTCCTGTTTTTGGAGTTGTCTTATTGTCGCCCTGTTAGTGCACCTGTTAATTTCATTAACACCAAAACAGCTGACAGTGATTAACAACCCCCTCTACTACTGAACTGACCAGATCAATATTCCAGAAGTTTACTTAACTTGGTATTATACTTTCATTAAAGTGTTCCTTTACATTTTTTGAGCAATGTATCTCCCAGATGGTGAACTCTTGTTCAGATCATTCTGGCATTAAATGATGAAGAGCTGGAACCAAATGTAGACAGGCAGGTGAGAATAAACAGTTTTACCTAAAAAGCAAATTCAAAAATTTATAAGAACTAAAGTCCAGAGGGATCCAACCCACAAGGGCAACACAGGAGTACAGGCTGGTGGGAATAACAGAATGATCTGACCAACTGATTTATTTAAAGTGGAGAGTTGATTACTGAACAAGGAGCAGGTGGCTTATGAGAAACAGGGCAGATATGAGGGATGGCAAGTAACTGAAGTTGAACTGAAGAAATTGGGAGAAACAGCTGATAGAGTACACAGGGAACAAGAGAGCAGAATATGAATGCATATGAAATACTAATGTCCTGATCAAAAGCAGAAGGAATCTTAAAACTAGGGAATAAAATGAATATGAAAAGCAAAGAGTGACAAATCCTAAAATATAGCAAAACACAAGACCAAAGTCCTGCCGATTATAACCGTATATGGATTCACATTCCCTAAAACACAAAAATTAAGAACAGACACGAACTCAGTCTTTGAAACATTCCTTAGAGCATTAGTGCAGAACAAACATCATAATCAGCAAAATACAAGACCAAAGTTCCAAGACTATCTTTTAATCAAAGAGTGACACATAAGTTAGGTTTGAGATTTACCAGTTTTACAACCAGACTTAGTTAAAATGACTTTTTGTACAGTTATCAAAAGCATTTCATTGATGTTTTCCTCAAGATTTATTTACTTTGTGTTGTTCTAAGCATTGGAATAATATTAATAAAGCCTGTAAATGTGATTTTTTATTCATAATTCAGCTGCTTTGTTTAAGGCTGGCTTGCTGTTGTTCATGCAAGGCTCAGTCAAGCCCAGCTGTCTTCTTTTATCCTGGATTCCTGGATTCTCCTACTATGAACTTACCCTCTCTGTTGATATTTTGTGCTTCCGTGTCTCTCCAGTGCTTTGTGGAGCCCCTCCCAGCATGGACAATGCCTTTTTAATTGGTCGGAAGCGTTCCCACTATGACATCCACTCCATAGTGCGCTACCAGTGCGTCGATGGCTTCCTGCAGCGCCATGTACCCACTGCTAAGTGTCATGCAAACGGCAAATGGGACCGACCCAAAATCATCTGCATAAAATGTAAGTTTAGCACAGCATGGTTTTCATAGACATTACTTAAAGCTGTGCTTTCATTTGTTTTATTTTTAGCACATACTCCACCACAGGTCCCAAATAGCGAACCTACATTAACAGCCCCGAGGTTCTATTGTCACTGTGAGTATTCAGGCTCTCCAGCCCTGCTCTCATTATTAATAATTGCAAGCAAAAAGATTACCGTGGCTGCGGCCTGAGTTAATTCCCCTGGGCTTGCTTAGAAGTGATTGGGTATCCTTTGAAGTGCTTTATGCTCAAGGTGAGTTTTTTTTTCTTTAAAAACATGTTTTCAAACCAGTTCGCTCACCTTGTTTAGCTTTTACAGCCTTCATTTGTTTCTAATCAGATTTGATGTTCACACTCCCAGGCAGCACATAAAGTAGAATTTCACTCTTCTTCAGAGGACATATAAGGAGCAGATTTAATTTAATATTCTACAAGCTGAGGCTTGCATTTCACTTCGCTCTGCTCAGAGAGTGACAGTAATGATGAAATACTGAAATAATGTAGCTTCTGCTCAAACTGATAAAGATGCCATTGCGTCTTCTGACTCCTAATCTGTGGACCGGGGTGTTTTGACACACCCAGAGTTATACATTTGTGATCGTTGCAGATGGCATGTTGGGCCGATACGATTTGGCAGTGCTCCCTGGGACAAGCTCTCACAGAGGATGTGAGTGGGTGGCTAGCTCGCTGCACCCTTGCTAAAGGCGCCTGGTCCACACAGTGTGAGATTAAACAGATTCCCCTCAGTGTTTCGGAAACTTTCCACAGAGAATGGGACGTTCTGACCTTGCTACTCTTTGATACCGTCTTCCTTGTGTCTTACCTCGTTCCAGCTGCCACCTACAATCCATCTGAAAGCCTGTGATGCTCCCCCAGGGATTCATGTCTGTCTTACATCAACTTTCCTGTCTTTTATCGTTTTTTCTATCTCTAGAACTCTACTTGAATACATCTTGCATTTCTTTCTCTCTTTTCACCAGCTCGGCGAGCCCATCGTTACCGACGCCACCACCACAAAGCAAGGAGGGAGCGCAGGAAGCACAAGAGGCACGGCCACAGAGAGGGGGGACACCACGGAGGGGAGCTCAGCCAGGGCCACAACCACGCCCGCTTCTGAACCAAAAAAAAGATTGGCACCCGCTTTCTTTTTCTTTCCCTGCTGCAAAGTGCAGCTTGTCTGTCTCCCCGCTGTCCTCATTTCCCCAAATACCACTTCAAACTCTTAGCTCATACACCCCCTGCCCCTTTCTGTTCTGCCTTTACCTCCCCACCACCACCCCCTGGCACCCAGAGGCAACCTGCTTATTAGTCCCCTCTGAGGCCAGCCAAAGTGTTGCCAGGACTATAACAATCCCATTGATATCCTTTTTTCTTTCTTGTCTTTGTTTAATTTTTGGGCTTCAGTTTTTTTGTTTATCCTCTACCCTCTCACATGATCCAGCTACTTTCTGTATGTGCTCAGCCCTTGGCCCATGTTGACCTGTTTTTGAGAAAGAAAGGGATAAAAAAATGAGTTTAACTCTGGACTTTCTTTAGTGAGAAGTGGTTTAGTATGAACTATAAATAGGGATGACATCACTGAAAATGTCGTATCAAAGTCAGACGAGTCAATGGAGACATTGTGATATTGACTTGAGCCTTTTGTCTATTGAACAGTTATTTTTTACAAATGCTCTGTGTTTATCTCCTGAATCTGCTGCTCTTCGGTTTGCCCTTTGTAAGACACTGTTGGAGACTCGCAGCGCTGCTGCAGCTGCATCATTCTGATAGCGATTTGACTGGTTTTTGAACCAGAGGCAGTTGTAATTTAATTATTTGATTGTTAGCGTTGTATTTTCTTGTAAGTGTGAGACAGTTGTTTTAGATCAGATGATAAAACCCCAGAGGAAAAATGGATAATGCCTCCGATTTCTTGTTCAGGTCCATCACATATCAGTGGATCTTCAGAAGACCTAAACCATCTGAAACAGCTGAAGCTGTTTCAAACATCCCCACCTGTTACTGCCAGGTTTGACCTGCACATTTGATGTCGATTGTCTCAACTCAGCTCAGAACTCCCACATTTCTTTTCTGTTGTTGTCATAATTTATCTTGCTCTAGGTTTGTCTGCTCTGAATCAACAAAGGAAGAAGTAGCAAGGGGAGGTTCCTCTGATTTTGGAGTTCAGCTGCTTTTGAGTTTTTCACTGTGACCTGCTCAGTATAATGATATTTTTGACTACTTGAGTCATTAACATTTTAACTGTTGAACTTAAACAGAAGCACACAGAAATACCACCACAGAAGCATTAAAACGTTTACATACATTCATGATGGCAAGAATGTCTTTTTAATATTTGGCATTTAAGGATGCATTCAATAGTTCTGATTTTCAGGGTGGAATGATTATGCAACAATTTCAGTGATTTTCATCCACCCATCCATCCATCAATCCATCCACCCATCCAACCACTGATTATGATGTTCAGAAATATATATATATACAGGGGTTGGACAATGAAACTGAAACACCTGGTTTTAGACCACAATAATTCATTAGTATGGTGTAGGGCCTTTTGTGGCCAATACAGCGTCAATTCGTCTTGGGAATGACATATACAAGTCCTGCACAGTGGTCAGAGGGATTGTAAGCCATTCTTCTTGCAGGATAGTGGCCAGGTCACTACGTGATATTGGTGGAGGAAATTGTTTCCTGACTCGCTCCTCCAAAACACCCCAAAGTGGCTCAATAATATTTAGATCTGGTGACTGTGCAGACCATGGGAGATGTTCAACTTCACTTTCATGTTCATCAAACCAATCTTTCACCAGTCTTGCTGTGTGTATTGGTGCATTGTCATCCTGATACACGGCACCGCCTTCAGGATACAATGTTTGAACCATTGGATGCACATGGTCCTCAAGAATGGTTCGGTAGTCCTTGGCAGTGACGCGCCCATCTAGTACAAGTATTGGACCAAGGGAATGCCATAATATGGCAGCCCAAACCATCACTGATCCACCCCCATGCTTCACTCTGGGCATGCAACAGTCTGGGTGGTACGCTTCTTTGGGGCTTCTCCTCATCGTAACTCTCCCGGATGTGGAGAAAACAGTAAAGGTGGACTCATCAGAGAACAATACATGTTTCACATTGTCCACAGCCCAAGACGTTTGGCATTGGCATGAATGACCAAAGGTTTGGCTATAGCAGCCCGGCCGTGTATATTGACCCTGTGGAGCTCCCGACGGACAGTTCTGGTGGAAACAGGAGAGTTGAGGTGCACATTTAATTCTGCCGTGATTTGGGCAGCCGTGGTTTTATGTTTTTTGGATACAATCCGGGTTAGCACCCGAACATCCCTTTCAGACAGCTTCCTCTTGCGTCCACAGTTAATCCAACTGTTGGATGTGGTTCGTCCTTCTTGGTGGTATGCTGACATTACCCTGGATACCGTGGCTCTTGATACATCACAAAGACTTGCTGTCTTGGTCACAGATGCGCCAGCAAGACGTGCACCAACAATTTGTCCTCTTTTGAACTCTGGTATGTCACCCATAATGTTGTGTGCATTTCAATATTTTGAGTAAAACTGTGCTCTTACCCTGCTAATTGAACCTTCACACTCTGCTCTTACTGGTGCAATATGCAATCAATGAAGACTGGCTACCAGGCTGGTCCAATTTAGCCATGAAACCTCCCACACTAAAATGACAGGTGTTTCAGTTTCATTGTCCAACTCCTGTACCATCTGATGTTTAAGCTTTCCATGATAAGAAATCTGCTGGAACCTCAGTGTCACTGTCCACAGTGATGGCTGTTTTAGATGCATGTTTTGTTATGGACTGAGACTTTACGTACCAACAAACCAGTCCCTGCTACAGAAGGGATCCCTTTTAGCTTGACTGAAATTTGCAGCTGTCCATTTTAACCAGTCAAATGCCATCTGGAAAATAGTTTGAGCTATTTGTCCACAATAATAAGTATGTTAGCACTCAAACAGTTGCCTGGCTTGCAATAAGCTAATTATTTAAGTACTATACTTCCACGCTCTCTATGTCTGTAATATATTTGATAACGTTTTGTTTAGTGCAGCAAGATGGTATCACTTTTTAATGATTTATTTTTCACAAGTCATACCATCATCACAACATTCAACAATATTATCACATATCGCCTGTTTAACTAATGTCGTGCTACCATATTTGAAGGAGTCAATGTGAGATAAGAGCAAAGAATACGGTACTGTCAAGCATGGTGGTGGCAGCATCACACTGTTTTGCCAACAGAGCAAAACTGGGTTTCACTGTCATTTTAAAACAAAGACAAAATCATTTTAAACTGTCTTTTTTTTTCTTATTTAAGTGCAGTTAGTACAACTAGCATTACAAGAACACCTCTGTGTCTAAAGGTAGATTTCTATCGTAACTCTGAGATTTCCTATGGGCTGCTTCAGGACAGATAGGAGTGGAAAGCTCAAAAGGATAGAATAGAGCAGATTTGTTTTACTCTTTTCAGCTTACCTACCTTGAATGTCCAGCTCTTTCTTGCAGCCCGGGCTCGACATGTCTTTGAATTTTCTTTTAAAATGCTTCTTACCTTCCTTTGCTTCATCTGACTTCCTTTAAACACCTTAAATAATCAGAAAACAGCTTTCAGTCTTCTTTGAGTTGATCACCAGTTGCTCCCAGTCAGGCTAAAATTAGTCAATTTCAGTCAACAAATGATTTTTCGGTGCATCTCTACTTCCTACATAAACCAAAGTCTGTGATTTGCAGGTCATATCTTTGCCTTTTGTTTGTCTCTTCTTACCTTGGCTGTGGCAACAACAGTGAACTTACACCTTTGTATCAGTTCAATTAATCTGGTGCATGCTTAATTGACAAGCTGCATTATCAGCCCATCCACAGAGCTGTTATGACAGGGGAAGGGTAATGCTGATGGACAGTCAGAGGAGGGTACACGGTGACTGTCACAGCCCCCTGTCGCTCTGCAGATGTCAGCCCCCCCCCCGTCAATCCTGTAAAATAGATTGACCACGGGTGGGTGAATAAAAGGGCAGATTGAAGGCCCTCCTGCTGCAGACTTGATGCTGAGAGACAGGGTAATTACAGCTGGGTAAAGGTTCGGCTGTGTGACAAGACTTAAAGAATAAAGTTCTAAGGAACTGAGTGGCACTTTGAGCCTGAAATCCATGAAACAAACAGATGATATTAAAGGAACTAACAGAAGGGACGTGACTAAAGCTGATCTGGTTGTAATGATAAAGGTCTGTTTGTGTGCGTTTAAATAGTTTTTTGTTTTGTTTTTTGGCAAAAAAGCCAGCCAATAATCTTTCTCACAGGAAGACAAAAGCGCAAAAGTCTTACCTCAAACATTTTAAATAAGCTCAAACACACACAGTTCAGTTCCTCTTCCAACTCCAAACACAGTGTTTGGTTCCTTTCCTTTCAAAATCTCAAAATCCTCTTTTTAGTGTTTCCCACTACCACTCGTCCCACTTTTCCTCTTCAGGCTCTACAGTCAGAGGCCTGAGGGCAGACAAACACATGGCCACAAAGTTGTATCATTCCAAATTGCAATCATAAAAATTAGCTTGTTAAGATGTGTTTGGGCAGCTATCTCTCAGCTGAGAGGTAAGAGCGACGCCCTGGGGTAGTCAGTGGGCCTATTTCTGCTTGTAATGGTCATCCAGTCATTATTAGCCCTCACAGGTCATTCTAAGTTGAAGAGAGGTATGAAAAGTTCAGGATGAGTACAGGGCATTTTTATGCCTGAAACTTGTAGTACTTAAGCAATCAGCTTATCTTTCATTGTTTAGTTTTTTTAAAATGTGGCAAAATTTATCAAAATTTAGCCCAAAGATCCTTTTTGAATCAATCAAGCAATGATGCAGCAGGGCAATCAAAAGATGGGTTTATACTCCACCTTGTCTGTTTGTCAAGAAGCAGCTCGAAGTAGGCACATGCAATAAAAAATGACAGAGTTCGTCAGTAATGACGGCGTGATTATAGCGATGTAGAGTTTGCCATCCTCCAGTTGTGCACAGACAGACTATTGATTTCATGATTAGGCAGTCTGTCTTGTGCTCTTATTAAATCTGTCAATGGTATCGACGGTGCAATCGCATGAACTGACCACTGAGTGTTTTTCTAAATGACTGGAAAACAGAGTTTTAGTTTGCAGCTCTCCTCTGTGTCCCTTATAAATTAATGGTTTGGTTTTTTTTTTATCTTTTTCATTTAAACATTTTTCTTACTCGTATTTTATGGATACCACTAGGCTTTCCCCTAGTGGTATCCATACATCATTACATCACTGAAACTGAGTTGAGACAATTACTCATTGTCAGGAAAATGGTTATGTTCTGCTGAGATGGATGGATGAATGGAAACGTGTTTCTCCTGCTGAGTGAGAACGACTGAGACAAAGGCAGTGCCCGAACCAGTGAGAGATGTTTCCCTCTCCTTCCTCCATTATATATCTCCTCACATGTTATTCTTGTCCTTTCCTTACAATCCATTTATACTCTGGGTGTGTTTGTTTGTTGCTTAGCCTCTCTGGGCCGTATTCACACAGCCGGTGTAAGTCCAAAAATCCAGCTCCACTGGATTTTCTTCCCTCCTGCACATAGCCACACACACTGCTGCTGCTGTTGTTACCCGCTGCAATAGACACATGAAGGCGCTTCGGTCAACACTCTGCTGGAGAGCCCAAAGCAAAGCTGTGCATTTATCATACAGACAAGCTTCATTGTCGGCTCTGTTCCCCTGTGCAGCATCTCAGTTTGCAGGTGTCTATCCTAGACACACAAATGCAATATGTAAAAGATTGAAGCTGAGGTTGCATTTGGCTGTGTGAATGTGGCTCAACTGTATTTATTCATATTGATTAATGTATGTTCTTATTACTTCTAGTATTGTCATTGTATAATATTCTTTACAAGACAAATGATCATTAAAGGAAACTCTTGTTTGCTTGGACTTGTTTTTTGTTTTTTCATGAGGTTAATTTAAACCCATTATAAGTATTACTTAAATGTGATTAAACTGCTGTTGACATCAAACAAATGAAGATAACGATGTGTAAAAACACTTAAAATACTTTCTTTTTCTTTTATTGCAGCAGAAGATTACACTCTGAAAAATTAAGATAAATACAACTTAAATGTTTTAACTGGGAAAAAAAGATTTATTTTTATTGTTCTCTAATAGCACAATTATTAGTACCGTAAACATTGATTTTAAAAGAATGGCAAGTAAAGCATTTTTTATTCATTTATGCAATGACGGTTACTTGTGCAGTAGTGAACCGGAGAAGAACTTGGGCAGGTTTTCTTCTGTGCAAGCGTAGACCAGACGTGATGTTATTCACAGACTAAAAAGGGTTTCAGACTGTGTGGCTGTAGAGCGGTGTTGGGTCTTACATTGGTGTTGAGAGTCTGCAGCTATATTATACTCAAATGTTGCTGTGAGCACAGATACCAAAGCTAATGTTAACTACAACAATTTTGGTACAGGTTCAAAAAATAAGTCACCATTACATGTTAACGTATATTTATTGATTCAGGTGTCAACCAAAAAGTTTTAAATTGCAATATTTATTGTTATGTGTTTAATATTACTATTTGATAAAAATGTAAATTAATTAATTATAGAGCCTCTCATTAGTTACATTTTTAATCTCATGCCACCTATAATAATTTTCTATTTTGCTGTTTTATAATTATAGTCGATTGTTTTTAGCTACTATCAACTAGCTTGAGGTTGACTCATATTTATTTTGCCACAAGGCACAGTGAGTAAGATGGTACAGAAGGTAAAAAAATCTTCAAAGTTCACAGCTGAAAAACTGCAACAATAGTGGCAGTTTTGGGCCGCTAGTTGGTGGTGTAGGGGGTTAAGCACGCGACCCTTGTACAGAGGCTTTAGTTCTCAGTGTGGCCGTCCCAGGTTTGAGTCCTGGCCCCAGTGACATTTGCTGCATGTCTTCCCTTTTCTCTCCGTCCCCATTTACTGTCTATCTACTGTCAAAAAATAAATAAATACTGGAAAAAATAAAGGCCACTAGTGCCACAAAAAAAATCTTTAGAGTGGCAGTTTGGAGTCACCAAGCCAACCATTACATGCTATCAGAAGAAAAACTTTTCTGTTCTACCAACCCAAGGTAAACATGTGGAGTTTATTAAACTGGAACCACATCATTTTGAAGGATAAGACTAAGATGGAGTTTTCAAGCAAACAACAAACAATTTGTGAAACACAATATTAAAATTTGGATCTAAATTGGGTACACCCCATGCCCCCATTAAGTTCAGGAGGCAATCTGTAATGTTGTGGTCCTGTTTATCTTCAAAATACCTTGGGAATGTTTATAGAGTGCATTACTTCATGAACTCTTCAAACTACCAGGAGATTCTGAACAAAGACCAGGGCCCATATTCACAAAGAATCCTAAGACTAAAAGTAGCTCATAGTTTTAAGAAAAATCTTAGAATTTCTTGAATTCTAAGATTTGTCTTAGAATTTAAGATAAAAATTATTCACGTAGCATCTTAGGCCTCATGAGAGCTCCTAACGTGAGGAATGTCTTAAGCAGAGAAGACTGAAAGACTGAAGGAAAAGAGAGATATTCTCTGTGCAATGAACAAAAGTGAATTAATAAAAGGCTACCAACTCAACCACGCAGGGATCCACCCCCTTAATAGTCGAGTAAATGAGCACATAAACTTATACAAAAATCATACAATTATTAATACAGAGATAAGATAAGATTAACCCTAGGGCAAAATTAAATAGCTGGACAGATTAAAGGTGCACCTCTAGTAAGGAAATATTAGGAAGGATAAATAAATAATAGAAACAATAATAAATAACCATGAATAAAAAGTGAACAAAATTACTAACAATATAGTGCAGACTTATTTAAATATTTACAGACTGTAAAATGCTATCAAAAATAGATTTAGAAGATATGGGAAAAAAAATATATATATATAGTCAGTCATTTTCTACCGCTTATTCCATAGGGGGTCACAGGGGATCTGGTGCCTATCTCCAGCAGTCTATGGGCAAGAGGCAAGGTACACCCTGGACAGGTCACCAGTCCATCGCAGGACAACACACAAACAACCACACACACACTCATACACCTAAGGGCAATTTAGAGTGACCAATAAACCTAACAGGCATGTCTTTGGGAGGAAGCTGGAGTACCCAGTGAGAACCCACACATGCACAGGGAGAACATGCAAACTCCATGCAGAAAGACCCCTGGCCAGGACCTTCTTGCTGCAAGACAACAGTGCTACCAACTGCGCCACCGTGCAGCAGTTGGTATGGGAACGACATACTGATCTGCTCAGGAATGCCTGTTTGTTTGTGTCATGATCCGAGGACCAAATCTACCTTTCAACACTCCTCTCTTCAGGTTCTGCTCCTCTGTTCAGTTCGGTTTTTTCCACCTTTTTTTCTCCATTTTCTTTTTGTCGTTTTACCAAACCAAACCTCATTATACAAGACGGAGATCACAATAAAATGCTGAATTTTAATATTGGACTGAATTAAATAATATGAAATAGATGCAGTATGAAAATGACCAGCAGGGCAAGTAAACATAATAAGTAAATCAAAATGATGATGAGCATGTAAATAAGTTACGTTCAAACATTTTGATACTGTGTGACAAATATTTTAATTTTGCTTGTTTTATGATCATGATTTAAACATTTCTCAATCCAGTCTAAATTCTAACATTGGTTACTTTTTTCCATTGATTACTAGGAGCACATTTTATTTTTTATTTTTTTATTTTTTGGTTGATTTTTTGCAACAACCAATCCCAGCTCTTAGAAGACAGCATCACACCTAGCAACCTTCCCTCTTGCCAAAATAGGGCTGAACAAAATATAGACTGCAGGGTGTCAATAATTGTGCCACCAGGGGTTTTTTTTTTAGACAAATTACATTTCTTAAATGTTCTGTACTGATTCTGAATTTCGAAAATTTTTCATCAGATTGTTATTCCAATAAAATAGGAATTTATCAAGGTTGCCAACAATTTTATCCACATCTCTTTCTTTGTTGAAGAGAAGAATAATATGTTAGCATGTTTATTTATTCCTTATAAAACTTTATAGTCCCTGTGATGCATTTTTAGAAAATGTGGTAGATGTTGTTATAACCTATAACCAACCAGAGCATTACATGAAAAATATGTAAAATCACCGTATTTGAGGACTAGTTTAGCACCCTAAAATGTGTTTTAAACAAGTTTTTTTTCATGTATGATATATAAAGTAATGGCATAACATTCTGACTCACCACACTCCAGTACTATTGGACAATAAGACATATTCCTCTACTCATGTTGAAGATTAGAGAAAATTTTTTTGGATGATTTAACCAGAACAAAAGGTGCCAGGGTTCCTATCGATTTACAGTCTTTCTGATTCCTGGGTTGCACGGTGGCGCAGATGGTAGCACTGTTGCCTTGCAGCAAGAAGGTCCTGGCTGGGGGTCTTACTGCATGGAGTTTGCAACAAAAGGCTTTTTCCTGGAAACAAAATTGCACTTAGGTCAGTTTCCAGCAATACCATCCATCGAGAAGGATCTGTGTATGTGTGACCAATATGTTATAAGTACAGGTCCTTCTCAAAATATTAGCATATTGTGATAAAGTTCATTATTTTCCATAATGTCATGATGAAAATTTAACATTCATATATTTTAGATTCATTGCACACTAACTGAAATATTTCAAGTCTTTTATTGTCTTAATACGGATGATTTTGGCATACAGCTCATGAAAACCCAAAATTCCTATCTCACAAAATTAGCATATCATTAAAAGGGTCTCTAAACGAAATATGAACCTAATCATCTGAATCAACGAGTTAACTCTAAACACCTGCAAAAGATTCCTGAGGCCTTCAAAACTCCCAGCCTGGTTCATCACTCAAAACCCCAATCATGAGTAAGACTGCCGACCTGACTGCTGTCCAGAAGGCCACTATTGATACCCTCAAGCAAGAGGGTAAGACACAGAAAGAAATTTCTGAACGAATAGGCTGTTCCCAGAGTGCTGTATCAAGGCACCTCAGTGGGAAGTCTGTGGGAAGGAAAAAGTGTGGAAGAAAACGCTGCACAACGAGAAGAGGTGACCGGACCCTGAGGAAGATTGTGGAGAAGGGCCGATTCCAGACCTTGGGGGACCTGCGGAAGCAGTGGACTGAGTCTGGAGTAGAAACATCCAGAGCCACCGTGCACAGGCGTGTGCAGGAAATGGGTTACAGGTGCCGCATTCCCCAGGTCAAGCCACTTTTGAACCAGAAACAGCGGCAGAAGCGCCTGACCTGGGCTACAGAGAAGCAGCACTGGACTGTTGCTCAGTGGTCCAAAGTACTTTTTTTGGATGAAAGCAAATTCTGCATGTCATTCGGAAATCAAGGTGCCAGAGTCTGGAGGAAGACTGGGCAGAAGGAAATGCCAAAATGCCAGAAGTCCAGTGTCAAGTACCCACAGTCAGTGATGGTCTGGGGTGCCGTGTCAGCTGCTGGTGTTGGTCCACTGTGTTTTATCAAGGGCAGGGTCAATGCAGCTAGCTATCAGGAGATTTTGGAGCACTTCATGCTTCCATCTGCTGAAAAGCTTTATGGAGATGAAGATTTCATTTTTCAGCACGACCTGGAACCTGCTCACAGTGCCAAAACCACTGGTAAATGGTTTACTGACCATGGTATCACTGTGCTCAATTGGCCTGCCAACTCTCCTGACCTGAACCCCATAAAGAATCTGTGGGATATTGTGAAGAGAACGTTGAGAGACTCAAGACCCAACACTCTGGATGAGCTAAAGGCCGCTATCGAAGCATCCTGGGCCTCCATAAGACGTCAGCAGTGCCACAGGCTGATTGCCTCCATGCCACGCCGCATTGAAGCAGTCATTTCTGCCAAAGGATTCCCGACCAAGTATTGAGTGCATAACTGTACATGATTATTTGAAGGTTGACGTTGTTTGTATTAAAAACACTTTTCTTTTATTGGTCGGATGAAATATGCAAATTTTGTGAGATAGGAATTTTGGGTTTTCATGAGCTGTATGCCACAATCATCCGTATTAAGACAATAAAAGACCTGAAATATTTCAGTTAGTGTGCAATGAATCTAAAATATATGAATGTTAAATTTTCATCATGACATTATGGAAAATAATGAACTTTATCACAATATGCTAATATTTTGAGAAGGACTTGTATATTATCGCTGTGAGCTTTCTCCACAGTAGCTGGGTTCACCCTTCTTGATAAGGTGAGGAGCGCCATCATTCAATGGTTGCTTGAAATAAATACCGCTGATCCTCTGCATCAAAAGGAGTCAGCTAAAGCTGTACTTGAATCTGATCAAGAAGCCTTCTGGAATCCTCCCTCTGGAGTTTTTCCATGTATATCATACCTAGAACACCTAGGTGCTGGGGAAAAATACGTCAGATTCTCTCCTAAGCCTGTCTCCTCTGCAACCCAATCTCGGATTAGTGGAAGATAATTGATAAATGGATCTCTGTGAGACAGATAAGACGTATTTAATATTTAGTTTGTTTCTTTCATTCGAAAATGTTTTTATTTATTAACAAAATCCTGACCAGAATTGTCTTGTGTTTTTTGGAAACTGCTTCTAAAAGAAAAACAAGTCAAGTAATTTCAAAAAACAAAAACCTGTTTTTAGCTATTTTCAGTACAAAATAACTTTTAAAACCAATAGAGTAGCATTCTATAACCTCATTTTCAAGTTGTGATGCTGTGTAAAACCGTGGCTTCCTAGTAAGAGTGCTGGTACTAGACTGGCCTGCCTGCAGTCCAGACTGGTCTCCCATTGAAAATGTGTGGTACATTGTGAAGAACAAAATACATCAATGGAGACCCCAGACTGTTGAGCAACTGAAGTTGTTCATCAAGCAAGAATGGGAAAGAATTCACTCTACAAAGCTTCAACAATTAGTTTCCTCACTTCCCAAATGCTTATTGAGTGTTGTTAAAAGGAAAGATGATGTAACACAGTGGTAAACAAGACCTTGTCGCGGCTTTTTGGAATGTGTTGCGAGCACCAAATTCAAAATGAGTGAATATTTGCAAAAAAACAAGGTTTATTATTAAATAAGGTTTATTAGTTTGAACTTGAAATATCTTGTCTTTGTAGTGTATTAAGTTGCATATAGGTTGAACAGGATTGCAGATCATTGTATTCTGTTTTTATTTATGTTTTACACAACGTCCCAATTTCAGTGGAGTTCAGTGAAGTTCTAACGTATACAGTGGTTCTACAATAACATCACTGACCTCTTTGCTTTCTCTCTTCAGTTTATCATTGACTTTATCTGACATACTTTCAGTCTTTTTATTCCAAACCCACTTTTTGACCTCCATGTGAGGAGGAGATCCATTTCTAAATCTGGGTGAAGAGGCAAAACATTCTCTCCTCTGCCAAGAATACGGTATGAATAAAAATAATGCAGTTTTGCTCCTGTTTGTTTTGGTTTTTTTTGTTCCAACAATTTCTGGCTGAAGCATACAAAGCAGGTTGCCACAGGCGAATCCCTCAGCAGCACAAGAGAAGCCGCGTAGGAAGAAGAGTAGAGAAAGGAAGACAGAGACAGACAAGTGGGAGGGATAAATGACATGAGATAGGAGGGAAGGGGTTTTATTTTGGCAGCGAACAGTCGTGAATACATCTACTGTTCTGCTATGTAACCTTCAGCTCACCTGAACGTCCGCTGCAGAGCCTTCACTTATGAATGGAAGGTTTCATCACCCCATAGCAGTGCTTCCTTTGAAACCACAACACTCACACTGCATACCTCTGTCATTCCGACTGCTTTGTTCTACTGTTCTACGCATGCCCTTTGATAGGTGACTGACTCATTCCGTTATTATTCCAAAATCACCAGTAGATACCACTCTGCTTGGTTGGTTTCCCTCAGACAATCAATCACACTTATTAATATATCTCTTTAATGCCCTCGTCCTCAGTTCTGGCCGGTTGAGCAACGTTTCCAGCTCAGCATGGCAAGTCCTGAGCACAACACTCATTAGCGCTGCCTAACAGGAAGTTTCACACAATATCTCCTTTTGAAAATGATCTTCAGCTCTCCTCTGCTGCTGTGCGACAACGAAAGATCTACTCACACTCAGGACCAAAATGTAGCTGGAGTTTGGACCTCTGCAGTAACAGGATTTTATCACCATAGGCAATAAAATGATATTAATACCCAGATTTGCAGGATTCGAACACTTTTTCACATTTCGTCAGTTCATGAAAACCACAACCTTTAGTTTTTTTTGTAAGGATTTTATATGATAGACAGGGCAGGAATTGGCAGACTGGGCTCCTGGGCTAGAGCCAGGTTTGGTGCACTCACAACCATGAAAAGTACACTCAAATGACCTTTGCATTTTTCATTTCTGAAAAGGTTTAGAAATGTCTTCCTTCATCCATAAAAATAATACCAAAACTTTTATAGTAATATAACGCATAATCAGTGGAACTCATTCGAAAACAAAGAAGGAAGCATGGGGCTTAATATTATGTCTTATGTGGCTAGGGTTGGGGGTTGATCTATCAGATAAAATTCAAATAAACTACATTGTTTGTGGTTGTAACATGAAAAAATGTGGAACAGCCCAAGAGTTATGTATACTTGCAAGGCATTGTACTTACATTTAGGAGCAGAAACCTCTGCAGAACGAATATCTTTTGAAAGATTTTTCTCACAATAAGCAATAAAGTACAGGGGTTGGACAATGAATATGAAACACCTGGTTTTAGACCACAATAATTTATTAGTATGGTGTAGGGCCTCCTCTTGCAGCCAATACAGCGTCAATCCGTCTTGGGAATGACATATACATGTCCTGCACAGTGGTCAAAGGGATTTTAAGCCATTCTTCTTGCAGGATAGTGGCCAGGTCACTACGTGATACTGGTGGAGGAAAACGTTTCCTGACTCGCTCCTCCAAAACACCCCAAAGTAGCTCAATAATATTTAGATCTGGTGACTGTGCAGGCCATGGGAGATGTTCAACTTCACTTTCATGTTCATCAAACCAATCTTTCATCAGTCTTGCTGTGTGTATTGGTGCATTGTCATCCTGATACACAGCACCGCCTTCAGGATACAATGTTTGAACCATTGGATGCACATGGTCCTCAAGAATGGTTCGGTAGTCCTTGGCAGTGACGCGCCCATCTAGCACAAGTATTGGACCAAGGGAATGCCATAATATGGCAGCCCAAACCATCACTGATCCACCCCCGTGCTTCACTCTGGGCATGCAACAGTCTGGGTGGTACGCTTCTTTGGGGCTTCTCCACACCGTAACTCTCCCGGATGTGGGGAAAACAGTAAAGGTGGACTCATCAGAGAACAATACATGTTTCACATTGTCCACAGCCCAAGATTTGCACTCCTTGCACCATTGAAACCGACGTTTGGCATTGGCATGAGTGACCAAAGGTTTGGCTATAGCAGCCCGGCCGTGTATATTGACCCTGTGGAGCTCCCGACGGACAGTTCTGGTGGAAACAGGAGAGTTGAGGTGCACATTTAATTCTGCAGTGATTTGGGCAGGCGTGGTTTTATGTTTTTTGGATACAATCCGGGTTAGCACCCGAACATCCCTTTCAGACAGCTTCCTCTTGCGTCCACAGTTAATCCTGTTGGATGTGGTTCGTCCTTCTTGGTGGTATGCTGACATTACCCTGGATACCGTGGCTCTTGATACATCACAAAGACTTGCTGTCTTGGTCACAGATGCGCCAGCAAGACGTGCACCAACAATTTGTCCTCTTTTGAACTCTGGTATCTCACCCATAATGTTGTGTGCATTTCAATATTTTGAGCAAAACTGTGCTCTTACCCTGCTAATTGAACCTTCACACTCTGCTCTTACTGGTGCAATGTGCAATCAATGAAGACTGGCTAGGCTGGTCCAATTTAGCCATGAAACCTCACACACTAAAATGACGGTGTTTCAGTTTCATTGTCCAACCACCTGTAATTGCTTAAATAGCCAAAATGTGTAGTCTTTCCTGTTATGTAAGTTGGAGATGAATAGATGAATTAGAGCGCTGGAAAGGCTACTTTTCATAACATTGTTCTTGGATCAGTATCAGGCTCATCTGGCGTGGGCAATCAATGTGGATCGCCCGCCTTATTCTGCATTATCGCACAATGGTGCTGCCAAAGTTCAAGAAGAATATGAAAATCGACATTGGCTTTAGTGCCATGTTAACTGCTAACTCTGCTCTGACTCCTCCAAAATTTTATTTTTTTAATTTCTCAAAGCATAAAAAGGCTGCACTCAAAAAACACACAGGGACTTTCAGACAAATCTGCATACCCAGATCCAAAAAAAGAATGTGCTTCTTAACTCTGTTTATTTTCCTAATCTTTATTGCAGTCAGATTGTTGAAAAGCGTCACCCATGAATCTGCATTTACACTCATCTTACTGATGGCAAGCTGCAGATGGTGGAGCATCATCTCATTACTGTCCTTTTTTTTATGGTGATGTGCATGTGTGTGCAGTAATCAGAGATGAAGAACAAAGCCAGAAAAAGCTTTAGACTGAGCCAGGTCGTTCACACCGTGCCCGCCCTGCATCCTGCTGTGCCAGCTGTGTGTGCACTGCTCAGTGTTTCGTTATATGACCCCATCGGATGATCTGCAGATTTGGCTTGGTTGAGTTAGTTTTTGCAAGCCAGTCATGAGTGGCAGAAATCAGGCAACTTCATTTGCTTCTGTTCGGTTTTATGTGTAGTTGTGTGACAACTATTAGTTGCATTTATGACAGAAATTACAAATGTTGTCAGTCTTTAAGGTATGTTAACTTGAGATGAACATCTTTAAATGAAACTGTTTATCAGTATATTAACTCAATCGCAACAATTATCTAGTAGCTCAAGTATTTTAATTTGTAGTAAAGTATGATTAAACAGATGTACAGTAGAGCTTAGCACTATAAAACTTTACAACAGTAAAACCTGTTGGAAATGATTACTGTGATTCATGTTACTGTTCTATGCCACAGTTGGTGCACTTATTACTTTTTTTACTTCTGATAAAAAAATAAACAAAGACTGCAAACTTAATTGCAAAGGAAAATATTTATTGTGCAATTTCAGGACAATAAAATAAACACAAAGAAATTATTTCAAAAGTAAGAGTTAAGTAGCATGATAGAGGGTTTTATGATATGGCTTTAAAAATTGTAATCAAATTCAAGATCATATTTCCCCTACTTTAGCTTCCCTTCATTGGCTCCCTGTTAAATCCAGAATATAATTTAAAATTCTCCTCCTCACATATAAAGCCCTTAATGATCTAGTTCCATCATACATCAGAGATCTGATTGCTCCATATGTTCCTAACAGAGCACTTCGTTCTCAGACTGCAGGTTTACTGGTGGCTCCTAGAGTCTCTAGAAGTAGAATGGGAGGCAGATCCTTTAGTTATCAGGCTTCTCTCCTGTGGAACCAGCATGTCTTCAAGACATAAAAACTTGGATGACTTTAAATTTTCTGCTTCTAAATTCAGACAAGACAGAAGTAGCGTCTTTGGACCGGAGTCTTTAAAAAAGAAACTGCTTAGTCAATCACTTAACCTGGATGGCATTAAATTGACCTCCGGTAATAAAGTAAAAAACCTTGGTGTTATTTTTGACCAGGACATGTCATTTAGATCCCATATTAAACAGGTTTCTATGATTTCCTTCTTTCACCTCCAGGACTTTGCCAAAATTAGAAATATCCTGTCCAGGAGTGACGCTGAAAAACTGGTCCATGCATTTGTTACTCCAAGGCTGGACTATTGTAACTCTTTACTATCAGGATGTCCAGAACATGCTGTTAAAAGCCTTCAGCCTTCCATACGTTCCTAACAGAGCACTTCGTTCTCAGACTGCAGGTTTACTGGTGGTTCCTACAGTCTCTAGAAGTAGAATGGGAGGCAGATCCTTTAGTTATCAGGCTCCTGTCCTTTGGAACCAGTTGGGCTAGGCTTAAAACTTTCCATTTTGATAAAGCTTATAGTTAGAGTGGCTTAGGTCAACCTGAGCTATCTGTGTAGTTATGCTGTTATGGGCTTAGGCTGCTGGAGGACATAATGACCACTTTTACTGTCTTCGCTACATTCTCACACTACTCTCTAATTTTGCGTTATTTGCTGTTATTTCAGTTTTTAACTTTATGTTCTCCCACTTTTCTCTTCCTAGAAGCTACACCTGGCCTGACTCTGTGTCTACCTGTGACACCTTTCTGGAGAGGGGCATCGTCCAAGCTTTTGCTGGCAACAACTTAATGCTCACCCTCTACCGATGATCCACATAGCCCTGTCTTTCAGTGTTTAACCCTTTCTCTCTCCTAGACATGGCCATTGACTGAGCTTTTACTGTAACTAACTCTATGTGCTCTCTTTCAGACTCTAACCTTGAAAACTGGCTCAGAGTTTATCTGTTCTTTCTTTCTATGTGAAACAACTAAAGGAGCTACATCCATTAACATTTACTTTTCCTTCCCATAGAAAGGACTCCTGGATCAGTGGTTCTTTTTTTTCTTTGTGTTTCTGCTCTGTTCTCTCAAACCCCCAGTCGGTCGTGGCAGATGGCTGCTCACACTGAGCCTGGTTCTGCTGGAGGTTTGTTCCTGTTAAAAGGGAGTTTTTCCTCTCCACTGTTGCTACATGCATGCTCAGTATGAGGGATTGCTGCAAAGTCAACGCCAGTGACTGTCCACTGTCTCTACATGCTCATCCAGGAGGAGTGAATGCTGCAAGTCACTGACTCGATGCAATCTGCTGGGTTTCCTTAGATAGAAAAACTTTATATCCAATTTGAATAAATAACTGAATCTGACTGCACTGTTCAATGGTTAGGATTAATTGGAATGAACCTGACTGTTGTGAAGTGCCTTGAGATGACATGTGTTGTGAATCGGCGCTATATAAATAAACTGAATTGAATTGAATTGACTTGGAATCATTGTGTAAACACTGGAGCACAGCTGACCCCAGAAAAGATGATTTTGAGCACTGCAAGATCCAAGTTGGAAAAAACATGAAGAAACACTCGCATCACACTCCATCACAGGAATTTAGGTTTTGAGTGAGTTCATATAGTCTAAATTGAAGTACACATTTTACTACATTGTGTACTTTGTTTGCAAGTGTTGAACTAGCAGCACTAGCAGTTGGTAAAGGCAGCATCATAAACTTGGATTAACAAAAGGAACAAATTAAGCATTTTTTGGACATAGCCAAATTAAAACGTGCTAAATTAAGACCATTAATGTCTACTCATTTCCATGTGTAAAGGACATTATTGGAGTTCAGATGCCTTGTTATTGTTCTAATGAGCTGTTGAAATGTTGTATGAAACATTGAAAGCGTTACCACATCTAAACATCGCAAACAATTCTGAACTTTAGGCGTCAGGCAGCTTCAAAGTCACTAAAAGAGGAAAGTGGATGGAAGCCAGATGCAAACTGTATGTGTTATTTGTGACTCAAAAAAGAAAATGTTTGCTGGTTCAGAATTTATTCAGTTTATTTATTTTCTGAACAGGGCCACAATAGTTTGCTGACCAACCAATTTCTGAGTGCCTGAGAGTGGTCAGATACCCAGCTTTATTTTGCAGCTGCCTCAATTCTGAATCCCAGAGACTTCTTTGCCTTTTCCTTATTTTTTTCCTCATCATTCTGCCTCATGTTTTTCCAACAAATCTCTCTTTCCATTCATGATATCTCTTCACTGGTTCCCTGGTGCCTTTCAGTTTTCTGATATAAATTTGCCTTACTGCATTAAAACTCTTTATTGACCTCTTGCTTTTTCAGGGAACTAAAAAATAATCTGGTGTTGATCTTAAATGTTTGACTGACAGTTTGCTGCTAAAGACAGCTCCCATTAGGGCAATAGTTGGCCCATGCTATTTTGAAAGTAAACTAAACTTCATATCTATAGATTTCAGGTGAAACTCTCCCATTATTTATCCCAGTACACTCCATTAGATGCTTACTGCTTTCAATTAACTCAACATAAACGCCTGCTTCAAGCACCCCTGTCACTGGAGAAACCGCTCACAAAATGGCTAATTACCTGTCACACAAACCCGCTTCTTTCCAAGCATAATATCTATCAGCAGCAGCTTACTGCAGCTGAATTACACACAGAATGCAAAAAACATTAATGGGGATCATTTAGGGGCCACAACCATTTCTTTAGCTGTGTCCCATAAGCTAATGGCGTTTGGATGCTGGGTTTACATATTTGTGTGCTCGGTCCTAATGGGTGCATCCTAATGTGATCTGATGATGTGATTCATATGTGAATAATTTCTAGTGGGTCTCATTCATCATCTAAAATGTACAGTCTGTAAATAAACCATGATGTCCGGCATTTTGCAAAACATTATCCAGACCTGAATAATAGTGTGATTCCTAATGGGATTTCAACTTTCTACCCTCCATCCATCCATTGTTTTCTGCTTATCCGAGATCAGGTCGCCAGAGGTAGCAGGGCAGTGGGGGCACCCAGATGTCCCTCTCCCTGGCATAATTCTACACTTAGTTGTAAACCACTACAGCGCACACTGAAGGTCATGGCTTGAATATCGCTGAGCTTCCCAAATCATATACCCTCTTTCCCACTACTAAGCCATGAGATTCATAAAATGCCAGAAACAGAGCTGGGGTCAAGGGTCAGCCCTGGCAGAGCTCAAACAGCTACGAGGACAGGACTGCCTTTGAAGCATCGATGGCACCCCAAACCTTGAGGCACCCCATGAAAAATACCTCAAGGAATATAATCACCTTCACCAGATCCACAATAGAAACGTGCAAATAATGTTTTAGTTAATTAATACATACAGCGTATGACTACGCACATCCTTGCATATGTGTTTGTTTCTTGCTACTTGTTTTATCTGTTATTAAATTTCCCAAGTGGCCAATCACTGGGAGGCAGAAAAGACCATGGTGCTGATATAAATGAGTGGCAGAGCAAATGGTAGAGCTGATAAACCGTATTACTGATAATAATGGTTTGTTTTGCCTCATTGAACTTGTTCAGTCAGTCTTTCAGCCTAGTTCTCTGCTGTCTTTGTACGGTAATTTAAGATGTGTTTAAATTCTGCTACTGCTGAACTAATTAGTATGCTGGTGTTACAGGTAATAGAGAGGGACTCGAGGGCAGAAACAGATGGAGTGAGTGAAAAAACAACATGGGCTTTTGAAGCTTTTCGGGAGAAAAATGAATGAAGCGTAGCAGATAAGCAGGCTGAGAGGTTGTGGCTGTCGGAAAACGGCAGCCCAGGACGGATTTCTGGAAGGCATGGGGGACGAAGTCGCCTTAATGGTTAAAGTCTAACATCTGATGAATAACAGCAACCTAATGAGTGTGATGTTCACACTGGGAAGAAACTATACAGGGGCCTAATGAATGTTATAGGTATTTATAAACAGAACCAAACACAACTGCCAAAATAGGATTTGTTATATATAATTTTGGTAAATATGATAATGGAAAATATATCAGTACATCCTACTTCAGACATTCATATTATAAAATGTCAGGGCAGTTATAGTTGTAGAAACTCATATAAATACAGATGCATATTTCATTGCATTCATAGTATTTTCATTCTTTACATTATTTGCAGAAAATCTTTTCCAATTTAAACAGCTGTAAAATGTGGTGCTGCTGTGGTATTATATCATAAATCCCCAGTCAGTCATTGCTGATGGCCACTCACTCTTAGCCTGGTTCTGCTCGAGGTTTCTTCCTGTTAACGGGGAGTTCTCCTTTCCACTGTCGCTACATGCTCATCCAGGAGGAGTGAATGCTGCAAGTCATCTGATGGGTTTCCTTAGAAAACCTTTTAATGAATTTGACTACACTGTTTGATAATTGGGATCAATTGGAATGTACAGTCATATTCAGTAAATTAGAATATTTTTGAGAAGTTCATTTATTTCTGTAACTCAATTCATTAAATAACACACATTACAGGTCCTTCTCAAAATATTAGCATATTGTGATAAAGTTCATTATTTTCCATAATGTCATGATGAAAATTTAACATTCATATATTTTAGATTCATTGCACACTAACTGAAATATTTCAGGTCTTTTATTGTCTTAATACGGATGATTTTGGCATACAGCTCATGAAAACCCAAAATTCCTATCTCACAAAATTAGCATATCATTAAAAGGGTCTCTAAACGAGCTATGAACCTAATCATGTGAATCAATGTGTTAACTCTAAACACCTGCAAAAGATTCCTGAGGCCTTTAAAACTTCCAGCCTGGTTCATCACTCAAAACCCCAATCATGGGTAAGACTGCTGACCTGACTGCTGTCCAGAAGGCCACTATTGACACCCTCAAGCAAGAGGGTAAGACACAGAAAGAAATTTCTGAACGAATAGGCTGTTCCCAGAGTGCTGTATCAAGGCACCTCAGTGGGAAGTCTGTGGGAAGGAAAAAGTGTGGCAGAAAACGCTGCACAACAAGAAGAGGTGACCGGACCCTGAGGAAGATTGTGGAGAAGGGCCGATTCCAGACCTTGGGGGACCTGCGGAAGCAGTGGACTGAGTCTGGAGTAGAAACATCCACAGCCACCGTGCACAGGCGTGTGCAGGAAATGAGCTACAGGTGCCGCATTCCCCAGACCTGGGCTACAGAGAAGCAGCACTGGACTGTTGCTCAGTGGTCCAAAGTACTTTTTTCGGATGAAAGCAAATTCTGCATGTCATTCGGAAATCAAGGTGCCAGAGTCTGGAGGAAGACTGGGGAGAAGGAAATGCCAAAATGCCAGAAGTCCAGTGTCAAGTACCCACAGTCAGTGATGGTCTGGGGTGCCGTGTCAGCTGCTGGTGTTGGTCCACAGTGTTTTATCAAGGGCAGGGTCAATGCAGCTAGCTATCAGGAGATTTTGGAGCACTTCATGCTTCCATCTGCTGAAAAGCTTTATGGAGATGAAGATTTCATTTTTCAGCACGACCTGGCACCAGCGCACAGTGCCAAAACCACTGGTAAATGGTTTACTGACCATGGTATCACTGTGCTCAATTGGCCTGCCAACTCTCCTGACCTGAACCCCATAGAGAATCTGTGGGATATTGTGAAGAGAACGTTGAGAGACTCAAAACCCAACACTCTGGATGAGCTAAAGGCCGCTATCGAAGCATCCTGGGCCTCCATAAGACCTCAGCAGTGCCACAGGCTGATTGCTTCCATGCCACGCTGCATTGAAGCAGTCATTTCTTCCAAAGGATTCCCGACCAAGTAGTGAGTGCATAACTGTACATGATTATTTGAAGGTTGACGTTTTTTGTATTAAAAACACTTTTCTTTTATTGGTCGGATGAAATATGCTAATTTTGTGAGATAGGAATTTTGGGTTTTCATGAGATGTATGCCACAATCATCCGTATTAAGACAATAAAAGACCTGAAATATTTCAGTTAGTGTGCAATGAATCTAAAATATATGAATGTTAAATTTTCATCATGACATTATGGAAAATAATGAACTTTATCACAATATGCTAATTTTTTGAGAAGGACCTGTATATAGACTAATGTTTTAACTCCTGATTCAGCTGCTCGACTTGGCCGTTGGTCTGTGGGTGGCAGCCCGAGGACAGAGAAACCTTAGCTCCCAGTGTAGCACAAAAATCCTTCCACACGCGTGCAGTGAACTTGGAACCTCGGTCTGATAGCACATCTAGTGGTATTCCATGAAGGCGGAATACATGCTTCACTAGGAGCTTGGCAGTCTGGAGAGCGGTCGGCAGCTTCCTAAGGGGAACAAGATGACACGCCTTGAAGAATCAATCAACAATAGTCATGATTGTGATCATACCCCGGGAGCGTGGTAGGCCAGTGTGGCAATGTGGGACCAGGGTTGTAGCGGAACTTCCAGTGGTTGCAGCAGACCAGCGGGCGGGCGGTTCAAGGGTTGTTCCGGGCACACACAGGGCAGGCACTAACATAGTCCTTGATGTAACGGTGTAGCGAGGGCCACCAGAACTGCCTGGTGACCGCAGTGATGGTCCAACTGGCACCTGGGTGGATTGAGAACTTGGAGGAATGAAACCATCGGATGAGCTGGGAGCGCACCGTAGTGGGAACGTAGGTACAATTCGCTGGTCCTGTACCGGGCCCCGGGTCAGAAAGGAGGGCCTGCCTCACACTGTCCTCGATCTCCCAGGTCACGGCCCCTACTGTGCAGATAGGTGGTAAGACAGGAGCTGCCAGCTTCTCAGAGTCATCTGGAACGAACTGACAGGACAGGGCGTCAGGCTTGATGTTCTTGGAACCAGGTCTATAATAGATTGATAGGTTAAAGCGTGAAAAGAACAATGACCAGTGTGATTGCCGGGAGTTCAGGCGCTTAGCGGACTGGATGTAAGATAAGTTCTCGTGATCTGTCCATACCAGCACGGGATGTTCCGCACCCTCCAGCCAGTGCCGCCACTCCTCCAAGGCCAGCTTGATGGCTAGTGTTAGGATTGTGAATCTGTAAATATTATTTAATATTTAATATTAATATTTTTATATTTTATCAAATAATATTTTAGTCTGTTAAGGGTTTTCCTGTGAATACCAGTCTAGTAAGGCAGTGGTAATAGGACAAAATCAAAAGGGTGCGACAAGCTCTGACATTATTGAACAGCAAAACTCTGCACACACATGGAATGAATTCACAGTTTCTTAAAATACAAGAATTTATTAACAAAAATAAGTCAACTCAAAGTCAAACATATTTCAATCAACAAACTCTTTACTATGCTAAAACAATCTAACTAACTACCAAGGATAATTAAAGAATAGGGAAGACTAATGGGTTATGTACAATATAAACAAGTTGATTAAAGGTGATTGAAAATCATGACCAAAAGTGATGCAACATTACCATGCAATGTTTATGTTTGAGGACCAAGGATTATCTTGAAGAATCTTGAAATGAAGTTAAGTTAGTCTTGAAACCAACTTAGGCAACAATCAGCAAACGTTTAGACAACCATTCACAATGCAAGATCAGATAAAATATTATTTTAATAAAATAATGTTTTAAGGAATGATCTGCTGAATAGAACCAATGTTCTGGATGACTCTCAACAGTGTCTCCTTAGCTGCCTTTATTTATTGAAATAATATTTAAAGAAATATTATTAAGGGAATATTTTGGAAAAGAGCCAAATCTTTCTGGAGAAATGGGGCTTAATGGTGTTTACTTAGTTATCAAATTTAGTAAAATGATGTTAGGGAAATATTATTTACTGGATTGAAAACTAAACCTTCCTGGGTAAATATTGTTTAGCAACAAGCACGTGTCCTTAGCTGTTAGCAGTTGAAGCTAACAAAGGAAGCTGATAGCTTAGCACCAGAATCAAACACACACCTTTAAAAATACTGTCAATAAAAGGGTTAAAATGCATAAGCGCGTTATGATCAATCTTCTGTTTTAAATCACCCTTCAAGTAAAGTTTGTCTTAACTTTAAAAACACACAAACAAAGAACACAAAACTGAACACGTGTGCTGCAGATAGTCTGCTAGCACCAAGATAGCTGAGTTCAACACAAACAAAACCAAACTTCATAAAATGAAAAACGTTTAGATCATTTCATCCTAAATATCTCTCTGCCCAAAATCTAACCTCATTTGAATTGTGTTGAGGAGGAGTTGTCCGGACGACGACAACGTTTGAAGAAAGCTCGGTGAACAAAAGTTTAGCTTCTCTGGGAGCGATGCGGTCGGATCTCTGAGCCAAAATAATTAAAACAGTACTCAGAAATATTCTCTCTTCAAACAACCTCATGAGAGGGTACTTTTATTCTTCAAAAGAACACAAACAACATCTTCATCAAAAATTCCAGAAGTCACCCTCCCTTCACTTCTTAAAGGGCGGTTTTTATACAATTACAAATTTCGGGTTCAACGAATTAATTAAGATCCTAATTAGAGCTCCTATGCGCATATTATTTTAACTGTGTTAGACTATGGTAGACTAACCTATTCACTAATTAGACCAAATCCGGCTACTCTGTAGCTCTTCCCAAAAGTCTCCTTCAGGAACACATCTCATCAATTCACCCATGGAAAACCCATGTCTATCAACCTCACAAACTTACGTATTGATGAAGGGGACCTTCAGGTCAGCTTAGGGCACACCAGTCAAAAAACCCACCCATCCTAAAAGGCGGGGAAAATCGGCTGGAGGCCTCAGAGAAATCCCATTCTCGGCCAATCTGAACGAGAAATCTCTGTATTGAATCTATTGTGCATCATTATCATCTATGTTAAGGACCTTTCATGCCAATCAGGTCCTACTCTGTCATTCCTATTACCAAAACCTTTATAACGAGGAACATTGGTCTTGTCAAACCTCTAGAGCAGAATATCACAACTTGCAAGTATAAATGGATTAACATGATTCAGAACATTCCTTCAGCAAACCTCACTACATAGAACATTGAAATTATAACATAGGATGACATAGAATAACATGACAACACATCCATTAAGTCCTTTGCTGCATCCTCATGTGGACTCCGTACTCCGAGCAATTCCACATCTCTCAGGTCAGTCTTTTACAACTTTATTGTTCTGCCATCACATTAGTCCTGATTCAGGGTCCCCAAGCGCTGTCCATATGTCTCTGAGTCCACGCCCAACGTACGAGGGGTCCCCGAACCACCAGAGTCTCTTTGGATGGCAGCTTCCCGATGTTTTTTCCTGGACATACAGAAAACACTGACCAGTATTTTCCCAAACCACATCCTTATAGTCCTTTTTCTCACATTAATATCATCTTCCACATATATCCCTCACAATACTAATGACTCTTGTCAAAACAGTTATAACATGTTTACATAAGGATAAAATGATTATCATAGCTTCAGGGTGAACTCAGGCCAAAATAACAAACAAAACAAGGCCTATTCTTCAAGAATACCCCTTACCTTACCAAAGGAACCTAAAAAAAAAAATACAACATGCTTACCTACCTAATATAACATAACCAGGAGAAAACTGTTAAACAGAAATGGCAGTTCAACCTCTACTTTGACATGAAAACACATAATATTGACCGTCACCAATAATATGCTTTTAACAGAAATTTGTATATGGCTTTGTTACGAATAAAGGACATCACCTTATTGTCCAGCTAACCTCCGTAGCTGTGGATGAAAGACGGCTCGTTCTGTCCGCCAACCAACTGCACATTACTGTAACCACAGTGATGCGGGGCCGTTGTCCTTCCTTCAGACTCGGCTTGTAGAGACCGTGTCTCTGCAGGGAACTCTGGAGCACAGTTTGCTTCTGCAGGCCTCAGAGAGAAAGTAAAGCAATGCTTATACCATAATTTCCCTTTTATGAATCAATACCCTGCCTCTCGCCCATAGACTGCTGGAGATAGGCACCAGCTCCCCCGCGACCCACTATGGAATAAGCGGTAGAAAATGACTGACTGACTGAATCAATACCGGATTCTTTCAACAGTAATTCATCAGTACTTAACTTGTGCATATGGTTGCGTGATCTTATGACACCCTTGGATCCAGTTTGAAGAGTTTATGTCTGTTTGCCAGCAAAGAGACATTAGCGCGCTGTTCCCCCCTATCCAGTCCCTCTGGAGGCCATGTGGAAGAGATCGGACCATTGGGGGAAGTGGGGTTTTATGTGGACAGTGGCGTCATGGGAAGTTCGCTGTTACCCCCAATTCCTAAGTTGTGCCGAAAGTACGTAAATGCAATTTATTTTGAAAGTTCCAGAAAAGTCCATACCGCATTTCCTGTTGTAACTCATGGCTGTGGGTCCCAACACTAGTAACTCTCTGTCGCCGACGTTGTTATTTCTCTCTGCTGGTGACAGGCGTCGTGAGAAGAAGGCGCATGGGTGGAGCCTCCCATCTCGGTCCTGGTGCTGCGACAATACGGCTCCCACTCCAAAATCAGGGGCGTCCACCTCCAAGGTGAACTGTTTAGTGGCATCTGGATGGATGAGTACTGATGCCTGAGAGAACTTCTTCATCAGGGTGGAGAAGGCGGCCTAAGCCTCTGGGCTCCAGGCGAAGGTGGTCTTGGTCAAGGTCAGAGCTGTAAGGGGGCTGGCCGTCTGGTTGTAGTCACGAATAAATTTCTTGTTGAATTTTGCCAAACCTAAAAACCACTGCAGCTGCTTCCGGGAGTCCGGGGCGGGCCAGTCCTCCACTGCCCAGACCTTCTCCGGGTCGGCGCGAACCTGTCCACCCTCGAGGATGAAGCCAAGGAAGCTGATTGACGGCTGATGGAACTCGCATTTTTCAGCTTTAACATAGAGTTGATTTTCCAGGAGGTGCTGTAGCACCAGGTGGACATGATAGCGATGCCCTGTAGGTGTTCTGGAATAAATTAAAATGTTATCCAATGACACGAACAGACACGAATAGATTCATAACGTCCCTCAGAACATCATTAACAAGAGTCTGAAAAACTGCTGGAGCGTTGCAAAAGCCAAAGGGCATAACTAGATATTCAAAATGTCCTAGTGTTGTTTTGAAAGCTGTTTTCCACTCATCTCCCTGGAGGATCCGAATCTGCACACAATTGAGCATCAGATGTAAATAATAACATAATTCATTAACTGGATTTCTGTAGCTGATGGGCTGTTCAGTTGAAGATGAGGCATTGTTAAAGGTTTGAGGGTTGCCTTTACAACTCACTTGACAAGGAAAAGTAACATTAGATTTGGTAATTCTCTGGTTCTATGGTCCAATGTAAGGCTACATTGCTGGCAGATTCGGAAAGTTAAGCAAATTTCACTATGGACAAAATGTGCAAAGCCTTGTAAAAGTATTCATACCCCTTTAACTTTCATGCATTTTCCATACAAGAATAAAATAAACTACAGCATAATTGTAAGGAGGAAGGAAAATGATAAATGGTTTAAATGTTTTTACACATATCAACCTACTTCACCTCTGTTGTTTGTATCAGGTGTTGTCGCTTGACTTCTGCTTTCACGATGCTCAGACTGCTCTCACAGACTGATAAATGGGTCTTGTCCATTCCACTATGTGCACTTCACAGTTTTCTGTTATCAGAGGATCCGATCAGTTCATTTTATGCTAAAATGAACGAGACACAAGCTGTAACATCTGCTCAGAAAACTACCGCAGTTTTAAGAAATTGGCCATATGTCTAAATATGTTTAGTCTCAATTTTCTGTTAATTTAAAGGGTTGTAAGCCCTTAAATGTAAACTTTAATACTCTACCTATTTTGGTATATTTTGTTTATGTAACATGTCTATCACATTACCTCCAGTTTGTACTTTAAATGTCAAAAAAAGTAGTAGAAATGGCACAACAGTCTGACTTTTTTCTATACTGAAGTAAATAATAAGTGATAATTCATACATTTTTAATGCCATGATGCATCAAGTAGAATTTACTGCCTGTTCCTCCTGGTTAGGAGTTCATTTTCATTCTGGAGTATAAAGTATAGGGGAGGAGAACAGTGTCAGTGTTATCGTATATTATAATCAATGTTGTTTAACATCCCTTTTCTGTTCAATAATCAGTGATTTGCACAAATACTAGCTGTTTATGTCATTCTTCTTGACTTTCCATGAACTTCACTGTGTTTTGTGCAAGCAGTTGCTATGACAACACCAATGTTTGTTCTTCTGTATTGGCGTGAAACCACTCAGTGCTGTCTTCACTGCTCAGCAGACACACTCACTGGCAAACATCAGAACATGTTAGTCAGAGTTGCTAACAATCAAGCATTTACATTACTGCCTCACTGCCTCATTACACTGATTTATGACTACCAGCATTATTTATTAACTCTCTAGTTAATTAGTCAGATTACCTTTGGTGATCAGTATTTTTTCAGATGGTTAGTGGTAATCTGCATTACTTACATTACTGCTTCAAGTTTTATTTCCGACAGTCACCTCAGAATCATTATATAAGCTTTACAGCAGGCACTGAACAGCTTGGAGAGAAGTTAACCTTCTAGTATGTCCAGCGGGATTTAGAAATTGTATTATAAAATCAGTTAAAAACAAAAACACTTGCAGTTGCTGTTGCTGTTATTCAAAAGACAGACATTAGCAGATGAGTGGTGTAGTTGTTTCTTTTAGTTCAGCTTTAACCCATGCCCATCTAATGGCTTTGCTGCACAGCCTTACATGCAGGTTGTTTGTCTCTGTGATAGTCTGCCAATCCTTCCTGGTTATACCACGTTCCTTTTAATATTTCAGTTGTAAACCTATAATTTGAATATAAGCTTTAATCTTTTTCATATAAGTATTGCCATGTTCAGTTTGATTTTAGCTAAGAGAAAAATAGCAGTGTGAATATTTTTTGTGATTTCTTTTAATTTGTTGAGACTATAAAAAGTCTAAACTCTCTCTTCGATACGAATCTTCTTCTTGTTTGCAATTCTTCCTCTAGGATACTAACACAGGAGCAATCTTAATTATTGATGCCTACAGATGTACATTTTCTTATGTGAATGAATGTGCAAAAATTTACTAATGCATTATTTTGTTTCCATGGAGACAAAATGAGGAAAGACCAATTGTTGATCAAGTAAACAAGTACAGGACTTTTATTTTGTATTCGAGCACCCCATTCAAAAGCAAAGTTGCAAGCATACGCTGTCATAAAGGTAATGCTCATAATGTAATAGGTAGCTTCGAACCTTTGAACAGTAAGAGACTACCATGGGTGTCATTATTGCAAATTCAGTCAAAGCAGCAACTCTCAGCCATAAAGGACATGCGTGCTTAATTTTTAACTAAGATGTATCTATAAAATTGAGCTCTTTTAATTTGAAGTGCAACTATTATCGAGCTAGTGAGCATTTACTTCATTCATTTCTAAAGATGAGATTGCAAGAGGTTTGCCAACCACATATGAAACACAGGCACTCTTAACTCACAAGACATCTTGAATTTTTCCACAAATTCAGGTAGATTAAATTTTCACCCTGGCATCGTGGTTCTGGCTCAAAGGAGACTTAAAGCCCCAGACTGAAAAATATCATTGACACACGTGTAAACAACTGTGTTTGCAGCCAGTTGCTGGATTTTGATGTGTGCCTGACTGATGATTAAGCCACTATTTATTCTTACAATTTTCCAGATGACAGATCCGTGCTAACACGCTCCATAAGATAATCGGCTGACTAGAGACAAAAGGATAATAAAGATGTCACCATTAATTTTACACGGCCAATGTCATTCACTCTGGCAAATCAGCAGATGACTACATCATGTCCGGGGGTGTTTAACTTTAAAAGTCATGAATGGAGACTGAGTTATTGCAGTCAAATCTAAAATTGTATCGCCTTCAGCTCCCAGGTTGTCAGCTTTAAATAGCATTTGTGGCATTCATTGGGATGCTGTTGCTACTCTTCCACTTTAGCACACTTTCTTCCAGGGGTTTTGTCAATTTAGAACCAGCTGTGTCATCCTTGTATTGGCGGAAACAGTAGACCCCATACAGTTTAAACTTTTTGTCAGGGAAGCCCAAGTGACGGACCCCTGGCTGGGAACCTCCACAACGAGAGCGGGGGTTGACAATTGGGTAACGAATGCTGCCATCTTCCAGCCAACCTGCTTCACAGCGATCCAGTAGCTGGAACTTCCACGCTGCATACAGCTGACCCACTTTGGCCACTGCTGATCCATCTCGAATGCAGGCCTTCACAGCTTCTGCATAATTCACTTTCTTGAATCGTTTGAGGAAGTACAATTTGCCTGCAGGTAAATTAAGAAAGGAGAGGTTGAGTAAACATTTGAAAAAGTTGATGAAAGATATCCATGTATTAGAGATGCAAAATGTGAATAAACCAGGCAGATTAATGAGAGATAAGCTGGGCCCGGGGGGAAGATTTTTGTTTTTCTAGCCTTTGTACTGGGTTTTGTTTAGAGTATCAAACATAGTGGGTTGCAAAAGTATTAATGCCCCTTTTACAACCCCAATTCCAAGGATGTTGGGACATTGCTCAAAACCTAAATAAAAACAGAATACAGTTCAACCAATATGCAATTGTTCAAAATGATAAACATTATTCTTTTTTAGTTGTTTTTGTTTTCAAATATTGACTCCTTTTGAATTTGATACTAGCAACACGTTCTGAAAAAGCTGGGACAAGGTCAACAAAAACTGGGAAAGTTAAAGTGCCTGTGACACGCTTTTCCCACAAATGCAGAAATTAGCCAAACTCACTGTTTATGACAAAGAGTGCAGCTTTTCATACCCTACCAGTAAAATAAATACCAGAAGAAGAAGAGTGCAGCTGATGGTGACATGTGACACAGGTAACTTGCTAAAAATATTCCGTTCTTCCGTTCTTTTCCAAATAAGAGTTCACTAGTCTTCATCCTTCATAACACTGTTTAAGTTTAGTTAGAATAGTTACCGCCCATTGATGACGTTGTTTGATTTGTGTTGGCGCGTTTTTTGTGAGCAGCTGTGACAGACTAGTGATGATTCTATTTCAAGAGCTAATATTTCCATTCATCCAATTAAGACAAAGCATTTTTTCTTTTTTTTAAGTTTGAATTTTTTTTACTGGTTTTATTTATTTATTTTTAACCGTGTCCTGTCTGGCAGAGTAGGGCTCAGAATTGTTGTCTGAGTGCCAAGAAAAAGTCCAACAGATTTACTTTCACAAGTGGAGCATCACAGCTAACGCTTTAAAGCTCTGCTTGATATTTATAAAAGAAACTTTGTTAGAAACTGCTTTGGGATTATTTCAATTGTTACAGATACAGAGACAGAAATGAAAAGGACAAAAATACGAAGCACGAAAGAGAGAAAGGTGGGGCAAAAAGAAAAAGTGGAGAGATGGAGAAAGAAATGGAGGAAAGAAGGATGAAGATAATACAAGATAACACCCTGCTTGCTTCTACACCTGCAGAAATATAAATATTAACAGCCATGGACCCATAGACCTGAGACCCCAGGACACATCACGCCCAAAGCAGAAGTCCGACAGAGCCCAGGGGTTAAGGCCCTGGCAAGCAGCCACCGGGAGTGAGCCAGCACACATCAAAGCACCCAGCCCCAGATCCTGAGAACCACAAGTACCGACAGGTAGTGTGGTGGGGAGGAAATAGGCCCCACATTTGATGGGAGGCCTAAACTGATCCAGGAAAAGGAGCAGCCCAAGACCCAACCTGACACAAAAAATAGGTCACAATCACACATACCCACCCTCTTGTGTACACATAAAAACACTCACACCACGCACCCAACGTAAAGACAAACATCAATGGATGTCGCACAGTCACTCACACTCCCCATACATACTCTATACTCCCAGGTCCAGGTGCCGATTCCCCATAGGGGCAACCATCCCCCGGACCCAGAACATGGTCCCCTTCCCTCCATGGGTGGAGACAGGCAGACCTTCCCAGACCCTGAACCTGGTCCGGGCTAGCCCGGGCTCGTGCCTGAACCTGAGCGACCCCGGCCCGGACCCCCAACTCCCCCGCCCCAACTCCAGTCCCCCAGTTTTTTACATGTTTTATAAATTATTGTTTATTTAATCCAGATGATAAAAATAAATTAAATAGACTGCTGCTGTCCATCTGCTTCAGCTAGGATACAATGCTGAAACCCATGTCCCTGTGTTGTTCAAAACAAACAAAAACTGGCTGGCCTTTATATTCACTACTGCCACAGATAGATGTGTTATTATAGTGATATCCAAGCTAAATTTGACTGCAAAGAGTACAGTACAAATTTACAATTTCACTATTAAATGTGTGTATTACTTAATAAAGCACACTTTATTTATGTTTGTTTGGTGAAAAATGTTTCAGTGAGTCAAATCTAAAATGAATTCAGACTTAAAGACAGACTAAGGCAGGGGGATAACTTTAGTCTATTTTTTTTATTTGTCAGGAGAGACAGGTGAGTGTGAGTACAGAGGTAAGACATATGCTCACATCTTGTGTTTTGAATGTGTTTGTGCAGTGTGAAGAATCAACAATTTAATCATTTAAACTAATTTGTGTCATTTCAGTGAGTCATTTGTGCCCTCAGTCCCTGTTGCCTCAGATGATGTCGCTCCCCATGGATTCACACACACAACCACACACACACAAATACATGTCGCATTCAGGGCATTTACGTTTTAAATAAATGCTTCCATTTTTATTAAGTTTTGGTCTTCGTTGTAATTGATGTGCAGGGGGATAATGAGTGGTGGAGCTCGGTGTTTTTTAAAGTCTGGCTATGGTCCTGGCACCGTTAGTCTGCACTACTTTCCTGAAGTGAAGAAGATCAGAGCTACCTGGATCAGAGTTGGAAAACTGACGAGGGACAGATGAGCTGGTCCAGCCAGTTGTGATCAGAGGACTATTCAGCAAACTATTTCGAACAAGAAACCTCTGAATTCGTCAGAGAAATTATGTCAGAGGTCGGGATATTTTTCAGACGATGGAGAATGTTGAAGCAGACTGTGCTACGCTGTTCAGTGCATCTGATGGGAAAAGATAGCCAAAGAAAAGATTAAGCCTCAACAGGTAAGAAAAATTTATTGTTGCAAAAGTACATTTAAATGTCGGCAGTTATTGTTAACAATTAAAAATCTGAAATTATTCTTTTTATAATTAATAATAATAATCCGAAAACATTATTACTAATATAAGATTAATTACACCCGCATACATAATAATGTCACTTTATGGCATGCTCAAAAAACATCTGTTTTCCACAGGTGAACAGGTTAATTGGAAACCGGTGAGTGTCATGATTGGATATAAAAGGAGCATCCCCAAAAGGCCCGGTCGTTCACAAGCAATAATGGGGCGAGATTCAAAGAGTGGTGCAAATAGTTCACCAGTTTAAGCACTGCATAAAAAAACCAACATCATTCTGTAACGGATATTACCACGTGGTACCAAGTTAAAATTCTACCATTCAAAGAGAAAGCCATATATCAACACTCAGAATCGCTGCCAGCTTCTCTGGGCCTGAGCTCATCTGAGATGGACTGATGCAACATGGAAAAGTGTGCTGTGGTCTGACGAGTCCAGATTTAAATTGTTTTTGGAAATCATGGACGTGGTGTCCTCCGGACCAAAGAGGAAAGGGGCTATCTGCATTGTTATAAGCGCAAAGTTCAAAAGTCATCATCTAAACGGTAAATGGCCTGCACTTGTTTAACACTTTATCTAGTCTGAGGACTCCAAAGCACTTCACACTATAATCAGTCATCCATCCATTAATTCACACACTGACAGTGGTAGGCTACATTGTAGCCACAGTTGCCCTGGGGCAGACTGACAGAAGAGAGGCTGTGATACCTTCGGCGCCTTCGGGCCATCTGACCACCATCAGCAGACAAGACGGGTCAAGTGTCTTGCCCAAGGACACAACAACTGAGACGGACGGAGCAGCCACCAACTACAGGACGAACCCCTATCAACACAGCCACCGTCGCCCCTCTGTGATTGTGTTGGGGTGTGTTAGTCCCCATGGCATGGGTAACTTGCACATCTGAGAAGGCATCATTAATGCTGAAAGGTACATAAAGACTGTCATCCAAACGTGTTTTTTCAGCAAGACAATGCCAAGCTACATTCTGCATGTGTTACTGTATCGTGGCTTCATAGTAAAACAGTGTGGTCTAGACTGGCCTGCCTGCTATCCAGACCTGTCTCTAACTGAAAATTTGTGGTGCATTAATAAGGGCTAAATACAACAAAACTTTCAAAGAATTCCACCTACAAAGCTTCAACAATTAGTGTTGCTAAAAGGAAAGATGATGTAACACATTGGTAAACATGCCCATGTCCCAGCTTTTTTTGGAATGTGTTGCAAGCATCAAATGAAACATTTGTGAATATTTGCAAAATAACAATATAGTTTATCAGTTTGAACATTAAATATCTTATATATATATCTCTATATATATAGAGAGAGAGATATATTATTGCTTTTATCTCATCTCAGAGGAACAATGAAGGCAGTCTCACTAGGTTAACCTGTTTCAGGTAATACCTATAAAAGAATACCATTCTGACAAAAATACAAGGAAATCTTCTAACCAAAACTACAGGTTTCTCCCCAAACCTGCCCATGAAAATCATATCAGCAGCCTCAGCCTCACTCTTGGCCTAGCTATTGATTTTCTGCTTGTTTATGTGACTGCTGACTATTAGAGAGGCAGAATATTGTCTCATATTTCCCCAGGGGACTTTCAGTAAAATGCCTTCCAGCTGGAGTGAGACACAGTATCTGCCTGGGCCACCACTGAAACCTCCTACCCGCAACAGACTGTCCACAGTAATTAACACACATGGGAAGCAATGAGTGGTCATGTAAGTTTCCTGTCAAATCACATTTTTCTCTGTCGGAGGAAAAACACACAGATGATCCTTCTGAATGCCAATTGAAAAGTACATAAGGAATTTATAAGCTTTATAATAGGTTTGCATCTGAAAGCATTATTATAAATCCATTAATTTCCCAGAAGTGTCTTTTGTTTACCTGTTCCCTACTAGGATGAATCTCATACACACTACACCTTAAAGCTTTTCTTTAATCAGGCTATAACTTTGATGATTGTTATATCAGATGCTCCCATCTAACTGCAAAAAAATTATTTCATCGCCCAACTGGAGATCACAGTAATATATGCCTAAATATTTGCAATATCTCTACTAGCAAGTAACAATGTAATTGTTATATTACACAATTTTCTTACATGTGGGTCAGGTCACATTTAAACTCCCTACGGGACTGTGCACATTTTTGACTGAGTAATTATGATCCCAGTCTTTGACCATTCAAACTTTGTTCGGGCATATGAACCTGAAAGGACAGTGTTCAGACTCTCTATGGGAATGTGATGCAAATTAAAGCTATGGGAGATGAAAGGCAAAGCTTTGCATCCAGAGGGCACTGTGTCCCTTGCAGAGCTGAGTACTCATACCCTGATTTAAGTCCAGTGGCCTTTGGCATCCAAGATCACAGGCAAAGATTAAATAGAATTAAGCCTCAGTACCCCCTCCTCAAAACCCCCTCTTACGATACAGTAGCACAGCAAGCCATTTCTGACAATATTTGTTCTAGATCAGTCTGACGGAGCCACAGATACTAGTTAAGTCATGTGCATTGAAGTTGTGTGATCCAGCAGGTGGGCTGCCAAGTGTCAAAGCTGTGCACACATGTGTGGCTGCTGACTGTTCTCACCATTGAGCTTAGAGGTAAAGCAGAAGGCATCATAGCGCTCATCCTCTTTGTGCCTGTAGCCATAGTTGCGAACACCAGCCGGGGTGTCCTTGCGGCCACACTGGTCTCTAGGATGAGAAATGGGATACTGGACTGAGCCGTCCTCCAGCCATCCAGCATTGCACCAATCCAGTCCCTCCAGCCAGGCCTGTTGAGGAGTACAATGTTGGCCAGTGGGTCAACGTGAAGGATTAAAGACATTACACTGATTGAGGGAATTGAGTTTATTGCCTTTGTCATAACTCCATTAGTCTTACATTTAATTGCCTGGAGCTTTTTTGCATTCAGAGGGAGAACCTGCAGTAAAATTTCCAAATAAGATTTCAGACTTACCACAGCTGTAAAAATGTTCATGTCTGCTAGGTCTAATGGTTAAACTTTAAAGTAACAGTTTGCTATGTTTTAATCAAGACAAACAAACATATATAGTTTTTTCACTCTATTTAACAGTGAAGAATGTGACATCAATATATTGTTGCATATCATAAATTTTTCGGTGTCACGGTGTGACATTTTGGACTTTGTTTTATTGCCTCTTGTGATGGTTTATTTTGTCTAGCTGTTTCTATTTGGGTTTTTGTAGTAATGTTTGTTTAGTTCCTTTGCTCCCTCTGCCGCCTCCTAGTGTTTTTCCTCTTAGGTTTCTTTATGTTTTTCTTATGGCCTAGTATGGTTCATTATTAGTATTATTGTTATGGTAATTATTATAGTTCATTGTCTTCCTTGCATTCTCTAGTTTAATCTCTCTTCTAGTATTTGTGTGTTTTATTATGTTTTGGTAAATTGTTCCTTTGCACTCTTGTTTACTAGTTAATTTTCTGTTTCCTTTCCAGTTAATCCAGTCAGTGTGGTTAGGTTTGTTTACTTTTGTATTCAGGTTTTCTTTATGGGTTCTTTGTTTGTTCTTAGCTTGTTATTGTTGCTCCTATGTTCCCTCTAGTTTCTCTGTTTATTTTAGTTCATGATTATTCTAGGTTTCTTATTCCCCATTTGATTATTTATTTTTGTCTGTAGCTTTGCTTGGTCTGTGTTTCTGTTTATTAGTTACTTTGCCCATCCTCAGTCTTTGTATTTGTTTCACCGGTTCCATTCTTGTTCCATTCTGCCTCCCTGCCTCCTTGTCACACCTATTCCCTGTTTCTTTGATTACCTGCCCTTTGTTATCCTTCAGTATATTAGTTGGTTTTGTGTCATTGTTTGTGGCTGGTTCCTGTTTGTCACTACCCCGTTCCCTACCATGTCTGTGCTTCGTTTAGAAACTATGCTACGTTTTTGCCTTGAGTAACCTGCAGAGTTCATGTAAGTTTGGACTGTACTCTTGCTTCGTATCTGCAGTATGTTTTGCTACGTTTTTGCTCTCACCTTGCAACCTCTAAATAAAACGAGGATAAATTCAGATGCGCCTCCCAAGCTCTTGTCTGCACTTTGGTCCGACCCTAAACCGCATCATGACAGTCGGTATAGAACTGACTTGAGATTTGGTTTGATTTTGCCAATTTATAAACTCACAACAAATAAAATACTTGAAAATTTTCTGTGTTGTTGATAATGTTGAGATATTTTTCAGTGACATTGTTGACAAGTGAAAAAATATTTAAGTTCCTTTGGACTCGTTTTAAAATATATATATATATATATATATATACCATCCAGTGTTCGAGTTGTACTTGAAGTTGCACCACAGAAGTTGAACCTGGCATTGAAAACACCTCCCAAAAAGAACTCCATTCAGCACAGTACTGGTGTGGTAAGTATCAGCCGCTATAAATACTCCCATATCTGGGGCTGGTTAAATGCCGCATGCAGTTCATTTTGGACTCTAGCTTAGGATGTCTGCCTCTGACTGGATGTCATCCCAGGGGACACAGTTTAATGTAGAGTGAGCTACATTCCTTGTCACTGTTGCCTAACTGAATTTGACTTTAGTATTTTCCATGTCTTGATAAGTTTGAGAAAAATAAGAGAATGTAAAACTATTTCCCTGTACTTTTGTTGAAATGATGTCCCTTGAGATGATTTGAGCTTTGTGGCTTGGAGCTTTACCTTGCTGGAAGTAGCAATCAGAAGATGGGATCATAAATAAATGTAATTATAAATGGATGGAGGTGGTCAGCATCAATACTCAGGTAGGCTGTGGCATTTACAAAGTAACCGAAGGCAGGACAGATCCACACTTGCACATAGTTTACGAGAAGATTCTTACCCTTCCATCTGAATGTAACAGCTGAAATCAAGACTCAGTGGATTAGGCAATGTCTTTTTCCAATCTGTCTGTATTGTACAATAATGGTGAGCCTGAGTGAACAGTAGCCCTAGTTTCCTGTTCTTAGCTTGGTTTGAGTGATTAATAGTCACACAATACATAAAATTTTGCCTGATATCTGATTAAGTATCTTTGGCTTTGGATTAACTTGCAGTTAAACATTTTAGGGGTCTGAGCCTAACAACACATTTCTGGAAACCATATAACATAAATAATCGCAATGACAATGCTTCTATTTGTCCTTAGGTATATATATGATGTTTTGTTTTTTTAAAGGCTGCTGAAAAGGCAATCAATCTCTCAGGTTTTACATAACTCGAAGCTAAACCACCATTTTCAGGGCCAAGGAATTCTATAGGGCTAGTAATTCAATAAGGGTCAGCAAGCACCTTAATGTAGAGCAGATTATAGTGGGGCCCTTTAATTATGTGGACTTAAAGGCAGTGCTCTCCAAATTCCACCAATATGTAATGTGTGCTACCGGAGAAGCTAACACACTCGAAAAGGTCTACAACATCAAGCTGGGTTACAAGGCTAAGTCTCTGCCACAACTGGGCCAGTCTGTCTTTTTTTAATTCCTGCTTATGCCCCCCTTCAGAAAAAGCTGCTCTTACCATCACAAAAACGTCTTAATGTTGCAGGACTGCTTCGAAAGAAACAACTGGGAAATTATTGAAGACCCACACCTTGAGGTATTCACAGACAGTGTTCTATGTACCGCAAGACCTGCATAGACACTGTTACTGTGAAAAAACACACCCACTATCCAAAACAAAAAGGCCTGGATGACCAGGAAGGTCCAGCAGCTGCTGAAGGAGAGAAACAGTGCAGTCAGGTCAGGCAATAAATGGTAAATGGCCTGCACCTTTATAGTGCTTTATCAAGTCCCCAGAGACCCCAAAGGGCTTTACACTACAATCAGTCATTCACCCATTCATACACACATTCACACATTGACAGTGGTGAGCTACATTGTAGCCACAGTTGCCTTGGGGCAGACTGACAGAAGTGTAGCTGCCATACATGTGCCGCCACCAAGCCCTATGACCACCATCAGCACACAAGATAGGTGAAGTGTCTTGCCCAAGGTTGAACCCCTACCACTGTTGCCACTGTTGCCCCAATAAGGGTCTCTACAGCACAGTGCGAGTCAGACTTAAGGAGGAGGATCAAGCACCACCTGAACAGTAACAACAGGTGGCAGGGGATCCAGCAACTCACCAACTACAAGACTTGACGCCTCGTTGGCAGAGGAGCTGAACCTCTTCCTCGACTGCTTTGAGTTGGTGCCACCACAGGCAGCTGCACTACATCCTACAGCCCATGGCAGCTTCCCTGTCAATGTGGAGGAACATGAGGAGCAGCATGCCGCAGGCTGTCAAGCTGAGGCTAAACTCAATACAGGCAGAATGTAAAAGGAGATGAAATAATGGGAATTTCCAATCAGTAAAAGTGTCTGCACATGTTTTCTATTTTATTTTTTGAACAACTGCTTCTGTTTTTCCATTTTACATAAATTACACTGAACAGATAGCTTTTTTCTCAATGTCGGGACAATAAACGATATTCTGATTCTGGTAGTTATGCATTAAAGCTAAGCACCAGCCAACAGAAGTAGTTGTAGTGGCCTGATTATTGTGTTTGGGAATAATCTTAACATGCTGTCCAGGTATAAAAGCAAACCCTTCTAGATTCAGAGAAGGCTTCCCTTGACACAGATGTCCCAGTGTTAAGGGGAATATCTGTCTGTTCTTCATGTGCAGATAGACATAGTGGAAAATGCTTACTTATAGAAAGACTAAAGGGTTTGCCAGCGTTTCATGCCAGACTACACTGAAAAGTTATTTTAATAGACAGAGCTGCCTTCCTGCAAGTGTGCATGAAGGTAAAAAGAGATATCATCAGTTCTCTGCAGAAACCGTTTTTTAGAGACAGGAAAGAAAAACGATATGCTGCCTACTCCTATAATTGTTTGGTTTTATCTGACATTGTATGTCCTTTCTGTGTTTTACCAATTTTTTTATTTTTTTGTGAAACACTGTGTGATAGTTTTGTCTGTAAAAAGCACTATATACATATTTGCAAATATAATTTCTGTGGGTCCTACAAGGTATCTAGATGTAAACTAAATACCTTGTTTACAGGTAGAATATGGTAGCATATGGCCGAAGAAGGTAAGCAGTTAGATTTCCTGCAGAACAATTACCAGAGGGCAGCTATTACCAACCACAGCAGATGCCCTACCTTCATGGAGATGGTTATGTGTAACTGGAAATGAGGATTCACATGGTGTTGTGTATGATTGTTGAAAATAATTATCGTAGTGATAAACTGGCAAATTGTAAAACATTCATTTTTGCATAACTAAGGACCTATACATATCTCTTTTAATGTGGCACTAAGTGTAAGAACAATGAGGACTTATGGGGTGCTTATCAGTGACATAATAACTCTAAAGTATATATATCATGTAAAATAATTCAAGCTTAAAATCTCCTTTTTTTAAATCATGACGATACCACTGAATTTCTCAGCCCTCGATATTTTGGTATAGCTGTCAAAACTTTAGGTCTGGATTAGGGTTCTCCTACTCCAGACTTCAAGAGAGATTTTTCCGCAACTTCTTAATGCAGCCCTGCCCCAACTATGCTGAATCAAATGGCTAAATTACCTACCTCGTAATTTAGACCTTTTGAATCAAGTGTGCTAGAACAGGGAATGCTTCTAAAGTTTACAATGATTTATTAGTATGGTGTAGGGCCTCCTCTTGCAGCCAATACAGCGTCAATTCGTCTTGGGAATGACATATACAAGTCCTGCACAGGGATCAGAGGGATTTTAAGCCATTCTTCTTGCAGGATAGTGACCAGGTCACTACGTGATACTGGTGGAGGAAAACGTTTCCTGACTCGCTCCTCCAAAACACCCCAAAGTGGCTCAATAATATTTAGATCTGGTGACTGTGCAGGCCATGGGAGATGTTCAACTTCACTTTCATGTTCATCAAACCAATCTTTCACCAGTCTTGCTGTGTGTATTGGTGCATTGTCATCCTAATACACGGTACCGCCTTCAGGATACAATGTTTGAACCATTGGATGCACATGGTCCTAAAGAATGGTTCGGTAGTCCTTGGCAGTGACGCGCTCATCTAGCACAAGTATTGGGCCAAGGGAATGCCATAATATGGCAGCCCAAACCATCACTGATCCACCCCATGCTTCATTCTGGGCATGCAAGAATCTGGGTGGTACGCTTCTTTGGGGCTTCTCCACACCGTAACTCTCCCGGATGTGGGGAAAACTGTAAAGGTGGACTCATCAGAGAACAATACATGTTTCACATTGTCCACAGCCCAAGATTTGCACTCCTTGCACCATTGAAACCGACGTTTGGCATTGGCATGAGTGACCAAAGGTTTGGCTATAGCAGCCCGGCCATGTATATTGACCCTGTGGAGCTCCCGACAGACAGTTCTGGTGGAAACAGGAGAGTTGAGGTGCACATTTAATTCTGCAGTGATTTCGGCAGCCGTGGTTTTATGTTTTTTGGATTCAATCCGGGTTAGCGCCCGAACATCCCTTTCAGACAGCTTCCTCTTGAGTCCACAGTTAATCCTGTTGGATGTGGTTCATCCTTCTTGGTGGTATGCTGACATTACCCTGGATACCGTGGCTCTTGATACATCACAGAGACTTGCTGTCTTGGTCACAGATGCGCCAGCAAGACGTGCACCAACAATTTGTCCTCTTTTGAACTCTGGTATGTCACCCATAATGTGTGCATTTCAATATTTTGAGCGAAACTGTGCTCTTACCCTGCTAATTGAACCTTCACACTCTGCTCTTACTGGTGCAATGTGCAATCAATGAAGACTGGCTACCAGGCTGGTCCAATTTAGCCATGAAACCTCCCACACTAAAATGACAGGTGTTTCAGTTTCATTGTCCAACCCCTAGTTCTAAAAACATATGCTAAGATAAAAAAGGTTCATCAATATATAAACAATGGTGGCAATATAGATCTTAGGAAAATTGAAACATTCTTATCATTATTATTTACATGGTAAAGTTTCTAAATGTCCATAGCTTTACTCACTAAAAACATCCAGCAAAATTCTACATCAGCCAAATCAAAAACAGTCCCTGCCAAAGCTGAACAAACAGCAGATTGTGAACTCACTTTGTGCAGCTGAGAATGAGAGGCCAGAATGGCGTCCTGGTGTTTGCAGGTATCTTCTGCCTGGTGGTAGTTCAACTTGTACCGTCCCTCACGAGGGTAGTAGGGAAACACGACTCCTGCAGGTGACACAAACAGAATTGATGTTGAGTGAAAGACTGTAAGATTATGAATCTTCATTAAATAAAAGATTTCATAGATGAAAAATGCCAGCAGGAAGTGAAACTGATTCCTGACCTTCTAAGTCAAGGTTGACAAATCCCGTATCATCCTCCATGTCATTAGTGACCTCACACTCATAACGCCCATAGTCCTCCAGTGTGACATTTTGGATGATCACTGAAGCGTCACCTGGTCCTGCCCGCTCCAAAAACACACGTCCTCGGTATGAGCCAAACACACGCTGCTGCCTGGGTGAAGCAACAAGATCAACGAGTGCAATAATCCAGCTCTTTCAGTGTGAACTCTCATTGGCATTTCTTATTTTATGTCACATAATAAAAATGTGACAGATATCAAATAAATATTATAATATTTAAAACGTATGTTATCATTTTATGCTGTTTAAGGATTAAAATACTGGAAGCTGGATTTACTTTCCAAGGGCCACAAAGACGTCCTCGAACTGCAGAGCATCGGTCACTTTGGTCCATTTGATCCGGATGCGAGCAGGATCTGTGTTCTCCGGCTCATGATGAAATCTGCAGGGCAGAGTGATGGAGCCACCTCGATGTGTCACCACCTTACCAGGAGCTGTCTGCACAATCACGGCTCCTGTCTCATCCTCTGATGGAAGGAAGAGCAGGAAACGGTGTAAACAAACTGCATTACATAAAATAAATCCAAGCAGAGTGCATGAGTTTCTCTCCAGGACTTGTTGTCTTTACAACCCGATCTTTTAACCAAAATAAACTGGTTAGAGTACTAAGCAGTATGTTTGGGATATTCATAAGAATCTCTTTTTTAAAGTTATATCAAGAAAAATAATCAGTCAGTCAATTTACAGCACCATATCAACATGAATAAAATGTAATGATCTTTTAATTCTATGTTCTGAACATCTCCCAAAAAGTATTAACTTGTCATTTAGACATTAATGTTCAACAAAACATACAAAAAATAAGAAAGTCATTATTTTAGGTGTTTGTACGATGCTATATAAGTCCCATATGATCATACAGAGGATGCTGAACATGAACACCCTTACAGAAATATTAGACTTTTCAAAAATATTCCAGGATTTTCAACTGCACTGAATCCGTTTTACACACGGATTGGTGAATATGACGACCTTATTTAAGACTTGCATTTGTTAGACATATAAAATTATCTTTACCGAGCACATGCACCACTCGTCTCCTTGATTCTATCAGATCTTCAGGCAGGGACAACACCGAGAGGGCAGAGGCCAGGATGAAGACTGCAAAGTACATTTCACCAGAGATCTGAAGTCGATGTTGCTTTGAGAACTGCAAGGGAGAGTAGATTAAAAAACTTTAGGCACACCTAAAAAGAGTTCAACTGCAGAGTAAAACAGGATATGTAACAGAAGCATTTTATAAAGATTTAAAAGCTCTCTACAACACAGTGTGTGTTTGAACATTCATGTTAATGCTGAAAGAGTTTAAAAGACAGACTTTATGTGTTATGGGACCTCCTGTCCTGTTCATCAGAACGGTTCACGCAAGAGATTGTGTCTCGGCAGAGAAAATTGGTTCATTGTCATTGTGTTCTGCTAAGTTAGCTATTTTCTTTGTTGTGCTAAACTGCTTGAGTATTAAGGCCTCTTGGTTTTGAGGCTACAAAACTGGTTTTGGTTTGTGTTTTTAAAGTTAAGAAAAACTTTATTTTTATGAGTGATTTAAACAGTGATGGTCTAGTAACATAACCTTGATAACTTCCTTCGCGCTAACCTGCATAAAATATGTCTGCATATTCTTATAAATGTGCTAAATTGTGTCTCCGTTATCCCTAATGCTAAAAAGCTCTAATGCTAAAACGGTAGCCACCATTAGTTCTGTTGTGAACAAAACAGCTCGTTTTTGTTTGTGCAGCCATCGTCCGTAATACGCCGCCAGCGTGCATATATACATTATTATTTGTATTAATGATATTTAAAAGTATATGTGGAACTAAAACAGTTGCTAAATAAGCAATTTTTCTTAGTTTGCGAATCCACTAAATCTGTATGTGACATCACACCTGCTGTCAAGATGGTCATCTTGTGAGTCCATAAAGCTTTCTTGCCACCATTTTGATAGTCTATAACTCCATTCAATAAGTCACTGTGAGAGCTAATTAACACTAAATTAAGAATAATTTCTAATTCAGTAAATAATCATTTTAAGATATTGTTTTGGTAACATCATATTTTATTGTTCCTTCGTATTTGTATTGTGAACTGGTTGTTTAAACACATGGAAATTGTTTATAATTAGTGTTGAAGCTAATTTAGCCTCATTCCAAATTCATCAAAACAAATCTGGGTTCCTAAACAGACATATTCACATTGAACTGTGATATCACTGCTTTGTTTTATTCTGTTGTTTTTATTGTTTTGTTTTGTTTCCCTTTTTGTAGTTGATTAGTTTTTCTCATTCTCTTAATTTCTTAATAAGTAGTGTAGTTAATTGCTAGTAGCCTAGTTAAAGAGTATTTAACTTGACGTTGAAGTGTTTTGTTAATAAACTCTTGTATTTTGGACAGAGGTGGTTTCTGTTTATTCTGTATACAGGTCCTTCTCAAAATATTAGCATATTGTGATAAAGTTCATTATTTTCCATAATGTCATGATGAAAATTTAACATTCATATATTTTAGATTCATTGCACACTAACTGAAATATTTCAGGTCTTTTATTGTCTTAATACGGATGATTTTGGCATACAGCTCATGAAAACCCAAAATTCCTATCTCACAAAATTAGCATATTTCATCCGACCAATAAAAGAAAAGTGTTTTTAATACAAAAAACGTCAACCTTCAAATAATCATGTACAGTTATGCACTCAATACTTGGTCGGGAATCCTTTTGCAGAAATGACTGCTTCAATGCGGCGTGGCATGGAGGCAATCAGCCTGTGGCACTGCTGAGGTCTTATGGAGGCCCAGGATGCTTCGATAGCGGCCTTTAGTTCATCCAGAGTGTTGGGTCTTGAGTCTCTCAACGTTCTCTTCACAATATCCCACAGATTCTCTATGGGGTTCAGGTCAGGAGAGTTGGCAGGCCAACTCTCCTGACCTGGAGAGTTGGTCTGCTCACAGTGGAATTGGCACTGTGAGCAGGTGCCAGGTCGTGCTGAAAAATGAAATCTTTATCTCCATAAAGCTTTTCAGCAGATGGAAGCATGAAGTGCTCCAAAATCTCCTGATAGCTAGCTGCATTGACCCTGCCCTTGATAAAACACAGTGGACCAACACCAGCAGCTGACACGGCACCCCAGATCATCACTGACTGTGGGTACTTGACACTGGACTTCTGGCATTTTGGCATTTCCTTCTCCCCAGTCTTCCTCCAGACTCTGGCACCTTGATTTCCGAATGACATGCAGAATTTGCTTTCATCCGAAAAAAGTACTTTGGACCATTGAGCAACAGTCCAGTGCTGCTTCTCTGTAGCCCAGGTCAGGCGCTTCTGCTGCTGTTTCTGGTTCAAAAGTGGCTTGACCTGGGGAATGCGGCACCTGTAGCCCATTTCCTGCACATGCCTGTGCACGGTGGCTCTGGATGTTTCTACTCCAGACTCAGTCCACTGCTTCCGCAGGTCCCCCAAGGTCTGGAATCAGCCCTTCTCCACAATATTCCTCAGGGTCCGGTCACCTCTTTTCGTTGTGCAGCGTTTTCTGCCACACTTTTTCCTTCCCACAGACTTCCCACTGAGGTGCCTTGATACAGCACTCTGGGAACAGCCTATTCGTTCAGAAATTTCTTTCTGTGTCTTACCCTCTTGCTTGAGGGTGTCAATAGTGGCCTTCTGGACAGCAGTCAGGTCGGCAGTCTTACCCATGATTGGGGTTTTGAGTGATGAACCAGGCTGGGAGTTTTAAAGGCCTCAGGAATCTTTTGCAGGTGTTTAGAGTTAACTCGTTGATTCAGATGATTAGGTTCATAGCTCGTTTAGAGACCCTTTTAATGATATGCTAATTTTGTGAGATAGGAATTTTGGGTTTTCATGAGCTGTATGCCAAAATCATCCGTATTAAGACAATAAAAGACCTGAAATATTTCAGTTAGTGTGCAATGAATTTATAATATATGAATGTTAAATTTTCATCATGACATTATGGAAAATAATGAACTTTATCACAATATGCTAATATTTTGAGAAGGACCTGTATGTGCGCAGGGCTTGCTGTTTGAGAACACTAGTGCGTGAATTCACTCCTTCATCTATTGTTGTATAACAGCACAACTCAACAGGCTGGTATTCATAAAACAATAACTGACAGAGACTGAGAGCTGTTTGGCTTTGCCTTTGGCACGTATTAATAGTTATTCAATGCCAAACCATACATATTGCACATCAAATGTTTGACAGCAAACTTTACAACACATAGCTAGAGGAAAAGTATAGCAGCAGAAAGCAGATTACTCTGGCTTTCTTACGGAAAGGGATTGGTGGATTAAATGTGTAGACTGTGTTTGGTTTTAAACTGAGCCATGCTTTTAAAAAACTAAGATGTGCACAACAATTTTACCTTATTACCCTTTACATATGTTATGCTAAAAAGACATAGAAGGCTCTTAAATGTTTGGATATAAAACAGACTCACTCCTAAAAATATCAATTAGAAAACAAATTATATATGGAGATATGTGCAAAAACAGCAACAACAAAAAAAAAAGATTTAGGCCTAGAAATACACAAACTGCAGATACTAGTAACTAAAGACTTTAAATTTAGCTTCAACTGTTCAAAATCCCTAATAGACCTAACAGATACTGTCATTATTTATTAAATAAAGATGAAGTCGAAAAAAAAAAAAACTGTGTAAAAAAGTTCATGATTTAGTAGGCTGTAGACCCACCTTCAGCAGCAATAACTTGAAGTTGTTGTTTATCATGTTGCTTTGAAGAACTTGCTCCATACTTACTTGCATGATCCAGTTTCAGCCAAGTTGTTTGTGCTCATATACTGTTTTTTGATTTCACCAAATACAGCACTTGGAAAACATGTATTGTGTGGTCTCATCTGTCCAAAGCACATTGTTCAAAAGGTCTAGTGCTTCATTTGGATGCAATTTTGTAAACCCAATAGTACCTTTAAATTATCTCAGAAGTTGGAGCTTGGATTTGGGAATGACATTAACAATGTACTTTTGTTCAATTTACACCTTCATACACTAAAGAAACATGTTGAAAAAAAGGCAGTACAGCGGTGTGTGCCACTGATTTAATAAGATCAGAAGTGCTAATAAATTATCAATGTTTGAAAATTTGACTTCCTTTCATGTGCTCAGCTGCCATAATGGATGTTAAACACTAGGTTGACTGGCAACTTCTAATTTTCCCAGTTGAATTTCTAAATTACCTAACTAAATGGTGGTATGGTTTGAGATGGAGCACATGAGTTTTTTTGCAGTTTTCCCTGAATGTGAAGAGAAATTGCAGGGATGTATACTTTTAGAAAAATATGAATCTGTTTCAAATGTTTTTCAGTTGTAAATAAACTTTTCTACTGTAGAATGATGGACAGATTCCCTTATGATTCTTCCCAGAGTCATAGGGAGTAAAAGTTGCTTATCTAAGGTCATTGGTCATTGGTAATGTCTTTCCTTCTCTGCACACAGCCCATCCTCTCTAGCCTTGTTTATTTATAATAAGTAATGACACAACACACATCCAATTATTTTAAATTGTCATAAAAACCTGACCATGTTGTGGTATAATTCTAGGGTTAAAAGTGGGTGTACTGTCTTTTATTATGATTATATCTACATGTTCTCATTGTTTTTATCTTAAACGTACGCTTCTGCTCATTTTAATGAAATGCTCATTAACTGCTCATTGGTTACACAGAGCCCTGCAGTTGCAGACAACTGTATAGTTGGACTCAGCCCCTTAACACCAGTGAAGGTGCTGCATCAGATGAATTGGTTAACTCTTGCATGAGAGAGAGGGCATTCCGCAAAACACAACTGACAACACACACTCAGGTCCATTGTTTGGTTTTTCACACAAGTCTTGAGGGAATAAATATAATCATAACAACAGTAGTGCCAAGTGGGTCCAGTGCTAGTGAGTGTTTCTCTTCTGCATGAAGTACTGCAGCAGAGCATAAAGACTAAACCCGAACTGAGGCCCTAATGGCAAATGTACTAAATCAGCCAGTTTACATGCACCTTGCACACTGCAAACAACCCTGCTACATCATTTCTCTTGAAGTTATTCCAGTGGTCATCTCTGCAGCTACACAGTCATCCATTACATGGAGCTGCAGAGCTAAGCCATACTTACAGAGGACAGAAGTCATTTTCAACTTACCATGGCTGTCAACCCGATTTAAGGCAGATGTTCCATCGTTTAGGTCCTCATTCAGGTTAAATGTTGCTCTGCTGCAGAAGTACTCACCACTCTCCCTCCCTCCCTCCATCGCTGCTGCCTCACACTGCAGGGGAACCACCAGTGTTTGTGGGTCCTGCAGTGCTTTAGTGACGCAGCAAATATTTTTTAGTGCACACAACATAACAAAACTCTGCCACAGAACAGTCACATTGCTGAATTTGTGTGAAAACTGTTTTTATTTAAAACTCTCTCTTTAAATCCAGTCAGTAGTTTATCATGGACAAATAATATTCACATAATCAGATGTGTGACTGAGATTGAGCAATGAAGAACAAGCTTCAGATCACTTTTGCAATACCATAGTAAATGCCTTTCTTAAACAATTATGGTATGAGAATATTAAAGAGCAAATCTTAACATTAAAAACACGATTGCTGTATTATTTTTGTTTTGTACTGTCTTGTACAGAGTGACAAAAATAGAAAATGCAGCTTTGCAAAACTTTGGGTAGGAAATGAAAAGGAAAAAAAAAAAAAGAATAGTCTGCCCCTTCAAAATATGTCCCAACAAACAGAAAATGCGCATTGTCATGGGATCTAAGCAAATGTCTAATGCCATACATTAAGTATTTCATATCTGAAAGGGTGTAGTTTTAATTTATTGGGTGGTCCAAGGCAGATTATAACTTCACTGTTCTGCATTTTCAGAACCTTTGGTAAATGCAATGTAAGTATGCTCGACCAAAGTAATATTTCTATTGAATAAAATTCCATTTTAAACACAGTACATACAAAAAAATGTGTTTAAGTGTCAAAAGATCAATCATGATAAAGTAAGCTTTGACTTAGGTAAAATAATCATTATTAAGACTATTACTTATTTTTAATTATTAATGTCTTATTGGTCTGCAATGACTGAAGGAGTAGAATTGTACTTATTTAAACAAGAAGGATCTTAATTTTAGGCTTTTGGAGAAAGACGAGGACTTTTTAAAGGTTACCTGTGTAATTTATGCCAGTTGTTATTTCCTGATGCCACTGCAACAACAAAAGAACCTCCACCCAGAACCAATGCCAACTGTAAGGGACTGATGAGAATTATGTTAAAAAGACAAAAAAGGCCTCTGTGACCAGATTCAGATCCCAAATACTCCTTTATATACCGTCACACTAGTGCGCATCTTCCTTGCCTTTTAATGTTCAAAAAGACACTGCTTTGAAATAGATAATACTTCAGCATTGCTTTTCACATCTGATACTGCAGCATAAATTGTTTAATCTCCAGCTAAGCCAGACACTCATAGAGCTTTGGGACATGTCCAAAAAATAGAGGTAGACTTGGAGGTGCAATGTGTTTTGCACACATGTCCTACAGACACTTCATTAATGCAATTAATAGCAACTTGTTCTGTCCATTTTATATCTTCATACCAATAAAGGTGGACTATTCAAAATTAGGATGCATCAAATATGATAGACATCTTTCATATTTCATAAGCATAACAAGACTTGAAGTGTCACAAGGGCAAGATAAGAAATGTTTCACCTACCGTAACCTAGGTCAGGAAGAATTTTAACAAGAATTTCAAACAAGAGTTTTAGATAAGTAATCCTGCTTCGAATGTTAAGGAAGTATTTGTTTTTCTCTTTATGTTAAGTTGAAGTCTTCTTTAGACTTGACTGTTTAATTAATCATGAAATGCCACATCAATCACTGAGAAGTGAAGTGAACCTTGTCAAGCATTACCCACTGCAGTATTTATTGATTTATTCTTATATCATTACTTTCCAGTGGTAAATAAACCTCTATAAATGTGGGTTTTTGCTCATGATATCTTATCATTTTGTCTTATCATTAGATATTGCTGCAGAAAAAAAAAACATATCTGGACATGGTTTTCTAAAGAACTGTAGTCTTTGTTTTAGCTAAATCACAGTTTCTGTGACATTTTAACACCGAAACCTCTCCAAGGCACTTTATGTGCATAAAGTGCTGAAAGTAAATCAGTCCTCCCTGACGTTATGATGAAAAAGACCCTTAAGATGATTCCAGTTGACAAAGTGAAGAGGCCAGAAATCCTAAAACTTGCAGATAAACTTTTAAAATTGTGACTATTCTGGTGGATCTGTACAGCGGAGATTCAAACTGACCAGGAACATTAAATAGGACCTGTCAACTAATCTGCATTTGTTTCTTTCTATGTGCTCATGTTTCTTCTCCCACTCTGAGAATGGCAGCACATCAATAAGATATGGAAAAGAAACAGTACACTCACAATGAAGTGTTATGAATGTGAAAAACAAAGTGGACAAAAATTTAAATGTAGGCTCGTTCTTTGTAGAATTAGTAGAGACGCCCAGATTTCCTTTTCCCCAGACATCCCCGGCTCTTCCGGGGGGAGCCCAAGGTGTTTCCAGGCCAGCCAAGACACATAGTCCTTCCAGCGTATCTTGGGCTGTCCCCTGGGCCTCCTACCGGTGGGACATGCCTGGAACACCTCCCGGGGGAGGTGTCTAGGAGGCACCCGATACAGATGCCCAAGCCACCTGAACTGACTCGTCTGGATGTGGAGGAGCAGTGGCTCTATTCTGAGGTCCTCCCGGATGGCCGAGCTCTTCATCATATCTGCAGAGAAAACTTATTTCAGCCGCTTATATCCCGGATCTCGTTCTTTCAGTCATGGCCCAAAGTTCAGGCCCATAGGTGAGGGTAGGAACGTAGACTGACCGGTAAATTAAGAGCTTCGCTTTTCGGCTCACCTCTCTCTTCACCACAACAGACCAGCACCACATCCTTATTACTGTGGCAGCCGCACCGATCTGTCTGTTGATCTCTCACTCCATTCTCCCCTCACTCGTGAACAAGATATTTGAACTCCTCCACTTGAGGCAGGAACTCCCCTCAAACCTGACGAAGTCAAGCCATCGATTTCCGGTCAATAACCATGGCCTCGGACTTGGAGGAGCTGATTCTTGAAGTACTCAGGGTGGATCTCATCCACCCCCATAGCTTTGCCACCGTGGAGCTTTATGACCACCTCGGCAACTTCAACCTGGGTGATGAACGAGTCCGACTCCGAGTCCCCAGTCTATGCTTCCACCAGAGAAGACGTGATGGCAGGATTGAGGAGATCCTCGAAGAAATCCTTTCACCGCCCGATAATGTCGAGGTCTAGATCTCTCCCCAACCCCAAGGCAGGGATGCAGCCCTCTCATCCACCGGGCTAAACCCCAACACGAGACAGCTGAGCTGGGGGGTGACATGCAAACCCACCCTAGCCCACTGCCTCTCCCCCGCAGGCAACTTTACAGTAGAAGAGAGTCCAGCTGCTCTCAAGGAGCTGGGTTCCAGAGCCCACGCTGTGCGTGGATGCGAGTCCAACTATTTCTAACCGATGTCTCTCGACCTCCAGCACAAACTCAGGCTAAAAGTGTAAGAATATCATCCAAAGTTACATTACTTACTTTAAGATAACCATACTGACTACGTTATTTCATACAGGAGAATATTTTTAGTAAAATCACATGGTGCTGTAGAAATAGAGAGGAAGAAAAGGGCTTTGGCTCCTCAAAAACAATTCAGCCCATTGGTTCTCTTTCTTTTTTTTTTTTGCTTTTGAACAATTTATGTTACTGTGTGTCAGTGTGAGGGGGGGGGGGGGGTCTTCTTAACATTTTATTTTTTAAAATACACATCTTGTCTTTATTTATACTTAGATCTTGTGTAAAGTATTGTCTTATGTCTAGCTACGTCCCTGACCATAATACAGTAGTTTGGTGACTTCCTCACTATGTAAGTGGTTATACTTGATAGAAAGGACATTCAGCTTCTTCCCTACTGAAGTGAAGCTCCACAGATCTCCAGGGCCTCCTCCACTGCTGAGCGGAGTTTTGCAGCTGAGATCCCCCATGACTCTTATCATGAGATTATAGAGCTCTTTTGGAGAGCCCATATTTTGATTTAAAGCCCCTGTCACATGAACATTATGCACTCATACAAGCCGGAGAGGGAGAGCGAACTGAACGAGTCTGCTTATTATCCAGCAAACCACCAAAGGTAATTAGTTAGCAGCTGTTCATGGAGAATGGTTGAAAAGAAGGCTTTTTAAGGATATGTAAGAAAACATTGAAACTAATCATTGGGGAAATCATTTTTACTGGAGAAAAATAACTAATTATAAATTACATGACTGCTACATGGTTATTATCACTTTTTTCATTAGTGCTAAAAGAATCGTGTATCATATTATCCGACAGAGAAATAAACCTCTTCAAATGTGTCGTTGCATTGCATGCAAACACATTTCATGTTATTGTCAAACAGAACAGTCAGAAATGAAACAGACCACTTGCTGTGTCACCCACACACAACTGCTGCATCAGAAAAGAAACAACGACGATCACAAAACTAAAGAAGAGAAAGGACAAAAATGGCTGGCAATCTGGGCACCAAGAATCAGAAAGAAGAAACAAACACAAAAGCATGTCTGTTGTTCCTATTTAAGTTCTGAAAGAAACGCTTTCTATGTAAAACTGAAAGTAGGTAACAGAATGAGGGTACTCACCAGAATCTGAGAGAGTAACAAGTGCTGATATTGGTGAAAACTTTAATTTGTGCAGTTCATGTAAGCATATCCTCCTCATTCAGTGTCATTGTCATGTGTCTTTTTAAATAGTTCGGGGATGCAATAGTTAATTCTGGTACTAATTTATCTCTTTGTTGACGCATACATTAGATCTGTCTGGGCTCTGTAAGCCTGTGCAAATCTTCTCTGTTAAGATATAATTTGCTTGAAAAAGTCAGATTGTGGAACTTGTCATATGAACAACGGGTACGATCACATAAACACAAACACACACACCATGACGTTTTATCACCTAGATTAAGGCATAAATTGTTTGGAGAGCTTTATTTAAATTTTACATGTTATCAAGTTTTCTCTTTCTTCTCATTAAAACATCCTCAGGTTTATGTTCCATCTGTGATCTGAAATGACATTTTGAGGCATTTTTACAAACACAAACTTCAGCATATTTTAATAATTACCATATGCTCATCTTTGTGTTGAAGCAGGAAAATAAAAGGATTTGTTGCTTTCACTTATTTTTATAAATTAAAATAAAAAAATGTGGTGTGCATTTAAGATCTGCAAAGCAATATTGACAGAAAAGTTAGATTGTTCAAAAGACTTAAAGAGAGGTTCATCTTTCAGCAGGACAATAAAAGCAACAGCCAGAGCTACAGTTGAGTTGAGATCCAAGCAAATGTATGTGGTAAAGTTTAAAAGCTGATAGATGCTCCTTTTTAATGTGACTAATCATTGAAATAATCTGTCTTTAGACCTACAAAGTTGGCAAAGAACTACCCCTAAAAAGTGGTTCTGGACTCAGCAGGGCTGAGAACTGCAAGTTACACTTTTTTTATTTTTCTTGTAAACAATAAATAAATACATTTTATGTATACACTGCTCAAAAAAATAAAGGGAACACTCAAATAACACATCCTAGATCTGAATGAATGAAATCTTCTCATTGAATACTTTGTTCTGTGTAAAGTTGAATGTGCTGACAATAAAATCGCACAAAAATCATCAATGGAAATCAAATTTATTAACCAATGGAGGCCTGGATTTGGAATCACACACAAAATTAAAGTGGAAAAACACACTACAGGCTGATCCAACTTTGATGTAATGTCCTTAAAAGAAGTCAAAATGAGGCTCAGTATTGTGTGTGGCCTCCATGTGCCTGTATGACCTCCCTACAACGCCTGGACATGCTCCTGATGAGACGGCGGATGGTCTCCAGAGGGATCTCCTCCCAGACCTGGACTAAAGCATCCGCCAACTCCTGGACAGTCTGTGGTGCAACGTGACGTTGGTGAATGGAGCGAGACATGATGTCCCAGATGTGCTCAATCAGATTCAGGTCTGGGGAACAGGCGGGCCAGTCCATAGCTTCAATGTCTTCATCTTGCAGGAACTGCTGACACACTCCAGCCACATGAGGTCTAGCATTGTCCTGCATTAGGAGGAACCCAGCATATGGTCTCACAAGGGGTCTGAGGATCTCATCTCGGTACCTAATGGCAGTCAGGCTACATCTGGCGAGCACATTGAGTGCCATGCGGCCCTCCAAAGAAATGCCACCCCACACCATTACTGACCCACTGCCAAACCGGTCATGCTGAAGGATGTTGCAGGCAGCAGATTGCTCTCCACGGTGTCTCCAGAATCTGTCACGTCTGTCACATGTTCTCAGTGTGAACCTGCTTTCATCTGTGAAGAGCACAGGGCGCCAGTGGTGAATTTGCCAATCCTGGTGTTCTCTGGGAAATGCCAAGCGTCCTGTACGGTGTTGGGCTGAGAGCACAACCCCCATTTGTGGACGTCAGGCCCTCATACCATCCTCATGGAGTCGGTTTCTAACAGTTTGTGCAGACAAATGCACATTAGTGGCCTGCTGGAGGTCATTTTGCAGGGCTCTGGCAGTGCTCCTCCTGTTCCTCCTCGCACAAAGGCAGAGGTAGCGGTCCTGCTGCTGGGTTGTTGCCCTCCTACGGCCTCCTCCACGTCTCCTGGTGTACTGGCCTGTCTCCTGCGAGCACCTCCAGGCTCTGGACACTACGCTGACAGACACAGCAAACCTTCTTGCCGCAGCTCATATTGATGTGCCATCCTGGATGAGCTGCACTACCTGAGCCACTTGTGTGGGTTGTAGAGTCCGTCTCATGCTACCACGAGTGTGAAAGCACCACCAACATTCGAAAGTGACCAAAACATCAGCCAGAAAGCAAAGGTACTGAGAAGTGGTCTGTGGTCCACTCCCGCAGAACCACTCCTTTATTGAGTGTGTCTTGCTAATCACCAAAGATTTCCCCCTGTTGTCTTTTCCATTTGCACAACAACTTGTGAAATTGATTGTCAATCAGTGTTGCTTTCTAGGTGGACAGTTTGATTTCACAGAAGTTTGATTTACTTGGAGTTATATTGTGTTGTTTAAGTGTTCCCTTTATTTTTTTGAGCAGTGTATATACTCAATGCATTTAGGCATGTAGACATGGTCAAGACAATCTGCTGCAGTTCAAACTGAGCATCAGAATGGGGAAGAAAGGTGATTTAAGTGACTTTGAACGTGGCATGGTTGTTGGTGCCAGACAGGCTGGTCTGAGTATTTCAGAAACTGCTGATCTACTGGGATTTTCACGCACTACCATCTCTAGGGTTTAGAGATGGTAGTATGGTTTTACAGAAAAAGAGAAAATATCCAGTGAGCGGCAGTTCTGTGGGCACAAATGTCTTGTTGATGCCAAAGGAGGAGAATGGCCAGACTGGTTCGAGCTGATAGAAAGGCAACAGTAATTCAAATAACCACTCGTTACAACCAAGGCATGCAGAAGAGCATCTCTGAAGGCACAACACGTCGAACCTTGTGGCGGATGGGCTACAGCAGCAGAAGACCACACCGGGTGCCACTCCTGTCAGCTAAGAACAGGAAACCGAGGCTACAATTCGCACAGACTCACCAAAATTGGACAATAGAAAATTGGAAAAACATTGCCTGGCCGATTTCTGCTGCGACATTCGGATAGTAGGGTCAGAATTTGGCATCAACAACATGAAGGCATGGATCCATCCTGCCTTGTATCAACGGTTCAGGCTGGTGGTGGTGTAATGGTGTGGGGGATATTTTTCTTGGAACACTTTTAGTACCAACTGAGCATCGTGTCAACGCCACAGCCTACCTGAGTATTGTTGCTGACCATGTCCATCCCTTCATGACCACAGTGGACCCATCTTCTGATGGTTACTTCCAGCAGGATAACACGCCATGTCATAAAGCACGAATCATCTCAGACTGGTTTCTTGAACATGACAATGAGTTCACTGTACTCAAATAACCTCCACAGTCACCAGATCTCAATCCAATAGAGCACCTTTGGGATGTGGTGGAGCGGGAGATTCGCATCATGGATGTGCAGCTGACAAATCTGCAGCATCTGTTTGATGCTATCATGTCAATATGGACCAAACTCTCTGAGGAATGTTTCCAGTACCTTGTTGAATCTATGCCACGAAGGATTAAGGCAGTTCTGAAGGCAAAAGGGGTCCAACCCAGTACTAGCAAGGTGTACCTAATAAAGCGGCCAGTGAGTATATATACTAATTTTCTTTCCACTTCACATAAACAATACTTTCTGTCGGTTTATCATACAAAATTCCAGTACGACACATTAACATTTGTGGCTGTAATGTGACAAAATGTGTAAAGGGTTAAGAGGTTTTAGTATGTTTGCAAGGCATTGTGCATACCACAACACACAAAGGTGTTACCATTAATTGAATTCCAACATATTTCCCTGTTAACTCATAAACTTGCTGCCTATGATTTTTCAGGTTGTTTGAGACATTTCAGCAGTATCAGTTTATATTGTGGTCCTGAAACAGCAGACACAAACTGCATTCAACAAAATATGACCAAATAAATTCAAATTTAAAGAAACATAACTATATTTTGACCAATCAAGTGAAAAACACTTTTAGGCAAAATTTATTAATAAATATTTTTTAATACTGGGCAGCATGCCCAAATAAAAACTAATTTGCAAAGCTTAAAACTCAGAATTGGTAATGAATGAATGGGCCTCATATCACAAAACTGAATGAAACATGTTTTCTGTAAATTGTATCATTTGCATGCATTTATTAGATTTTAAATGAGTTTGGGAATCTATGCTGTGTTTTCAGTCAGTTCTTGCAGAGTTATTCTCTGTACGTGCAGAGCAGAAGAGATGTAACTCAAGTAAAAGTGAGTTAGCCAATGTGCCCCCAACACACCTGTTGGATGGGTGTGGTATGGTGTATGTGCCCCAGTTTTCACATCAGATCACACTGTGGTACTTAGTAAGCAGACTATAGTTATACCACATAGGAGATAAAAAAGGGAAATAGATGTTAAACCACGACCCCATTTGGGGAACAAATGTCCCAGATGAATTTAAACTTTGGTCTAAAGATGATAAAACATTATTATCTCTCTTACCCTGGTTAGGTGTGGGCAAATTAATGCTGCGCGTGGAAACATTAAGTTATCGATTTGGATTGTTTCTAAATAACTCCATAATAGTAGAAGAGGGTCAAAACACAGAAATGAGCGCTATGCGAACCATGATAATTCAGAACCGCATGGCTTTGGATATCCTAACAGCATCAACGGGGGGCGTTTGTGATCTATTGAATAACACCTGTTGCACATATATCCCAGATAATATACACTCTGCAAACATAACGGGAGCATTAAACAACCTACGGAATCTGCAAAATGTCATGACACATGACCACCCAGCTCCTAACTCTTCTTGGTTAGATTGGATGCTCACAGGGGGATGGATAAATCTGTTTAAGGTTCTCCTAGTTGCAGTAATAGCATGCATGGGCCTTCTGTGTCTCCTGTCAATATGTATTATCCCATGTTGCAAATGCATGGTACAAAGAATAGTAACTCAGTCAGTCACGGTGGCATATGCAACACTGAACCAGGTGGAAATGCACGAAAATGAAGGGGACGATTATGATGACATGTTGTAAATAAATCACATCAAAAGCCTGAGTGTACTCATACATTGTATTTCATAAAATGACCTTACAGCAGAAAATCGAAAGAAGTTGTTGCTTAAGTGAAATGAGAAAAAGTACAATGATGACATAAACAGGGCAGATTTTTTAATTCCTTTATTATGTTTCACTGTTTTCATTAAGTATTATTCTTTTATTTTTATGATTTCAAGTATTATTCTTTTATTTTTATGATTTCAAGTATTATTCTTTTATTTTTATGATTTCAAGTATTATTCTTTTATTTTTATGATTTCAAGTATTATTCTTTTATTTTTATGATTTTAAGTATTAATCAACATTTAACTTTTAATGGTTGCCGAGGGCGGCGGGGCCGTATGAGTATTTCCCACAAAATATAATCTGTTTACCGGTCGTGGGTTTCTGCTCATACAGAGTACTTGTCTTGTTCGTTTTTACATTAAATGTTTTTACTTGTGATAAAAGGAGGGACTGTTGGATGGGTGCAAAAACTTGTTATCACTCATGTAAAAACTTTGTGTTGCAAGGCACCTGCACTATGCCTTCCTCCCTGTGTGTGTGAGATCATTGTTATCTCTGTGTGAACCAGCCTCCTTTCTGTCTCACACACATGTCTCACACACATGTCTCTGGACTGTCTGTTGAATTGTGTATATAAATAAAGAAATAGGGTGTCAAAACTTTGCAGTTTCACTGCAAAGTGGGCTACCCTTGCTGCAAGTAACTCTGACTGTATCGTTCTTACCTCTGAGTTGACTAAATAATACCTAACAACACCAAAGCTGGCAACTTTTGGAAAACACTGAAATATATGAAAATAAACTTTATGTACCTGTTTGAAACTACTGAAAATTATTGAAAGGTAAGAATGATAACATTTTTCACTTAACACATCTCCATTATCTCTCCAATTTTTTGAATATCAACTCTCTATTTTTTGTTTGATGAAATATCGATTTGTTCTTCAATAAAACTGTTTTTAACAAAAATAGCTCAAAATCTCAGCCTTAAGTCATACTGTAAAAACACGTGTTATCGCTTTTGAATTCTTGAATTTAAACAGAGGATGCTGACGACTACTGAAAGACAGAAAACTCAGTTGTACACCTGCTTACATCTCCAGGGTTAACACACTGCTGCTAAACATTTAACTCAGTTATCCTATAAATACAGTGCTAAGCAAATCTGTTAACCTTTGCAGCGAAATGCACCGCAGTCAAAAAAACCACTTCATATTTTTACCCAAAGGTGACTCATGCTGAGACAACAATGACAAATGTTGGCACCAAGGAAAGCTGCTGCGCCTCTGATAGTTCAGTGAGCTAAAAGCAATAACAACTTAACACGTAGTATCTATAAAGCACATACTGTCTTTTACTTGTCCACCAATGTGTTTTAAGGTCATTTAAAATGACATAAAACAGAAAACCTCTATCTTAACAATAGAAACTTCAAATTGTTCCAATACGTTTCATTAAAGAAACTGCAAATGCTCATTTATGTGTCTCTGTATTTATGTTTGTGTATTTATGAGAAATAAAAAAGTGGCAAGCAAACCTACTGTAAACATTGGTGAAGGGTGTTGTTAGGCTTTGAGCAACGGAGGAACCCAGAATGCAGACTAGCAGGCAGCATGACGGTAAGTGCAAAAGGATTTAATTAACAAAAAACTCATTCATAGAAGAGGCAGGAACAAAACAATAAATGGGCAGGCAAGACAGGCTTGGCATGATCCAAAAAAAACTAGACATGAGCATGATCCAGTAAACAAGACTTGAGCATGATTAGAAAATGTTTCCGCGAGGAATAAACAGAACAGGTGTGTATATATGGAGAATGAACCAGGTGAAGCAAGACAGATTAACTACGTGCAGGTGAACCGAAAACAGATAATTGGCAAGACAAAACATGGCTTGAGCAGAACGAAAATCCAAGGAAACAAACTAATAGAAACATAACTAGAAAAACATGAAACTAAAGCATAAACAGATCCAAAAACCAAACTTGACAAAACATGAACAAGACGACAAAACTAAAGCATGACCAGAAGCATGATTCAAAATCTAAGAATAATAATAATAATAATAATAATCAGAAGAACGATTCAAAACATTAACTGTGAAAAACATATAAAGAAAAACCCGAAACCAAAAACCAAACAACCCCAAATCATAACAGGTGTAATGCAGAGCAGAAACAAAAACAAAATGAATCTACCACATCAAATAAAAAAGAGACATAAAGAAACTAATTACATGCATTAAAGTATCATTCCTTATGTGGTAAATTTGTGGTAACACAGTACAGGCGCATCTCAATTAATTACAGTATCACTTAAAAATTAATTTATTTGAGCAATTCAATTCAAAACAGTCAGTCAGTCATTTTCTACCGCTTATTCCATAGTGGGTCGCAGGGGAGCTGGTGCCTATCTCCAGCAGTCTATGGGCGAGAGGCAGGGTACACCCTGGACAGGTCGCCAGTCCATCGCAGGGCAATTCAAAACATGAATCTTATATATTATACAGATTAATTACGCACAGAACAAAATATTTAGTTTTCATGTTTTTAATTTTGATGTTTATTGACTACAGCTGTAGAGTATATAGATCCCTTGCTTTCCTGTATTACCCTAAAAAAACTTTTGGTGAAGCCACAAAAACCTCTAATCCCATGCAGATGGTGCCTCGGATTGGCAGATAATGTTGTCTATGACAAAATTTGTTTAGATATGTTAGAAGTCAAAATGCCTTTTTAATATGAATATTTTTATGATCAAGAATATAAAAACTTTTTTTTTTAAAAAGCAATAATAATTATTTCTCTATTCCTAACTTTGAGCAATTTTAGATGTTTTAGTCTCTGAATGTAGGCTTGGCTTTTTCTCTTCTGAAGATTACATGTTGGTAACCTTGAGAATGTGAGTTGTGTTCCCAGAGAGGAAAGCATTTTATTTACATTTTATTGACATTTGATTCTGTTCTATCTAAATCTTTGAACAAACACAGTGAAAATTATTAAATTCAGTTTATCTTGTTGTTTGTCTAACCACACACTTCCCAGATTCCAATCCTGGTGCTTTTCCTGACGCAGCTGACTCAGTAGACGGAAAAGAGAAAAGAAAAGAATCAATCAAGATGTTTTGCCTGCCAATCTGAACCATGTCTGACCAGGCGCTACCTCCCTCCCACAGCATGGCCTTCAGCCTGGTTCAAAGCTACTGTTTCCCTTTTAGCTGGGTTGAGAAACAGGATGGTGAGAATTGCAGGTCACAGGTGACACAACAAGATCCTGGTTGTATCATGGTGCCCTGATTATTCAGATCAGGTGATTTGGTCTGAGAAACTGATGGATCAAAGGTGGCTGGATTAACGTTTTTCTTTTTCTTTTTCTTCTGTCAAACTTTCAACACCAAAAGAGTTTTAGGTTAACAAATATTTTAGGCCACAAGCAGTCTCTTCATGCTCCAGACAGGAGGTCCAAAACTCTAAATTAAAATTTCAGATTATAATAATCTTTCATAACATTCTTCAAGCTCATTTGCAGGATAATTAATTTCTCTTTAAGAATTGGTATAAGAATATGCTCACTATCCTCCCAAATCAGTGGTTTCCTTATTTTTTTCTACTATGTAGCTGAAAGTCTCCAACCTGAAAGATTGAAAAGTGGTGTCAAACTTAAAGTATTCACCTTCCTCTTTGAAGCCCATACTAAAAGCTTACATTTACCTTACCAGATGAGGTCACGTATTCACAGTAACTGGATAGCTCTTTGGAAGACAGACTTCACTTTGAGGAGAAATACTGTAGTGTCCTTTTATTGTGCAAGACCAAATGGCACATATGTGTAGCTGGATTCAGAGATATTGCAGTGGAGATAAGCAAAATAAAACAATAGCTATTTCAAGCAGGTGAGCTCTAGGTCGTACCTAGGTAACAGCTGTGGTGCCAAGCCTCTTTCTCCAAGCACACCGCATACCATGCATTCCCAAACGGTGAGCTTGGTCCGCTGACTGCCTTCTCTTCACTTCGTCATGAAGTTTCTCCTCTTTCTCCGTCGCTCATCTGTTATTTTCTATACCTCATCGAACTAAGTCCTTAACTCTGTTTGCCACTGAAGAACACCCTCCATCATTGTGCATGGAGCAGAAATTTAATATGGTGCTCTTGGAGTGGGAGAGGTTGTTTACATTTACAAATGGTTTTGCTTATTGCTCCACATGTATTTTGACCCGTATGTTTATGCATCATTTTGCAAACTGATTTGTCGGAGGAACACAAACACACAAGGGGCAAAAATATTTAGAGTAAAATAATCTTTTATTTTGAATTTTCAAGTATGATGTGATAAAACAGGTCTTTATGAAGCTTGACATACGTGATTATCTCCAAAGGTCAATGAGAATTCCGATTTATTTTTCTTTGTACTTGGTATCTTTTTCTTCGCTGTTTGGCAAACCGGTCTGCCCAGGAAAAGGGGCAATTTTTAGGAAGAAATAGGGGTTACTGTGAACTCGCACGGCCACCATGACAGGAACGGCTGCATAGAGCAGGTTAGCTCCCAGCACCGTCCAGAAAACATCATTTGGGATACGAAATGGGGTTGTGGTGCGAGGATGGAGGGAGCCCCCGATGTGGGACCACTGGCACTGAAAGGAGACACAAAAAGACAAAGATTAGACTAATATGCCTTAGGGAAATAAAACTAACACATTTAAATCCACTCAGATCTGTTTGGTTCTGTTTGCAGACTAATGGCAGGTCAATTGATGCCTCCTTTTGTCATACATTTCCCAGTGGAATAACTTGAATGTATTTACCTAACAGGAAGATAAACCACTGCAGAGGAGGTGTTCAGACTAAACAAGCTGGCAATTTGGAAGATAGGGAGGATGGAATCTGCAACCAGCATGTGCAGTGAAACATAGCTTTAATCAAGGAGTCCTTATCCACATGGATTTAATTCAGATCAATACAGAGGACCAGCAGCTTGTTTATAAATAATTGTCCAGGTTCTATGTAGAGAATGAGAAATTATTGTCTACATTGTTTCCCTGACACAGCAACACATCTTTTGGCTACCTTGTGCAGCAAAACAAAGTGTCAGCGCAACTCACTTGCATGCCACAGCTTTATCCTTAATAATGCATTTAGAGCCATCCATGCTTATTGAACGTCTGTCTTCGTGGTTTTACCTGGATTATGGCACCAGCAAAGAACGTTGTCCAGTCTGACATCCATGTGCACCCAGGTTTGAGGAGGCCATAAACAAATGCACCCAGCAGAGGCAGCCCATAAAACAACAAGTGCAGCATCTAGGAACAAATACAACCCATTTTTTATCATCAGTTGTTATAGTTATGCTGTTTCCATCACTCCTCCTATGTTGAGTTGAGTTCACTGTGTCACAAAGTTTGTGACTCATCACTGTTTTATCAGAACCAACGCCAGAGATTTCGCCTCTGGATAAAGTGGAAGGTGTTGAGCCAAGGAAAACAGACTCAATCAATGTCATTCGGTGCTGTTGTTTAGTGCCTGCCAACACTTCAGCAGAATATTAACACAGTTAATCATTTTTTTCTCTTCTGGCCACACTTCACCTACACTCCCTAAATACAGAGCACAGCAGGTTTAAGCTCAAAACCCTAACAACAACTGATAGTTTTCAAAGGACTTCATGAATATGGTACTGATAGGACTAGATAAAATATCAGACATGTCCCATTAAAGGGACACGTTAAGGGATGATTCCTAATTTTTGTAGTGAGTTTTATTAAAAAGGTTATAAGTAGGTGATATCTTGCCAGTAGTAGATAACTGTCTACTACCGGTTGGTTTCTTAGGCTAAAGCTAACCGCTAGCTTAAGAGGGGACAAGACCAAAGTGGACGTCTACTGTCTCATAACAACTCCATTTCAAAAAAGGACACATCAGTTTTTAGCCTCTTTCAAAACATCCTTTAATTTGCTGACCTATATGTGTTCTTCAAGCCTCACAATCAACTAAAATGCCGTTCGCTGGGGTTTAGGGATGCATCGACCCACCAATACAGGTCCTTCTCAAAATATTAGCATATTGTGATAAAGTTAATTATTTTCCATAATGTCATGATGAAAATTTAACATTCATATATTTTAGATTCATTGCACACTAACTGAAATATTTCAGGTCTTTTATTGTCTTAATACGGATGATTTTGGCATACAGCTCATGAAAACCCAAAATTCCTATCTCACAAAATTAGCATATTTCATCCGACCAATAAAAGAAAAGTGTTTTTAATACAAAAAATGTCAACCTTCAAATAATCATGTACAGTTATGCACTCAATACTTGGTCGGGAATCCTTTGGCAGAAATGACTGCTTCAATGCGGCGTGGCATGGAGGCAATCAGCCTGTGGCACTGCTGAGGTCTTATAGAGGCCCAGGATGCTTCGATAGCGGCCTTTAGCTCATCCAGAGAGTTGGGTTTTGAGTCTCTCAACGTTCTCTTCACAATATCCCACAGATTCTCTATGGGGTTCAGGTCAGGAGAGTTGGCAGGCCAATTGAGCACAGTGATACCATGGTCAGTAAACCATTTACCAGTGGTTTTGACACTGTGAGCAGGTGCCAGGTCATGCTGAAAAATGAAATCTTTATCTCCATAAAGCTTTTCAGCAGATGGAAGCATGAAGTGCTCCAAAATCTCCTGATAGCTAGCTGCATTGACCCTGCCCTTGATAAAACACAGTGGACCAACACCAGCAGCTGACACGGCACCCCGGACCATCACTGACTGTGGGTACTTGACACTGGACTTCTGGCATTTTGACATTTCCTTCTCCCCAGTCTTCCTCCAGACTCTGGCACCTTGATTTCCGAATGACATGCAGAATTTGCTTTCATCTGAAAAAAGTACTTTGGACCACTGAGCAACAGTCCAGTGCTGCTTCTCTGTAGCCCAGGTCAGGCGCTTCTGCTGCTGTTTCTGGTTCAAAAGTGGCTTGACCTGGGGAATGCGGCACCTGTAGCCCATTTCCTGCACACGCCTGTGCACGGTGGCTCTGGATGTTTCTACTCCAGACTCAGTCCACTGCTTCCGCAGGTCCCCCAAGGTCTGGAATCGGCCCTTCTCCACAATCTTCCTCAGGGTCCGGTCACCTCTTCTCGTTGTGCAGCGTTTTCTGCCACACTTTTTCCTTCCCACAGACTTCCCACTGAGGTGCCTTGATACAGCACTCTGGGAACAGCCTATTCGTTCAGAAATTTCTTTCTGTGTCTTACCCTCTTTCTTGAGGGTGTCAATAGTGGTCTTCTGGACAGCAGTCAGGTCGGCAGTCTTACCCATGATTGGGGTTTTGAGTGATGAACCAGGCTGGGAGTTTTAAAGGCCTCAGGAATCTTTTGCAGGTGTTTAGAGTTAACTCGTTGATTCAGATGATTAGGTTCATAGCTCGTTTAGAGACCCTTTTAATGATATGCTAATTTTGTGAGATAGGAATTTTGAGTTTTCATGAGCTGTATGCCAAAATCATCCGTATTAAGACAATAAAAGACCTGAAATATTTCAGTTAGTGTGCAATAAATCTAAAATATATGAATGTTACATTTTCATCATGACATTATGGAAAATAATGAACTTTATCACAATATGCTAATATTTTGAGAAGGACCTGTATTATGCCCTTGATCCATCTTAGAGGGTAGTAACAAACCCACAACCATCATTAGCTGTAAGAGGTAACAGGGGATTGTAGGATGAGTGTAATATAGTGCAGGTGCACACGGAGCAGAGGAACTGCATGATCTTCCGGTGTCTGTCTGATGTGAGAAATATGTGGGTTAGCAGAGAACACAGGCACAGCAGTGTGGCTCAGATGAACACTGCAAGTGGCAAGGGCATCTCTTTGGTTCCTTAGTTCAAGCTGCATGATCAGAAACCTTACAAGACCTATGATCTTAGAGCATTAACTTGTATGGTGTGAAAGCAGAAAGTCATCTGTAATGGAGGGTTTATGGTTAAGTGTTTATTGAGGAACTGAAAGGAGATAATGTGAACACTATTTATGGAATAACTATTGTCACATTTTCACTGTGTTGGTTTCCCAAAGAAGCTGATTATAATTTAGACAGGAAATGGAACTAGGAAGGTGTGCGCTACCAATGATATTCCTGTGTCAAACACATACTGAAAACAAGACATAAAATGTGTTGCCAGTCAGAATAACTGTCTGATATAAGGTAAAGCAGTGCAAATCTCAATATGATAGCTCTGAAACTGCTTTAATATATATATTTTTTTAATTTTAAACCACTTTCCTCTGATTTGAAACACATTACTTGTGATGTTCTCAGTCCATGTTTCAGACCGTCTCCTCCCTCCTTGTGTAAATAATCATCGCCATCTGTAACCATCCAAGAAATAGATGACAATGATTTGCCAGGTCATAAAGTAAAGTTCACAAATGTGGTTATGAGGTCTTTGAGAATGGATTTGTTTATAAGCTTGAGGAGTCTGTGTAAGTCTTGGCCCCTCCCAGAGTAGCCATTAGCTTCATCTCCAAGGACCAACAAATCTGTATTTATGCTAAATTAAGATACCAAGAGAGTTATCTACTGCAGGTAAGATTAACTGCTTAGAGTCTTTAAATAGAACATAACTTCAAAAAAATCTGAGGTATCATTTTAGGATAAAGTAAATTACTTTAGTAATTAGTAAATATCAACAATAAAATGCAGGCGATTGACAAACTTTAATCTTTGGCGTCACTTCAGTCCTATTCAGAATGTAACATTTTGTTCTCCAATTTCATTTATCAAACAGATTTAAATAAATAAACAAGAACAAAAAGAACAATCAAAACGTGAGATAAAGTGAACAAATGGGAACGATTTTAAAGTCAGCGCAGCAGTATCTTTTGTTTTGTTCCAGTTCTCCACTCTCCAAAACCCCCAGTCTGCAAACTCAGCAGAAATGATTCCTTCCACACAAGGGTCACTGCAGAAACTTTCTTAACCTTCCTCCAAAAACATCTGACGCATGAAAGCCACTTTCCCACTTTATAAAACCCTCAAATTACATCAGTAAATGGTTTCTTTCTTTGCCGTCCTGAGGTCCAGATGAATTCTAATGAGTTCAGCACAAAGCCTAAAAGCCAATCATGTATGCCCTTCAGTCTTTTGTTGAAATGTCTTTGTTATTGCAGCCACGTTAATCTAATAAATAGCCTTCATCATCAATGAACATAGCAACTTGTGAGTTTAAAAGAAGTTTAACAATGTGCAACAAGCCTAAATTCATTTTGTTTCTTTGGTCCTTTTAATACAATTATAATTTAGGCACTGATGAGCATGCTCAAACGCACATCTGCAAATACAGATAACCAAGACATAATTTCACTTGCTGCACACACACAATCACACCCCCTCTGACACCCAGGGAGATGCTGATGGGAGGCTTTGGGTGGGGGGATTATCTTATCAAGTCCCCGCCGTGAGATTTGTCTGTCTGATCAATGATTGCAATTGTGCCCGAACTGCAGCTGCTGCAATGTCTTTGGATAACCTATTGACAAAACAGTGCACGCTTAACAAAACACAACAGAACCAAATGCGTGAGGGGTCAGAGGAAGAAAAGCAAGCTGAAAGGGGACCAACTGCCAGTCAGAGTATAATCTGTTATCCATCTTAAGTAAATGAAAGAGCGACAGTGATGCGTTGGCCTTTAGACCCTTCTTCATCTGGGCTTTAATGATAAAAAATGGCCTCGTAATCAGGTGCCAACTCCGCCAGCAGATGGGACAGAGGGGAGTTTCCAGCATGCTCAAAATGATACCTATGAAAAAGGGCTTTCATGTGGTTTGTTAATTGGGATAGGATGAAGAAGAGCTTTTAGGTGCTTCAGCAGCAGCATAGAGAGGTTGAGAGAAAAATACCCACCATCACCTTGGGATAGCCCACAGGGTCCTTCAGGTAGGGTTCATACTGACTAAGGTATATAGAGCAGGCTTCCAGTGGAGAGTCCAGAGCCACCTGCAGAGAGATCCTATGATTATAGTGTCAGTAAATATAAAAACACCAAAAAATAAACATTCACTTGGTCAAAAATTTAGATTTATTCATGCTCTTGTCCTGACAGCTATATGTCTATATGCATGTCATTATCAGCCATGTTAACTGGTATTTAGAGTGAGACAGTGCATGATTAATGAATCTTTCCTTTTAGGTAAAGAAAACAAATCAAAAAACTCCCAGTCTGAATCAAATAAAAGGCAGTGTTTGTATCTTTATGTACGGATATATTAACAATATACATGCATGAAGTTCTCTTTTACAACACAGATATTTATTTCAAATACCATGCAACCTATCTCCTCCTCTTTCAGAACTAGTATAGCCTGAAATATATAGATAAAATGTAATTTCACATATTACTTTTTTCCTCAAATATAAAGATAGAACCATTTTGAGGATAAATACTATATGTTTCAGTGAATTTTTAGATGAAATACTTACAAACATGTCTCTGTGTTAATGCTGACCTTATTTGGAAGTTTTATGACTTCCAAAACTACCATTAGAGCTCCTCCTTGAACTCTGGTAATAACAGTGAGTAAATGTGACGTGCTCACCAGGCCTCTCAGGATGGTGAAAGCCATGGTGGCCAACAGGAGCACCACCAGGATCAGGTCCAAGGGACGCCAGATTAGCTTCATGGTTTGAGCGTGTTGGGCCTAAGAGCAGGTGTCAATTAAATGCACAGTACAGAGGGGGTTGATGTTTTTGATCAATTTTACATTTATCGTTTTACTATGTAAGTGTAAAAATGTACTGTTTAAAGCTGAAGCAGAACTGGACCACGCAACATGACAATGAACCAAGCCATATCTATAAATCCAAACTTGTGCCGTAGGGTTACTTTAAACAGGCTGTACATGCAAGAAACTCCTCAAACATCTCGCAGCTGAAAGTGAGATGGCAACAAGAAGCATCTCACTGCAGTTATTTCAGCTAACGGTGCTAACATTAGCTTTTACAGAGTAGGGTAACATTTTTTTCTCAGATTTGTTTTTGAAATCTTTTCTTTAATGTGTAAAACAAATAAGGTCAATTTTTAGCATTTACCTGAAATTAAAACAAGACATTGATATCTGAATATTCTTTTGAAATATTTGAATATTTAATGGGGTGTCTTAGTTTCTTCATGACGGCAACGCGTGAGGACATAGTGCAACATTTTGCACTATGTCCTCACCAACCCAGATAATGCTCAATTTATAGATTCAAGTCAATGCATTGTGATTTCTAACTATCACACTGCCACTGTGTATAAATTACAGCCACTCTTCATTTTATCGGCATGAATCCCATTCAGACAGAAGCGCAGAGTTTATCATGCTGATCAAATATCATAAACACTGTATCTATAAAACCCTTCAGAGTCATATACAAGGTCTAATCACTAATGCATCATACTCACGTTGTATCCGCCGATTAGTGGTCTGTCCTTGGGCCGAGTGAACAGGGTCACGGCTCCCAGCACGGGCATCAAAAGAAAGAGAAAATTGAGCCAGAAGGCTGGCCGGATCTCTGACCCGTATTTACCTGCCAGAAGCACAATTCTATCAGCTTTTACTGAACATTTCAAACAATAGCTGCACACATATCCATGGAGCCCAGTTACTGAACATGAAAAACATACTACACAGTCTGCCTTAGATTACACAACAGAGTGAAGAACACATTGCCGGCAAAGGAGTTTGATCTTTTGACACTTGTGTATGCAGTTTGAAATGCCGACAACAGATGCCTCAGGTCTGTTTTGTGCTTTGTTCTGTGGGATATGAGGGCAGGCCTGCATGTGCTTTGTGTGCAGCCTGATCTGAGACGCTGATGGTACATGGCGGGGCAGATGTTTGCTTGATTAAAGCTCGCCATCATGGGCCTGGTGGAAGACAGGATAAAAGATTAGGCTCACCTGCCACTATCCCGGTAATAAACACACTCATGTTAGCGCACAAGGAGCCGGCCCAGAACAGGCCCAGGGTACGGTAGGCTCTCCTGTGGAAGAAACAAAAATAAACAAGATTTTGAATTATTTTCAATTATAGTTAATGTAATAATAAAAAATGTAGAGGTACTGCTTTCCTAAGCTGAATTTAATAATGTTCTACATATGTACTGCATGTAATGCAAAGGCTCATTAAAACAATTTTAAGCTTTTTGAAAGCAGTTTTCAAATCCTATTAACTATCTCCCCTAAGAGCACAAAGCTCACTCAGAAATGTGGAACTTGCACTTGACAAAAAACTTTATTCCACCAAGCTCCCCATGTGTTGAGAATATTTATATATGTATAGTTTTTCTATCTCTTTTGGAGGCATGCATACACTGGTCTGCTAAAGTATTGCTAGCCTTTTTGACTTTTTGTCACATGGGATAAGCCAGCACAAAGTAGTCCATTTTTATGAAGCAGAAAGTCATGTTTTTTTTTACTTTTTTACAAATAGAAATCTAAGGTGTGGGATGCATTTGTATTCAGACCTTAAGTGAAATCCTTTGCAACAAACTGACCTTTGGAGACTAAACTGAACCAAAACCAGAAGAAAACAAAAAACTGAACTTTCTGGCCTACATAAAAAATGCTATGTGTGCCACTATCTGTACTACACATCCCCCTGAACACATGGTGAAACATGGCTGTGGCAGCATCATGCTGTGGGAAGGTTTATCTTCAGCACGGATGGAAAAGCTGGTCAGAGGTGATAGAAATATAGATGGTGATGCTGGAAAAAAAAACCTGTTAGACGCTGCAAAAGACTACTTCTGCAGAACAATGACCCAAACGTACAGCCAGAGCTGTGGCAAAATTTTAAGAATTACATTCACAGATGTTTTCCATTCCATCTGACTAAGCTTAAGGTACTTTGTAAAGAAGAATGGAAAAAACGTTCCTGCTTCTAGACGTGCAAGGCTGGTACAACCATTTCCCCAAACTAGGTGCAATTACAGTAAAACGTAGATCTACAAAGAATTGACTCAGGGGGTCACAGTTCACAACCACCCACCTGTCTGTTATCCTGCTGATCATCATCAGGTAGAGGATAAAGTGTGCTATTCCATCCCAGTAACACATCATGATGGCATATGCAGTCCCCAGGTAAGGCTCTCCCTGAAACACAGGACATGAATAAATACTGTGCAACTTAAAAATCCTTGGAATAAATGCCTAAAAACAATCCCAGTCCTTTTTATTTAACTATTTTTGGATTAGTGTTGGTTTAAACGATTAAATTTCCCTGTGTATATGTAAATATTAACAATAATAAAATACAACTTACTGTCTTCTGGTAGAAATCCATAAAGCCAGAAATAATGCCATCATATTCTAAGGCACTTGTCAGGTCAATGACACATGTAAAGCAAAACTCTGCAAAAACTGAAAAAACAGAAAAACGGATTGGTTAAGGGTCCATTTTTGATCTAAGTCTATAGTTATGTATTTCTGTTAAAAAAAAAAAAAAACAATCTGAAAATTATTGTTTGAAATACATTTTTTGGTTTTGGTTTGCAGTTGCAAGAAAAGTACAGCTCATGCTTCCTTATCTGCCCTTTACTTTCTTGTCTAAAAGCCTGATTTGAAAAAAACAAAAAACATTTATTGACATACATCACTGTCTATTAGCAAAACCATGCAGTCTATCTACCTTTATCCAGCCATTCTGTGAGCTATTTTTAAGCAGTGAAATGTTTGCTTTCAACCAGCCAGCCATTGATTTATAGGACAGTGTGCGGAGGTAAATTTGGTCTTGAGTAGAATGGTAGTCAGGGGCCATACTTTAATCCTCAGGTTTAACACCCAACAGAGCTGAAAAGCCTTGTCCAGCAGGCAGAATTTAGTAGAAGAGGGTATATAAAACATGTGTTACAACTCAGCTAAAACCCTCAACCCACAATCTCTGAAAATCATTTTAAACGCTATTTTGGAAGGCCACGCTTTTTTTATGTTATTTGGTGGCGACAATGGAGGCCTCAAAAATTAAGAAATAGATCATATTCTGCGAACACTAAACAAGCAGCTCTGGGGTGCCACGTTGGGCTGACACATTAAAGACACATGCAGACTGAGTGGTTGAGAGCCATTCTGATTGAAAACTAAACAGCGTATTGAGCCTGTCCCCTTGGTTTTACTTATACACGACTAATGCCGCCACTCTATTCTACATCCCTGCAGATACAGAAAGTAAGAAAAACATCAGACATGTGTAGCTATTTTATCAATATTCTTCATGTAAAAACAAATGAAACATGTTGTGTTGATATCTGAAATAATGGTCCATGGTTTACGCAGACTATCTCCATTTCCACCTGCTACAGCATAAAATTAAGTTTCGTCTGTTAAATATTGATAATAATTATTTAATAATTTACAAATGCATGCACTGGAAAATATATTTGGTCAAAAGCGTCTGTCTAAGATTTAGCACCAATTATTGCATGACTGACATTTGCAGGTAACTGACAGTGTTTCTGTGCAGAACTAACAAAATAAAATTAATTATTTCTATCAGTACCCACATATCCCTTAATGTTTTTTTACTCATTCGCATATCTTCACTTAACTTTGTCTCTGCTTTTCCCCTTTAATCCTGACAAGGTTTAGCACAGCAATCTGTTACTGGAAAGAGACACAACTATCACTTTACTCTTATTTTTGTCATTCTTTTGCATTTTACTATCCAAACCTTTCACCTCAACTATTTATTATATCAGATTGATTCAGTCCTACAAAAACACCCTCTGGAATGAACTGAAGGGATCTATAATCCTTAGAAAAACTCACTTTTAATCTGAGCAGTTCCTAAAACACACCAAGGTATGAAAACACAAATCAGGGCAAATAAATTCTGTTGAAGTGCCTTGGGAAAGTATTCAACACACTTTAACTTTATGTGATATGTTTTTCAGATTGCTTCGATTTCATCTGTAGGTCTCGGGGCGAACTGAAATCTGTCTCTACATTTCTTTACAAAATCACTGACTTCAGGCAGCCTGGATGAAAAGCATCTGTGGGTTTTATGATCATTTTCTTTGAGCAACAGCTTTCTTCTTGCAAGTTTAGGTGACCAAGTCTTGGTTTACAGAGCTATACTCATGATGGATTGAACAGAGCTCTGTGAGATGTTTAAAACTTGAGATATTGTGTTATAACCTTTACATTTCTCTACAACTTTATCCTTGACTTTTCTGATGTGTTCCTTTGTCTTAATGACGATGTTTGTTCATTCATCTGTCACTTTAAATCTTAATATAATTAATTGCTGTTTGTGGTCGTAACTTGAAAAGTTCATGGAGTTTGAATACTTTTGGAAGGCACTGCATATGCATTTAACCTGTTCCTGTTAAGTATGTGTTTAGAAATAGCTGCACATGGTCACATGGGGACAAAATCTTGACATAATGGCTAAAGGCCCTCAGTCTGTAGGGGGATTGGACTAGTCAACCCATAGAAAAATCTGATCAGGCTTTGCTCTGATCCTGATCAGCGTAAGCAGCTTTAAACATATCAGGCAAGATCATATTGAGTGAAATTCTTGTTTTTCACTCTGATTTAGTGTGCATTTGGCAGAGGTTCTGGAAATCCTTCTCTGTGATTTGTTGGGTTCAGCTCAGTACCAAAGCATAAAGGTCTTAAGACCTGCCAGAGAATTTCAAGAGCCTATATATATACAAATGGGTTGTGAAATGCACATAGTTGTGATGATTACCAAAGAATAAGAAGTCTTTAGGTGGGTTGCCACGAGTGATGAGGTAGTAGAAGAGAAACACAATTACCAGCACGGCAACACCAATCTCCAGGATCACATAAGGTCTGGGGAAACAAACATGTGACTGAAAATATCACGTTTTCAGCACAAACACAAGGATTATGGCACACCTTTAGATTCTGAGAACAATGATTTTTCTGTCTCATCGTTTTTTACGACATAGTTTCTTCCTGGGAATATGAGCTAGTTTTCTCAGCAAAGCTAAATTTGTACCTGATGGCTAACAGGAAGCCAGATTGTGCAAAATTCACGTTTGAGAGAAAAAATCAGTTGTTTGGTTCTGTTCCCCCTTTATAAAAATCTTGTGTCTTGCTTCACCCCCACAATAATATTAATAGTGAAAACAGACTTCAAGTATATTTTCATTTAAACTTAGGGAACTGTTAGCTTTACACCAAAAAATCTAAAGTTGACATTCAATTTGGACTTTTATTGTTTTCTGAATTTAGCTTCTTTTTTTTTCTAATTAACAAGCTTTATGACTATCAGAAGAAAAGCAAGAGGGAAAAGATCCATAAATGCAAAAGGCACTGACTGATTACATCTTTAAACGAAACGCCTCTACAGTGTTGCTTATAAATATTTACATTTAAAATATAAGCCCTTTTTATTATTTTGAACCTACATCATGTTAATTAGTCAGATCAGTCTGAACACATAATCTTGCAATAAAGTCAGAGTGTTGGACTAAACCCATATTGCAAGGTTAGCTTGGCTGTAATGAAACTCACAGAAAACAACTTTAAAAACCTTTAATCAATCATAAGTATCAATGTGAGGAAACACTGAGGTAAGGCAATGTAAGTTCAGCGCAGCTCTCCGTGTTTACTGGTCAAAGGTGCCACTGGAAAAGATTAATGTGGCCGAAATATCTCGAGGCAAGCAACACAACAACCGTGGGGAAACTCTACACGTCAGCTCGCAGAAGGAAAACAAATGGCAGGAGCGCGAAAGGCAAGCCTCCCCAACTCAACTGCACGGGAAGATTTATGCACACAATACTGTTTGTTTTCAGAGCGCAAGAGCACAAGGCATATTGTTTGTCAAGAGCAATTCATCAAACTCTTCTGCGCAGCCTGAATTGACTGTCAGTGCACACACACTCAAAATAGAAAACATGAACCAGCTCCTTAGAGGAGTATAAGAGTCTTTGGAGACAAGAGACTCATTGTAAAAATGTGCATGTTTTTTGTGGACACCACCTAGGTATTTCTTTATATAAAGTTAAGGGTTGCACTGTGCAATCATGTGCAATCATGTAAAGCTGGAAATGCTGTACAGCTTGTATCCCATAAATTGGCTTGAACACATAACCACTGAATTGGAAAATTATTCCTTGCAGCTGAAAAAAGTAATTATTTTCAAGATAATATTAGAATGCCGAGGTGGAAGTTCAGGTTATTGTTCTACATTGCCGCATGTTAGCTCAATGTTTATTTTCAAAGGCCCCAGGATGTCGGATTTCTTTTTATATAGAAGGGGCCCTTAAAGATAGTCTTATAAAAGTAGTAATTAACATATTTGTGGATCCAGTGTTCAGTGGCAGATGATAAAGGCAACGGTAAGCTTGTAGAGTCCTCTACTGGTGGTAAAGTTTACATTATCACATGACAAAGGAAGGATTACGATATTCTACAGCATTCCCCAAAAAAAAAATCAGTTTTCACCTTTTTTCTGTGTATTACCAAATGTTTAAATCATTAACAAATACAAGTGTTGCAAAACTGTAATATAAACTTTTTAGAGATCATGTAAGCTTCCCTCTTAAGGAGACAATAAATGAATCAAAGAGAAAAGAAATCATGAAGTATTTTTACTTACTCTTGAAACTCAGGGGTGGTGTTCATTGCATAAAGAACACCAAGGGCAGAAAACGAAAATAAAAACACTAAAGTCTCCATTTCTTCAAGTGGTTGTTGGCCCCCTTCCTGCAGAATCCGAAGCAAAGTTGAATATAAAGATCGATTATTTCATGCCTCTTTTAGAGAAGATCAAAATTAAAACAATATCAAATCATCGACCGATTTATAAAAACTAAAAAAGTGTTTAATTATATCAAGACATCAGATGCCAAAAGGAATTTTTAAGTAAAAAAGAAAAATTTAAAGCACGGCAGGCTCTTACCTTCTGGCTTCCCTTCTAGTGGATTAATCCAACTACGGCTGGCTGGAGCAACACAAGACGTTTACTGAGAAAAGAATAAGGTGGCTAACAAAGAGACTATTGAGTCACACTTAGGTAATCTGGGTTTTATCAGATTTACCTAAATCGTATTAAAGGATTTCAAGTTACACTCATTCCTGTGTTTTGGTACAATTAGAACTGCACTTCATAAAAACAAAATTGTTGCACTGAGTCTGTAAATGCTCACAAAGGGGTTTACAGACTTCTTCCTCCACCATTCCACAGTATGTCCACATGTAGTAAAGGTATTGTTTCCTCCTCAGCAGCTTTGCTCTTATTATTCCATCAGTTAGCTATTTATTGTGTCCAAATACTGTATGTTCTGGATTGTATTATGTTTGTGTGACATGAGGTTTGGGTTTCCATTCCATGAGAAAAAACAAACATCTAAATGTCTTAGCTTCATCTGTTTTATCTCTGTTACCCAGGAAAAAAAACATGAGTAGGAATAAAAACACCAATTACATCAAAACACTAAAAACATAATCACATAAAAACAGACATTGAAAATGGCAATATATAAGCAAATTATAGAAATCATAGCAGTCTTTCACCTTTTATAGGTGAAAGACCCACCAATAAATGGTCAGTCTAGAACAGGATCCTTTACGTCCTGCAAGACGTGCAATGGGCCTCCACGGATCAGACTTCTTTCTCCAGCGCACTTGCATGATTGAGATTGGATTGAGATTTGGATTATCTAAAACCAAATCAGCATCTCGTTGGTGTGCTCAACCAACCAATCTTGAAACATGTTTGCTTTGAGGCAGGGTGGAGAATCTTGTTGAAAGAGGCCACAGCCATCAGGGAATACCATTTACAGGTCCTTCTCAAAAAATTAGCATATTGTGATAAAGTTCATTATTTTCCATAATGTCATGATGAAAATTTAACATTCATATATTTTAGATTCATTGCACACTAACTGAAATATTTCAGGTCTTTTATTGTCTTAATACGGATGATTTTGGCATACAGCTCATGAAAACCCAAAATTCCTATCTCACAAAATTAGCATATCATTAAAAGGGTCTCTAAACGAGCTATGAACCTAATCATCTGAATCAACGAGTTAACTCTAAACACCTGCAAAAGATTCCTGAGGCCTTTAAAACTCCCAGCCTGGTTCATCACTCAAAACCCCAATCATGGGTAAGACTGCCGACCTGACTGCTGTCCAGAAGGCCACTATTGACACCCTCAAGCAAGAGGGTAAGACACAGAAAGACATTTCTGAACGAATAGGCTGTTCCCAGAGTGCTGTATCAAGGCACCTCAGTGGGAAGTCTGTGGGAAGGAAAAAGTGTGGCAGAAAACGCTGCACAACGAGAAGAGGTGACCGGACCCTGAGGAAGATTGTGGAGAAGGGCTGATTCCAGACCTTGGGGGACCTACGGAAGCAGTGGACTGAGTCTGGAGTAGAAACATCCAGAGCCACCGTGCACAGGCGTGTGCAGGAAATGGGCTACAGGTGCCGCATTCCCCAGGTTAAGCCACTTTTGAACCAGAAACAGCGGCAGAAGCGCCTGACCTGGGCTACAGAGAAGCAGCACTGGACTGTTGCTCAGTGGTCCAAAGTACTTTTTTCGGATGAAAGCAAATTCTGCATGTCATTCGGAAATCAAGGTGCCAGAGTCTGGAGGAAGACTGGGGAGAAGGAAATGCCAAAATGCCAGAAGTCCAGTGTCAAGTACCCACAGTCAGTGATGGTCTGGGGTGCCGTGTCAGCTGCTGGTGTTGGTCCACTGTGTTTTATCAAGGGCAGGGTCAATGCAGCTAGCTATCAGGAGATTTTGGAGCACGTCATTCTTCCATCTGCTGAAAAGCTTTATGGAGATGAAGATTTCATTTTCAGCATGACCTGGCACCTGCTCACAGTGCCAAAACCACTGGTAAATGGTTTACTGACCATGGTATCACTGTGCTCAATTGGCCTGCCAACTCTCCTGACCTGAACCCCATAGAGAATCTGTGGGATATTGTGAAGAGAACGTTGAGAGACTCAAGACCCAACACTCTGGATGAGCTAAAGGCCGCTATCGAAGCATCCTGGGCCTCCATAAGACCTCAGCAGTGCCACAGGCTGATTGCCTCCATGCCACGCCGCATTGAAGCAGTCATTTCTGCAAAAGGATTCCCGACCAAGTATTGAGTGCATAATTGTACATGATTATTTGAAGGTTGACGTTTTTTGTATTAAAAACACTTTTCTTTTATTGGTCGGATGAAATATGCTAATTTTGTGAGATAGGAATTTTGGGTTTTCATGAGCTGTATGCCAAAATCATCCGTATTAAGACAATAAAAGACCTGAAATATTTCAGTTAGTGTGCAATGAATCTAAAATATATGAATGTTAAATTTTCATCATGACATTATGGAAAATAATGAACTTTATCACAATATGCTAATATTTTGAGAAGGACCTGTATATGAAAGGGCATACAGGGTCTGCAAGAACACTTAGGTTGGTGGTACATGACAAAATAACATCCACACATCTGGAAGGACCCAAGAAAACTTCCCAAAGCATCACCTTACCTTTGCTAGCTTTCCCTCTTCTCAAAATGCATCCTGGTGACAAGTGTTGCCCAGGTAAGGGACTCCCACACAACTCGACATCAACATGAAGTCAAAAAAGAAAAAAGCAAGCTAGTCCTTCAATATGACGATTTTTTTTTTTTTGCTTCTAACTCATCAAGTTTGAAGACAAAATGTCCACTTACTGCATTATGTACCCCACCCACAAACGTTGGCCGTGTTGAAGAGATAATCAGTGTTTTGCACTTCACCTGTCATGATGTTATCCCTCATCAGATCTACATTTCAGCAGGTCAGAAAGTGTCCCAAACAAAGCTGCTGCTCTCATGTCCTAAATTGTGACCTTGGTCTTAGAGCCCTTTCTGAAAGCCAAATTCAGACTTTACAATGTGAAAAAGGAACTGTCTTTAGGGTATTTGTGGCCTTTCGGCTCAGGATATTAACAGCAACTAACTCGCTCACAGTGACTTACCAACAGCTGAATAACATAAAATGTGACAAAGGACTGTTAGGCTTCATGTACTTCTGTGTTGACCTTTGTGTGAAGGCCGTGCAGCTTCCTGACGGAAACCCAGCGGACCAAAAGCAGCGTACTTGCAGAAACTCTCCAGCAGGGGGTGCCAAATGCTTAAAAAACAAAATATTTTCTACAGTTCTTATGCAAAGAAATACACTTCTGTTATACTCATTTATGACTAAAAATTGTTTTACGTTTGTTAACAAGTGTATTTTCATATATTTTATGTTTAACTCAGATATATATTTCATATGTAGACTAAATACAAGACTACTGCTAAATGCATTTATTCTACTTTCTGTTTCATCCCACATCGCCTTGTTGACCATTGAAATATGACAAATGATCAAACATCAGAGACGATAAGAGCCACCAGCACCCTGGAAACACCCACCTCTGCTTTCAATCATACACTCCTTTGTTGGGAAAAGGGAGACTGTCAACCAGGAAAGAGGTGGCAGTGTGTGTTTACGGGAAACCTTTGGAGCTCTTCCAGCCCTGTTGTCCAATATTGAAAATTTACTGACGAATGCCAAAATCAGACAATGAGCTTAAGGAAGAAGATAAGAGCCTTTACTGCATTTAACATCAGAGATGAAACATGCTTTTAAATACAATTACTTCTGCAGGGAAGTCAATGGTATGGATTGGTTAAAATAACTGGAAGGCAATAAAACAATATGATCAAAAAGATGAACCATAAAACAATAGATGGATTAGTCACTTCTTTACATATACAGCTACCCCCAATAGCATTATAACCCCCTGCTTTGTATTGGATGCATTCTCTTTTTTCGCAAAAAGCAAACCCCACCAAGCATCCTCTAGATGTTAAACACCTCAAACCCTTTTTTAGCTGTTTTTGCTATACTTGACCAGTTTACTATAGCTAAGTGTGTGTTGATGGGCTTTTATTCATGTTTACACAGAACCACTTGTATAAAGTAATGATGCAGGTGACCAAAGCAGACAAGTGCATTGTGACTAGAGACTGTGGTGGTTTTGAAAACCATATTGTCGACATCTCTTGGTTGGCTTTCAGCTGAATTTTTGTGATTACGATGATTTATTCCTAATTCTAACCTTATTTTAATCTTATCTGAAGGTTTTGTTGCACTTTTTAGTTTATTTACTCATGTGTTCTGCTGTGCTGCTGTTAAAAATGGAATTTTACGCAGGTTGTATTGGTTACAAGTAGATGTAAATTTATTCCTGTTTTTATGTGATGTAACATCCCTGATGTTGCTGTTGTTTTGTATGAAAAGTCATCTATAAATACAGAGTAATTGGCTGATGCTTTGTAATTGGTTTAAATGTTTTTTATGTTTTTTATATTTATTTAATTGCGCTGAGAATTAATTTATCCCCAAAAACACTTCCTTTGGAGTTTTTTTGTTGTTGTCGTTGTTTGTTTAATTGTTACAGCTGTAGAAATATTGTCAGTAACTTCTCAGGCTGATTCCTCTCAGTAGTCAGTCCTATAAAACCAAGCACCAGGAGTTCTCTACAGGTCAAATGTAGATCAATTACTTTTTAACGTTTATGACCAGTCTTCACCAGTGGAGCCCTAAGTTGGGGCTTCCACCCAACTGGGAGTCACTAGTTTTCATCAAATGGGGTCTTGAGGTCAGAAATCAGTGTTAAGCAGAGAATATAAATACATAGTCATATTCAAAAAATTAGAACTTGTGTTCTAATGCGACTTGTTTGTCAGATTAAGAGTATTTTATGATATATTCTTTGAAAATAACCCTTAAGCAGGTATAAAACATACCTTTAAAAAGGCCCACATTTCTATAATAAAATTTTTTTTTTATTGGTGTGATTAAATATTCTAACCTAAATGTAGTATTTTCATTACCTGTAAGCAGAAAATCCTCATAATTAACAGAAATAAAGGCTTGAAAACATCAGTTTGTGTGCAGTTTATATAATGTGTTTGACTAAACGAGCTAAGCTGCTGAAATAAATATTAAACTCTTCATATTCTAATCTATAGAATGGGTCTATAGATATATATATATATATATATATATATATACTGTATATATATATACTGTATATATATAAGCATTTAGATCAGACTTGCTTAAAAATCTGAGTACCTTTTGAAAATAATTATAATAAATGTACTTAAAATATAATATTCCTATAGATCTGCTATATGTAATTTCTGGTATATTTAGCATATATTTATACTATATATTTACTATTTGATGATACTGTTAAATATCTAACAAAGTAATTTCTAGGTTTTATGCTGGATTTTATTTTATTACCATGAAATTAAATTTCTGAATAATATTTGATCTATTTCTCATGTATTTGTACGTTTACAAACCCCTATAAATTATATGTTGGCTTTGATGCTGTTTGTGTTTTTATTATACTTCTGTTTTACTGTCTTACTGGTAATTTTAGTCCTACAAACTGTTGTTTTGTTCTGCGTACCTGAGAGGTATGGGAAGCACTGCTCTACACCACCACTAACCTTATAAATATGCTGCCCACTGTCAACAAAGATGCCCCAGGACTCATTAAACCTTATAATAATTTATGAGTATGGTTTTACTTTAGGCAACATGAAGCTGAAACATAATAAACACAAACGTGTGCTTGCCTATTTAAGAGTTTATAAAAGTGTTTTATTATAACAATTATTTAGCTATTCCCGTGCAACATAAAGAGTTTTAAACAAAATGTGCTGTTTGACATTAAATACTCATTGTGAACATCATTCTAACTGAGCTATTACTATGGTATAAAAATTTACTGTGTTCTCATAAACCATTATTGAATGTTGGACTTGTTTTGTCATCTGTTGTGCTTAATAAAACCCTTCTAAGGTGAAGCATTTACCCAGGTATAATTCAAACATTGCTGCTGTGAACTATTTCTGGCCTGGCTGTTTTCTGCTCTTGATCAACAAGCGGCTCTGCGTGTGACGACAGCGGCGGAAATATTTTTTCGCTATTCAAAATGGCACCGTCTCAATCAGGAAGTAAGGAAAACAACTACGAAGACTAACTTGGATAAATATCCCGGTTTGAGCTACTTTGACGCGACTGTTCGTTCAAAATCAGGCCGGTGTCTTCGTGGTTAGGACTGACGGCAAATAGCGCACTCACGGTAAGTCTTAGTCGAGGATATTGTTGAAAGACCAGCGACACATCGGCTTTTTAACGAGCGGATTCTAGTCAGCCTCTCCTAGGTGCGCGTGTTTTTAACGACGGGGCACGCTGGGTTTTAAGCTGTTTGTTTTAGTCCAGCGTTATTACATTGTAGGTTATTGGTCTCCTTTGGCTGTGGATTACCCCATGGAAGTTATGTATTCAAATACATGAAATAATGGCCTGTATGCATTTGTAACGCAAGAATATACGATGAAAAACAATCTTACGACACGTTTTTATGTGGTTTTAGCAAGACAGCAGCACATATTGGGCAAACAAAAGCACAGCTTAATGTTAAGTTTAAACTGTTCGGCAATTTTAATGGAATTTTACATGAAAGTTAAATCTTTTTTACAATATTGCACTCTCTAAAATGTCGAAATCCTTGTAAAAACCTAACGCAATTCCTGGAGCGGCCTCAACGAGTTTACAAAACAAGCATACCCAAAGTCTGAAAAGGCTATGAGCGATGCTAACCTAGCTATCTCTATTATTTATCTCAAAAAAGTATTGCTTATAGCGGAAAACTGATATGGGATAATGCTCCGCTTCGACGTCCTCGACTAATGTTCGAGAAACCAAATTGTTAAATCGGCGGCTGTTTTAAAGCCCCTTTAGTTGCCTTAGAACAGCTTGTTAATGTATCGTTAACCGTCCGGCAAGCTAACAGTAGTAGCTGTGTAACACTGTCCGCGGAGCTGTGGCTGCTCTCCATTGTGCTTTGTACTCTTCAGAGGACCTTTATCATTTATTTGGTTGAAACTGAATCTCGGTTTTGCCCATTATTAAAAGGAAATCTCACTAAAAGTTTGCATAGTATGTTTGGACTTTAAGCACAAGAACCTACTTTATTAGCATTTAAATAAAGATAGCCTTTCAGAATAAACAGTGAAACGCTTAAAGTGGAAACTCTTCTCGCTATCAGAAAGCTATGTTGAGCTTCGCCTGTAGCTGCTGGCTAAAAGTTGTGATTATTCCTATTATTAGAAACCTGAATTAAGTTACATAGCCCATCTGTACGTAATACATGTAATTCACACTTTCTCGAAGTTTTGTCTCAAATGTTATGCTATCTGGGGGGTAAAATGTATCTGTTTCTACAGAGCAAGACGTTTAATCATTTAATATAAACGTGTACAACCAGACAGAGAGCGGAAGGTATACTACGATTTTTAAAAGCTGCAGTTTAAAATCACAAATGTTTTAAGGATTAAGGGCCTTTCCTCTCACATTTTACTGCACACTGCAGGTAAGCTGGCTAAAAAAAACCCTTCAACTTAAAGGGAAAACCAACTTGGCTGTTTGGAAATATTTCCAGTTGTAAAAAACATTCACAGTCAGTGCTTGGAAATGAATGGAGGGCTAATCATACCCTGTAAAGTTAAAGTGCCAGTCATTCCACCTGTTTAACCATTTTGTGGCAGTGCATTTTTGAAATTTCTCCCTCAACATTTTTGGGTTTTTAATGGAGCCGTCTGTCACAGGACTTTTTGTAACGACAACACGCGGAAACCTTTTGCACCTGCTTTGATGCAAACAGTTTAAAGTAATTTTATATAATCTACAGTCTATTGCAAACAGGTTTTGTAACTGAAATAAATAATATCCAACAGCAGCAGGTCAGTCTGTCAACCCAACTACCATGAGAAAAAAACTGTTGTTTTTTCTGATTTTTTTTTTTTTTTTTTTGTTAAATCCGCAATACTTTGTAATTGTGGTATTTTTACTCAAGGTTTATCATACCATGAGAATTTCATAACAGTCTGAGCATCACATCAACCTTAACTAACTTCAAAAACCAGAAAATAAATCAAGCATGTCTTTGTTGTTTTTCTTTTCTTTAATTTTACAGATTTGAATTCTTACAGTAAGAGACGAGCATTAAACCCAGAAACGTTGCCCTAATGTATCAGGAACATACTAATATATCAGGGGAGGTTTGGAGAGGTGAAAGGTTTCACTGGTATGAAATGAAACCAGCTCACCCAAAGCTGTCCCCTCCAGTACTTTTTTCTTTCCTGCAATTTTCACTCATTGGTTTCCACTGTGTCTTGCCTGCAGCAAAGGCTAGCCAAGCCTCTTGCAAGCCTTGACACAGCATGTTGCCATGGTGGTTGGCTATTTTTCTAATTATGTCATTCCCCCTTGCTGTGAAATGAGTAACATGCTAGGTTTCTCTCTCAGTTTTATGCACGTTTCCTAACCCCCTTGCAACAGTCAGTGACTTTTCTCTTATTTGTTGTGAAATCTGCAAATCTGCCCCCGCCCACCTCCACACCGACCTCAGCACAGACTTTAATATGACAAATAAAGCATTTTTTTGTTTTGTTTTTTCGAGTGCTTTTCTTTTACTTTAGCTTATTATAAGTTTTCATCACAGAATATGCAGCCGGGAGAACTCCTGGATATATTTACTTAGATATATTTTACATGCGATCAACTTTAACTGTCCCCAGAAAGCAACACCTAAATTATTGCATTCATATGTGAAACTGCTGGAGTTGAATAAGCAACTAGATAGGAACTCATAGCATCCTCTTCCTCCTCCAGGCAAATGCTCTCCTATGCAGCTTTAATGAAAGTGATCTGGAGGCACGCTAAAATGCGACGGGTTCTTCCTGCCCTTCCTTCTCCTCTCCAACAAGTTTCGTAAAATTTGACTCAGTTGGTTTTGCGCAATCCTAGTGACAGGCTTATAATTTGGTAGTAAAGCATATTTTTGTCCGCTGGTCTCTTCCTAACAGAGGAATATTAGTAAGGGCAACCTCTGTGCGGTGCATGTTAATGTGTGGGCTTTTCCTTCATAGCTCATTTTCCACTGAAACAGTTGATGGTTTTTTCCCCTGCAGGGCTGTTAAGGGTCACACAACCCAAGACGTGTTGTGTGTTGCCTTCAGGAACCTTAGGGATGGTGCACAGTGAATATGGCGGCATTTAACAAATTAGGAATCATAAGTTTAAAAGCTTATTCGTCTTTTGAAAGTTTCCTTCTAATACTTTTCCTTTCTTTTTTTGGGAGGGGGGTGGGGGTTTTAGCCTTTATTCTTCTTCTCCCCATGTCTTTGCTTGCCCTTTCTTCTCCCCTCTTCAACTGCTGCCAGTAATAAATTTTATTTATAGCCCATGGGTTGATTAGAGTGAGACTGAAAAATCTGAAGTGGAGGAAGGGGATTGGGCCTCCATAATATCTTTGATTTAGTCCCCAAATGGAGGGAATTTAACCTTCATCTGGTAAGGGTTCTTGCTTTATGTATTAAATGTAAGATGGATGTTTGGTCAGAAGAAACACATGAAACAACTGAACAATGTTCAAGATATATTTGTATAGTATTTACTACTACATTTTGAATAGAAGTGAGACTTCAATATCCCATCCTATCCTTTGTAGACCTGGATGATGTGTGGAAGTCCCCCAATCCACTTGATATATTGTGAAATACTCTGGTGTGCCTCACTGCTGTGTATTTCAGTTTGGTGAGGAAAATGTGTCAGATCCATTACAGGAAAGGCAAAAAGGAGTTTCAGAACAGAGCTCATCCAGGATGGAAATATGAGATAATTATTAGTGTTTGTATGGAAACATGAAGGAATACAGAGTTTGTCGTTTTTTCTTTATCTGTTCAGCTTTGTAACCAAGTCCACGTGATAAACCAGGAAGGATAGGAACTTACTTAAACGCTTACAGATAATAATTAGGATATCTGAAAGAGAGGAGACCTGACCTAATGTTTAATATATCCAGTGTTTAAAAGCACAACGTTGCATAAAAGGCATAGTGTAAGTAGACGGTAAAGTGTCATAGTTACAAAATACTAAATTACATATAGTCATTGTCCCAAATTACGTAGAATTTCCAATACTTAATATGTTATTCTTGAATAAAACATATTTGAAATTTCTTCTGTGCACATATCTTCACAAAATGCCTTTACAGTACTTATTAGGCATGTTGGCCAGTGCAAGGTTCTCACAGTGTAATAACCTTGGGTAAAAATACCACAGTTTCACTGTTTTTGAACAAAGATTTTAAAGTATTTTATTCACTTTGGTCTATTGATATAGTGTTAATGCAGAACAAATGTCATCTAAAGGCGCTTTACAAAACAAATAAATCCAATTTATTTTATACAGAAAGAAATGATCAGATGCATCCAATCATAGAGACCTGATTCAAATTCAGTTACATACTGTACAATACAAGTCAGTAGTTACAATACATCTATATATGGAAGCCTTGCCGATTTCATCCAGTCCCTGACTTTGTGGCAGTTCTTCCTCTTACTGAGCAAGCATGTGGGAACAGTGGGAGGAATGACTCCCTTTTAACAGGAAGAAGCCTCCAGCTGAATGTGGCTCAGTGTGAGCATCTATCGGCCCCGACTGACTGGGGGCTTGAGAAGACAGAGCAGACACACACAAAAAGAAACACCACATAGAAGGTCTTTTTCAGGAATAATTTCTGTTTTCAATAAGACGTACACAGAATTGATCTAGTCCGTAATGTTTTAGCCGCTTTGGCCGAGAGAAACAGAGCTAAACAGAGAAGCTTTTAGCCAGTAGTACTTTCTATGAGATAGAAATCAGCGTACATATACTTAGTAGCAGTAGCTTCTTCATTGGCCCAGTCCACTAGAGAGAGAGAGGGTTAAACGCAGAAAGACAAACCCAAGTTTACCACAAATAGAGATAATCGTTAAGTTATTGGCTAATTACTTTAGGCTAGTCACTTTTTCACCTGAGATCTCATTAAAACAGCTTAAAACTGTAAAAATGATTTCTAGTTTTGAAATTCAAAGGGTTTAGAACCTTGGTATGACCTGATATTGGTACCGAAACCATGTGTAATAGGGAAGGACATTTTTTTTTTCCGAATAAAATATTTAACTTTTACTTATGCCAAATTAGAAAAAATGACCACTTGCCTGAGGCAGGTTTGTGTTTTGTATTATTAGCAGTTATAAAGTAGATTTTTATGTTTTTTGACTTGTTTTGTTGCTGTCAGGGCCTTTAAAGCAGTTAAAATGTTCAAATGAAATGAGTTAAAACTGTACTTTTAGCATGTTGTCATTAGTGTTTGTGTGGCTAAGTAGACGTTCCTTTGTCATAAACGTGTTATATCCTGTAATTTGGTTATTAGCTTGAGTCAGCATTTGTCTTCTTCATACCACAGATAACTAAAGCTTAAGTCACTTCTGAGTATTTTTATGTCAATGTGAAGACGCAACATCTTGCCACTGTAAAGTACAGGTTTCTCTGTTCTGATGCTCAGCCAGTTTGTTTTCATGTTACCTCTGTCCCAAATCCTGACCTGCTTCATCCTGTCTAATGTGTGTTTATGAAGTTGGCAGCCAGTTTATTTATCTCAACCCACCTTTGTCCCTCAGGTTCAGGACTCAATATTTTGCACTTGGACTGAAGTTTGATCATTTCTTTTTTTTTTGTAGTAAGATAGCAGAGGGAACGCTCTTTGTTTTTGTTAAACCTTTCAGTGAGTCCTGAAATTAGGATTACTGGGAAGACTGGTCATAACTGAATCAGTGGTAAACAAATACTGCCAAGCATTATGGTTTAGATTATTGCAAAGTTACACTGGAAAACCTTACTGTTTATTCCATTACCAGTAGGGAGGAGGGTTGTGATGATTTTATTAATGCTGATACTGCTTTTTAAGGTTAATAAATATGGAGACTCTGCATAATTAATTGAAAATCTTTGTGAAATAATACTAGTGTAGAGTGTTAAAACATAAAGTTTAGTTCTCTCCATATTTATGATAATTACACTGCAACACAAACATAAAGGGTTGTACTTTTTCATATTTTTTGTCTTAATATTAATTTCTCATCCCAGTTGGGGTCATTTTTATTACTTTTGCATTCAAAATGATACAGTACAGTCTCTACAAGGTAGCATAATTCATGAGGTCATATTAAATTTAATTTAAGAAAAATTAATTACCAGTGATTTTGCTTTTCAGAATGCCCTGTTATGACAAATTAATATTAGCTCATTCATTTTTTTGTGGCACTATTGGCCTTACTTTTAGTTATTTTTCAAAAGAAGGCAGACAGGAAGTGGGGTGGAGAGAGGGGCAATACATGCAGCAAAGCTTCCTGGGTCGGGTCTTGAACCCAGAAAAGCTGCATCAAGGCTCTACCTGGATGCTGCGGACCAGCTCGTTCATTTTTGGTGATGTTTAGTTTTGTTTTTGTTTCCTTACCATTAATAGTTTCCCACATTTTAAACAATTTTCTGTGAAAAGTATTGAGCAATGTCAAGATCAGTGTGTGATTAACTGATTAAATAAAGAAAGTTTCTTCATTCCACAGAAAATATTCTTGTAAACCAAGCAGATAATGGTTAAGAGTTAACATAAATAATTTAAAAATGCAGATTTAAATTGTGAAAATTAAAAGGCAGAAATTAAGCATCAGGGTTTTTTTTTGTTTTTTGTTTTTCGATTAATCAATATAAATGACATGAAATAATTTAATTTAAAGTCACTATTCAGTGGTTGGTCTGGCAAACTTCAATTAAAGATTAAAGTGAAAAAGATGTAGTCCCGTGTAGAGATAGGCCAATGTTTTCTTATTTATCTAAATTACCATGTCCTAACAGGCCCCAAAAGGTAGCCAGTAGGATGCCAGTTTGTTTTGCTGAATTAATGGAAAACCTTTAATCAGCTGTATCCTGGTGAGCAAGCAGTTGGACCAACAGCAGGTCTGTGACTGAGTAGCCCTGATGTTCTTATCTGGACCGATCTATGTTCTTCAGAGGTGCCGTGTGAGGCAGAGCAAATCTTTAAACAGGTTAAGCATAGTTCACCTGAAATGTCTCCACTGAAGACAAAGCAACCACTTGTGCTTCAGGCAGCTTTATTTCCATCTATTAGAACATCCAGTAGATATTTGTTAAACAATAAAAACACTGCTAATAGCTCTGCTACAGTTGTTACAAGAGATAAAACATGTACTGTACTTTGAATACGTTGTTACTTTTATCCTAAAGTTGCAAAGAGCACCATTATTTTGTCATCCGTTGGTGATGTTTCTATTTAAAACTGTGAATGCAGTCTCATTTAATCCGCCAGCTCCGAGCTGAGGAGAGGCTCTAAACCGAGCTGAACTTGGCTCAGCCGGGTGCCACAGACAGCCTCAGACGGGTTCCCTGCCGCTGTGCACGTGGCCCGATGTTCTCACGCCTGCCAGAGAAGTGAGGTCAGTCAGAGTGGAGCAGAGCACTCTCTGGGTTTCAGCATAAACAGAAGGCATTTTACTGAATTTCAGTCATCCTTGTATTTTAGAGCAAAGACCGCTGTGATTTTTTTCCTGCCCACTAATTCAGTAGTTCTTGTCAATTTGCTTTTCATTGCTGTGTTCCTTGAACAGATGTAAGGAAAGCTCATTTTCACATACCGTGGTGTGGTTTAGAAATAGCAATGGAAGATTTGTGATGGAAATATAAAAAGAGAAAAAAAAGTACATCAAACCATCACAGGAAAGTAGAAGATGCGACACACAATATCAGTGAGATTTTATGTGGCGTGCGATGAAAAAGTGAGAGGAACGCGTAGGAGTGTGACATAAATGGAGAGGGAGATGGTCCATGTGAGAATCGAAAGGGCTGGTATGAGTAAATTACACCAAAGGGTGGGAAGTATCCGAAAGCAAGCCCTACCACAAGAAAGAGAAATATTCTGTTTGTTATTGTGACCTATTAAGACCTTTTACCTCTGGATCTGTTAATGCCCAGTTCAGGCTCGACGTCTAATCTTAACAACCAACTCATGCATTTCCCCCATATATAATATACCTTGTTGCAGTTTATGTAGTTGTGAGTTAAATGTAATATTTTCTAGAGGAGTAAAATAAATAAAAGTGTAAAAATTACAAAATTTTAGATGTCATTCTTTGCATCCTTTAGGTTTACGTCTATGACAAGCGTTTTGTATTTAAGTAATACCTATACAAGCTAGCCTTTTGTTAGTAAAACACCCAGTTGTTTTAAAACCTATCGCAGTGAACCTGAGCAGTAAAGCAGAAAGCCACATAAAGCTCGCATCTGTTTTTGTCCTTCAGTTCTGAGAAAATTAGACGATAGACGAAACTGGAGCAAAAGGGGCAGCTAAGTAGATTGGATATTCTTTCATTTGTCCAGCCTTTGATCTATTTTTGGTTGTGATTGTGGTGGAACTTCAAGTAGGGGTATTATCTCTAAAATCAGCATCATTACGCTGCTGCAGAGCATCTAATGTTTTTCATCCTTTGCTCTTCATGCTTGTTGACAACTTTGCTAATAGTCAAAAACTGCTGTGCACTTACCTTCCTGTTTGTTATTTACATCTTTGCTATTTTAACAGATTTGTTAGGAACGAGGTAAAAATTATTTGTGCACCTTCAAATTCTCTACATTGTGTTTCATTACAACCACAAGCTTTATGCTATTTTAATACCAGTTTCTCTAATAGACCAATGCAAAGTAGTGCATATAGGGTGAAGTGAAAGAAAGATACATGATTTTTAATGTTGTTGTTGTAATCCTGTCTGTATGTCTAGGGTTCTTGTCCTGCTGGAAGGTCTTTTGTGACCTGTTACAGGTGTTCCTACCTGCTAAAGAGAAATGCACCCCACTGCACGATGCTGCCACCACCATGTTTTACTGTGGAGATGGTGTGGATAGTGCTAACACACATATCATTTTGCATGTTGGCCAACGCGTTTGTATCTCATCTGAAATATTCTAACAAACCCTGCTTTAACAGAGCACTTGTGTTTAGAGTTGAGATTTTAGGTTAAACTGAAACCAGCTGGACATTTTGCTAGGTGACATCTGGAGGAAATTCTATGTGCTGGATTTTATTTAAGGATATTAGAGGAAATGGGGGCTGAATACAATTGCTAGTCAGACATTTTAGATTTGTATTTGTTAAACATGTTGAAAACCATATATGATTTTTATTCTGCTTCAAAATCGTGCGCTACTTTGTGTTGGTCTATCCAATAAAATTCCAATAAGGTAAATTAAAGAAAAACTGCCCATTGGTCCAGTTTATTTGTGTGGTCTGTTCCAGTCTGAAGGGACTGCTGAAAAATATTTGAATGGTGAAAATGCAATAATAACAGACTGTTAAAACCCAAATTGTTTCCATTTTCCAGCTTTCGTTTAAGACACCAGACTCACAATCATCTGATTGCTGTACTCTACAAAGTTACTGTGCAGTTCACAGCCATGTGTGTAATGCTATATGCACATTCATTTTGGGAAAATTGGGACTAAAAGAAGGCTTATGTCCGTGTCCTTCGTTTTATTTGCTTGAGGGTCTGTCCCATCAATGTGCGTCTGGACAACTGCAGGTTTAGACTTTTTGTGTGCTAATTAATAATACATGCTGTTTTGAATGATTGAACCCTGTGTTTCTCTAGGAAGCCACTCGTTCCTTTTATAAAAATTTCATCAGTGCAGTTAATAAATCCAGGCGGTCACCACAATCATAACCAACTAACGGCCCCGTTGCTGCTCCGGTCTTAAAGCAGCTGGCCCATCATCATTTTGAATCTGTTCACCTTTGATGCAGATGGACTCAGGCTGGTGATGATTCAGTGTTGCTCAGTGGACCGAATGATCGTAGTAAGTCAGCTTGTTAGTGGAAAAGACAGATGCAGGCTACAGCAGGACAGAGAATGCTAGAGGGCTCGTCTGTCACATGAGAAAAGTATGTATGCTGACCCCAATGCACCAGACGCAAGTGTGTCGAAAGTATAGCTGTGTTCCTTTCATGGTTGCATTACGAAGCGGATCAACAGGGCCATCTAACCCCATGGACCTCTGAGCTTCACTCAGGAAATGTTGCAGAAAGAAACGATAGCTGGGAGAGCAATCTGACCTGAGAGGGACCACATTAACCTCAGCGAGACACAAGGTGACCAGCAGACACTTGAGGTATCCATAAAGAAGGTTAAAGTGATAGAGCAACTGAAGAACAAACCCTGGATTTGTCTTTTTCACTCACTTCATTCCTTTCTGTCAGGCAGCTTTGGTGCTATGTGAACAATGGCAGTGGGAAGGTATTTCACATTTATGAGCTCTTGGTCTTGTGTCTCATTATTTTGTATATAATTACTTTGAAATCTCACTGTCCCTCTAGCTTTTTCAATTTATGTTTTTCTTACATGTAAAAACTAAGAAAAATCGTTGTATAATACTTCTCCATTTTCAATGGAGAAGAAGAGCTGATTCTAGGTTTCTTTTCCAGCACTCTATCGGTCTATTTGATTTATTCAGACCTAGTATATCAGCTCTAAGTGTACATGACCTAGATACTTGATCTCGTAATAAGCCATATGTTCTCTTTGATATAAGTTTGTATGACAGGAGTGTGTTTCTACAAACAGTAATGAAAAAAGGAAGCTTCCAAATTGGTTAATGTTACCTAGGTCCTTTATTTAAATACAGAAGTGGACATAAGTGGAGGTGGAAAATAATTTGACTACAGATGTTGTGATCAGACTATTTTTCTCCCTTTTACTAATGCGAGTCATTTAAGAATAGGCATTGGTGATAGTCCCAATTCGATACTACTTTTATGTCAGTTGCCCCTTTCAGATAGTTGTTTCACACCATGATCTATGTGTATAGCACCATCTATGAGGCGACTGTGGCTCAGTAGGAAGAGTAGTCGCCTTGCAATCGGAAGGTTGTGGGTTCCAGCTTCCTCCTGCTGTATGTCGATGTGCCCCTGGGCAAGGCACTTAACCTCAAGTTGCCTACCGATCTGCGTATCGGTGTATGAATGTGTGAGCATTAGTGAGTGCGATTGGGTGAATGTGGCTCTAGTGTAAAGCGCTTTGAGCGGTCTATATGACTAGAAAGACGGTATATAAGTTCAGTCCATTTACCATTTATTTATTAAGTGTAGCTATTAACTGAAAGATCCCAACACGAAATGGGGGTTGAAATCGATCCACCAATACTTTGCCCCCTCTGTAAATCCGAACATGTACATATACCAGAATGTACATATTTTATGATCATCCAGTGTATATCCAGTCTGAGAAACATGTTGATCAGCAAACTGTGATAAAAATAATAACATGCAGCAAACAGTGGGCAACAACTTTGCTTCTATTTAAACCAATGAATGCAATTTCACTGCTTGCAACGGGATTGGAACAAAAGTGTTTACTCTCTAAGGGAGTGCCCGGCCACCCTACAGAGGAAGCTCATTTCAGCCGCTTGTATCTGGGATCTCGTTCTTTCGGTCATGACCCAAAGTTCATTCCCATACGTGAGAGTGGCAACGTAGATCAAATGGTAAACCAAGAGCTTTGCTTTTTCGGCTCAGGTCTCTCTTCACCACAACAAACCATCCTCATTACTGTGGCGGCCCCACTGATCCGTCTGTCAATATCCCGCTCCATTCTCCCCTCACTTGTGAACAAGACCCCAAGGGCAGCTCTGCCAGAGTCCAACATGCACCGAAAACAGGTCCAACAACTCGTGCTCTGGTTGTAAAGAGATCGGATGGCCCGCAATAAAGGGGCCCAGGCTCCATACTACTAGAGCGCCCCCCCCACAGGCCACCATGAGGGACATGGTTGAATGCCTTCTCCAGGTCCACAAAACACGTGGACCGGTTGGGCAAACTCCCATGAACCCTTGAGCACCCTGTAGAGGGTGTAGAGCTGGTCCAGTGTTCTACAGCCAGGAAGAAAGCCACACAGGCACTGTCCCCGACCACCACGCAGTGTTAAAGAGGGATGTCAGCCACAACAACCCCACAACATTCAGAGACTTCAGGTACTCAGGGAGGATCTCGTCCATCCGCGAAGTCTCCGTGGAGTTTTTTGACCACCTTGGTGACTTCAGCCTGGGTGATGAGTCTGACTTCGAGTCCCCAGTCTCTGCTTCCACCAGGGAAGGCATAATGGTAAGATTGATGAGTTCCTCAAAGTACTACTTCCACCACCCAATAATGTCCCCAGCTGAGGTCACGATCTTTCCCCTACCCGAAGGCAGGGATGCAACCCTGTCATCCACTGGGGTAAACCCCAACATGAGACAGCTGAGCTGGGGGCAGGTCCCCTCCACCACTGCAAACAGTGTTGGTGAAGCACTGCTTCCCTTTCCTCAGGTGCCAGATGGATCTGAGGCTGTTGAAAATTGTGCTCTCTTCAGCCTTTAGAAAATCTGCTGGCTAATCTTGCGCTTAACTAGGTGCTTCCTCAGATTAGAAGTATTCCTGCCGCTGGCCTTGCACTTCACATCACAAACATTGCAGCGAACGTAATCTGCATCGCATTTTGAAAAGTGGAGCCTACCTCTCGAGCGCTTTCTATTTGCCACGTTTGCTTTGTTTACTGTAGCAGCACCTTCAGACGTCATCACGCTATGGTGCGTGCAATGCCCACTTTTTCACTTCTTCTGTGGAACAATGATGCGTTTAGGTACCGAGACATGGTAGCTTTTGATTTTATGTGAATAGGTACTCGTTTGTACCGACGGAATTCGGTCTGTATCTATAAATGTACTGAATTTGGAACCGATCCCTAGGTACAACCAAGTCCATGTGTAAACCCACTTTAAATGCAATGTAGTGCCCCCCACCCCAGAATGATGTAATGTCCTTTTTAACTGCAGTTGAATGATGATGGAATGTTGAAACAAACCGGCGGCGGTGTTTGTAGGCTACTAGGCTATGTTCGACTGACTGTATGTGTTATTGCTAATGAGCTATCTAGCAAATATTGTGGGTAATAAAGTTAAACTTCCCCACTAAACCTCCCCAGTTTTTAATGCAAAAATTTCTTCACATGCTTATGTCAGTCCTTCTCAACTTTCTTCTCATCCTTTTTTGTTTTGTTTTGCGAATTTGTGCCCATGACAGATTTTGCCTCTTCATGGTGGCAGTACTAGTAGTGACACTGAGAGGAGACCGTGGGGGAGGGACGGCAGGAGGGCGCAGCGGATTGGAAGGTCTACAGACTTCTTTGGAATTTAAGAACACAAGCCTGTCATTATAGAATGGTTTAAGATGGTGTGTAATGTTTGCAGCGGTTTTGCAGTGCTAGATACAACAAAATTCTCATTACCAAAAAACAATCGTAATTAATATTTAAAAAAAAAAAAACAATTTCTTCCATCGCCCTTTCCACGGTTGCTGCCCTAGGCAATTACCTATGTTGCCTATGCGACAACACAGCCCTGCACTCCAATTTAGTTTTATGTTCGGACAGATTTAGGGGTGGACTTGCTGATGTGCTTTGGATCATTGTTTTGCACTTTAACTTAAGGTGATGGCAACACTTTCTCCTTCAAGATTTCCTGTAGAGAGCAGAATTCATGGTTCTAACAATTACAGCAAGCTGTCCCGATCTTGAAGCGACTGTCACACTACTGCCACCATGTTTGAGCGTCAACATGATGTTCTTTTATGAAAAATTTTTAATTTTGTACAAGGTGCGACGAAAAACACCTTCCACAAAGTCCCATTTCCTCGTCAGTTCGCAGAATATTTTCCCGAAGATCTAGAGGATCATTAAGACTTTTGGCAAATGTTTGAAGGACCTTTGTATTTTTTTTTTTTCTGGTCAGCACTTGCTCTCACCAGCGTTCTCTGAAGTACGAAGCCCTTCAAAAAAAAGCCTTGTAATCCTTTCCAGGCTGATTGATGTTAGTAACTATGTTTCTCACTGTTCTTGAATTTCTTTAGATCAGGGCCAAATTTTTTGCTTTTTGAGCCTTTTCAAGCTACTTTGTGTAGGCAAGCAGGTTCTATTTAAATGATTTCAGTGATCTGTCAGTGATCATATCCGGGTTTGTAAAACACGGGTCTTGCTCCGGTTGATAATGTTTCCATGCAAAGCAGTTTGCTGAAGTGCCATGCTAACATGCTAACATTTTCTCTTTGCTTTTATATGACTCATTAATAATTCAGCCCATTCCATATTTCATTGCAGTTCAAGCTTATTGTACGTATACAAACACAGAAAAAAAGTCATTTTGGTTCTCAAACTTTGTACTTTCCTTTGAATATAATAAAATAAAGCCTCTTGTGTTTCATTTGTGCTTTTCATAGCTGTCCCCAACAATGACAATTGTCACATGACAGAGTCAGACAGAGACCTTCAGCCCCCACACAGTTTCTCTTTCATTTTGAATTGTAAAGGGGTGAAAAACACTTCTGTTATAAATCAAGAAAATAATGTAGTCGGCCTAATACACAATTTTTATAGATTTGCCAATGAAAACAGGCCATGATTTTATTTAAAAAGGGAAGCACAGAGTGCTTCCACATTGCTTTATGTCTGGGATAGACTGACACAAAACAGGATGCAGCACAACCATTAAAAGATACAATACAATATACAGGTAAGTTTCATCAGGGGAGTCCAAAAGCAAACATTTAAAATGCCAGAACCTAAATGACTGGAATCTCAGTGTGATACATGAGAGTAGATTGGGACATCCCTTATTGTGACCTCTATAATTATCGAAATTGTTCAAAACAAATTTACATTTTAAATTAAGAAGATTTCTATTCCAATGCTAGGCATATTTATTTGCTTAATAATACTCATTACTCATTACTCATGGCTTATTTATCTGCTTACTCCAATATGTATTTACTAATGTAGTAGTGTTCAAAAAGGAAGAAAAACTACACATGTACCTGTTAGTAATGTTTTTACTTTCCTAATTTTTCCTTTGTCATTTATTACCTTGCATGTTGCTTGTCCCCACATTTTAATAAACTCTACAGTAAATTCAACAGAACCCTTGAAATCTGAATTAGGGACAAACAGCCATATTCATAACACAATTTTAAAGTCAGACTCCACATGTGACTGCCCAAATGCTCCTTGGATGGCACACACGCGCCAAGCAGGGTGATTGTCATCCTCGTGAGCATTAATTGTGACTTAGCGGCTTAAGGAAGTCACACTTCCCAGGGTGATCTCCATGTGCTCTGGCAGGATAGGAAAGGCCACCAGCACACATCAGGAAGTCATTTCTTGCCACACACTGACTTTTATCTACCTGCCACCTATTGCAAGCACATGTTGGATGCTTTAACTGAGACGCATTTCTGTGGTTTTGGGATGACAGAGGGGGTGGCTGCCTGTTAACCCCTCTTGACTCATGCAGCCTAAACTAAAGCAGATAGAATGTGGTCTTATCATGGCAAGGTTTTCCAACATAACATGTGTTGTTTTTTCTTTGTAATTTTCAGCCCATTGAATGTGTACATATGCACATTCAACTTTTAAAAGATTTTCCTAACACTGCACATTAAATTGGCTAATCTGGTTTATCACATTGCTGAATAGGACCACCCAGAGAGAGAGAGAGAGAAACACATGAGAGAGGGGAAGACAAAAAAAAGAAAGGTTATAATCCAGAACACTCTTGGTGTAAATTAGGTCAAATTGGTTGAGCCCCTTTACAGAGGTGTTATAGTAATTTCTGTAGTAAACAGTTTTCTAGTGATTGAGATATTATTTTGAACCCTGATACACACACACAGTTATTCTATTATTAACACAATGTACACAATTAATAGCATCTCCTTTGGAATTGGAGAATCCTTGTTTCCTCTTTCCTGAATGTAAACTTATCTCTCTCTCTTACATAGATGATAACCTGTTTTCATCCCAGTAATAGTTTGCCTCATCACCTCTCCCTTCCTCCCCTGCAGGAGTTCAGAGTAGTAGGGGGTTTTCGCCTCTTTTCCGGTAATGAGAACCGTTACAGGAAGGGGGTTATCTGGGAGCGTTCTTGCAGTAATCACTATCGATTATCCTCAGAAGCTGTCTTGATTATCAGGGGTGGGTGTTGCAAACTGGGGGACAGCAAGAGGACTCAGTTTATCATCACTGAGAGACAGTCACCAGCTTTGACTTGGAGGGTGGCATGTTTGTTGGTGGTTGGGGGATCAAAGTATTGGAAAGAATTTGTGCTACTAATAAATGACCACAGTTAATAAGAAGCAGTCTCACCTTTTGATGCTGTGATGTTGGTGGTGAAGGTTGCCTGCTCCGGCTAACGATGGAAACATTAGCGGTCTCAGCTATCACGTCATTATATCCTGACTGTAACAACTTTATTTAGAGCTTTCTCCAACCCACTTCTTGCATGATATCTTATTTTTCAAATGATCCATTTGTCTCTGAAATCTGCCAGCTTGTTTTCAGGTCATTTGTCTAAGTAATCAGCCCATTCTTTGCCCCCTCACATTTGTTTTACACTGGCAGCCTGAAAAGAAAATGGCTTCCCTTGTGTCTCTTTGCAATATGAGTGGGGAATATGTTGGATCAGGTCTATTTCATGCACCCCCACTTGGACACACAAAGCAGCTCTTAGTTAGACCCACATGAACCCTATTAGTATTTATTACCTCATTGTCCATAGTGAACATGTCTGGCATGTGTTCCAGACTGAGGGGAAACTGGGGGAAGGACCGCAGTAAGGATGGTGTGAAATAGTGGGTTGAAAAAGAGAGTTGCTTGTGTTGTGAAAATCACTGGGAGACTAGCATTTACTGAACATTCATATGGTAGTCGCACAGCAGTTTCTTTTTTGTTTTTCTGCCATATTTTATGTTGTATCAGCATTTTACACAGTGCCTTTTTATAAGAGAGAGAAGAAACTTATTTATGTCTGAGGGAGACATATTTCGAAATCCAAACTGAGCATGATCCTCTTAGTTTCAGTTCATTTCATAAATCCCACAACTAAGGTGACTGACACACAGGTTGCCAGCCTTTTAATGTGGAGTTTATTGTTTGTATTGAATGACATAGAGAGTTGCTCTCAACTCACAATTAGAAAAGAAATCCTTTTCAGTGAACCAAAGGCACAGATGTAGTCATTTACACCAGGATAACCCAGACCATCGTCGAACAGAGCTTATCAGAGCCACAAGGCAATCAAAATATAATCCTGAAGGTTGCAGATTGTTTGCAGTTTGGTCTTCTTTCTGCCTGTCTAAATAACGCTCATAATCATACTCATTCCCCAACTTCCCCGTGACCCGAAAAATATATTCTGTTAGGTCTTTTTTTTATTTTTTATATCAAAAGCAATTTTGTTTTTACTTTAAGTAACATGAGAAGACTTTGTAAATATATGTGAGGAACACAATAGAAGGGTTAAAGTTGTAAGTTTGGTAGCACTGCAGGAGATCTTCTTGATCCTAATGACTCTGGTCTAGCCAGTGTGACCTGTCTCTGTGCTTGACACGTTTACACTTTGGATCATGAAGCAGACAAGCATATGGTGGCTTCAGCAGGAAACCCTCCCATACGTGCTCATTATTCCAGCCATGGGATTGTGCTTTGTGCCTGTAAACATATAGAACATCGCATGACATATCCTGTTGTGGTTTAATTGCTTCTCTAATGGATGCAAACGTTTCATAATGTCAGCTGACAGCTAATTAATGAAGGCAATCAGTCAAATAATTGAAAACCTTGAACTTTGTTTTATTAATGAGATCTGAGTTTAGTTCATGTGCTCACAAACACAGCTGGAATTAGGCTTTTAAATGGAGGCTTTGTTATCTTGTGTAGCATGCACTGTAAGAAGACCATTTCAAAGGAGTCAAATCAGCCACACTTTTAGTTTTGGTTACTTTTGTTGCTTTACTTACTCAGTGTGAAAGAAAGACAAGTTCAAAAAGTTGTTTTTGCTTTAGATTAATGATGTTGATCTAACATCTGATTCTCCCTTTCTTCTCTATTCCATTAACCCCCACCCTCTTCCCCAGGTCATGGAGAGTACTTGTCCTTGTTTAAAGTACTGACTCATACACAGCCAGCACGTGGGTGGCGGTAGAGGGGTGCATTGTCTAAGTTTGCTGGTAGTCATGTGTGAAGCTCTGGTCTGATGTCCACCCTTACCTCAGTGCTGGCCATGGACGGGGAGAACTACCTGCATCCAGAAGGCCCTCAGCTAAACAGCAGCATGTTCTCAATGGGCCCCTCAAACATGGAGGCAAGTGATTTATTTGCATTAAAGCTGTCAAGACCTTAGTGCTGAAGTTCAGTATTAAAAATGCAAGAAAATCTGATTTTCTTTAAGTAAAGTGTTTGGTTTCAAATAATTGGCTGTTGCCTTTAGGTAATTGTTAAAATTTGCCAGCAGTTATTAGTTCAGACCATTGAGAGGACTGAAATATTCATCTGCAAGAATTTACAGTTGCAAACATACATTTACATACATTGTATAGAAAGACAACATTTCTATCATTGTCTGACATTAAATCAGACTAGATAATTATTTTTATTGGAATTCAGAAGTTTACATACAGTACACCAAGGTTACTGTGCTTCCAAATACTTTGGGAAAACCCAATTAATGCCGTCTTGTATTTGCTTCAGATGAGCAAATTTTGAGGCACAGCTGTGGATGTATTTCAAGGCAACACCTCAAACCTAATTCAGCTCTCCCCTCTGTGACATCAAAGAAAAATAAAAATAAAACTCAGGCACGATATCTGATACAGGATAGTGGACCTCCACAAATGTGGGTCATTTCAGGGGCAGTGTCTAGATGTCTGAAGGTGCCACGTTCATCTGTTCGAGCAAGTGTATGCAAACCACACAGCAAGAAAGATGTCAGTGCTCTAAGAGCAACATAAAAGAATAGACTACACTTTGCACCCAGGGACAGAGCCTTTAATTTTTGGACAAATGTCTTTGGTCTGATGAAACTAAATAATGGCCGTCACTAATTTGCAGGAAAATAGAAGAAGCTTGTAATCCTGAGAACATCTTCCTAACTGTGGAGTACAGGGGTGGCAGTATCATGTTTTGCATGGAGGACATGCTGTGGGAAGGTCTTTTGTAATTATTATGTGGAAATATTGAAGCGATATCTTAAGACATCAGCCAAAACGTTAAAACCTGGGCACAAATGTATTTAAACTCAAATTTATTTTTCATAAACAATTAGCTACAAAGTGGCTTAAAGACAACAAAGTCAATGTTTTGTAGGGGCCATCACAAAACCCTGGTGCCAGTCCCATAATTAATGTAGGTAGAAATGAAAAGGTGTGTGGCTGCCTATAACTCTGATCCAGTTGTGTAGGAGGGATGGGCCAAAATGCCTACAAACTATTGTGAGGAGCTTGTAAAAGGACACCTAAAATGTTTGAACCAAGAAATACTGTTTATCATAGTTTAAAAGATACTATTATCAAGTAGCAGAAAGATGAATGTAAACTACTGAATCTGAAGAAGGTTTTAAAGACACCCCTCCTAATAAATATTGCTGTTTTGCAAATAGGAATAATATTGGTAATCCTAATTGACCTAAAACTAGAAAGGTTTAGTCTGAGTTATTGCAGGAATATCAGGTTCTAGGTATTCTATAGTGTATGTAAACATCTGGTTTGCAACACTGGTAAATTTAAAAATACCTAAAGTTGTGTGTCACCAGCATAATTATAGTAAGGGATGTTGTAATACGCTATAAACCGGGCTAGGGGGAGCATGCACATACCAAATAAAAGAGACCAAAGAACAGGGCCTTGAGGAACTCCTCGTGTGGTCTTTGTTTGCTTTGATTTATGTGTGCCAAAAGAAACGAAGTAGTTAAGGTTTGCCATCTATGATTATGACAAACTTAGCGGTTCATATTACCTCTTTACACTTTCCCTGCAAGAGAATAAATAGCAAGTCTGCCTAAAACCTTTGACAGGACTCGAAGAACAGGTTTAACTTATCTTAAGACTGGTCCATGTGACATGTGGTAAATGCCAGTCATCTAAAACTATAGAAAAAGGAAGCAATCCTCTGGTGGAGGTATTTAAATAATTATTACGTCATTTGGTTTGAAATGCCAAGTCTTTTAGGTGTTTGCACCATGTTTTTTTATAACGTATATGTGATAAATAGTGGATTACTGGTTTCTGTGTAATTAAAAAGAATATTTTAAACTCATTGTCTAACTCTATTTTAAGGTCCCTCAACCAAAGAAATATTCCCTAAAACGTTTGACATGTTCCTACTATGTTTGCTTTATTTCATAAGTGATTGAAATGACCTACTTTCTGAAAACAACAGGGCTTCTGTTGGATTTTGTTAGATCTTACTGAGCCTCACAGAGGCAACATGGGGTGAAAATGAAATTTATTGTAACTTGATAGGTATTGGTCAAGTTTGATTTGAAGGTTAAAACTGAATGGCTTC